>NC_137804.1:48440197-48495711 GCF_963383645.1 Muscardinus avellanarius | reverse complement strand
GGAGAGAGGAGAGAGAGAAGAGAGGAGAGGAGAGAGGAGAGGGGAGGGAGAGAGAGAAGAGAGGAGGGAGAGAGAGAAGAGAGAAGAGAGGAAAGGAGAGAAAGAGGAGAGAGGAGAGGAGGGAGAGAGGAGAGAGAGAAGAGAGAAAAGAGGAGAGGAGAGGAGAGAAAGAGGAGAGAGGAGAAGAGAGGAGAGGAGAGAGAGAAGAGAGGAGATAAAAGAGAGGAGAGGAGAGGAGAGAGAGAAGAAAGAGAAAGAGAAGAGAAGGAGAGGAGAGAAAAAGAGGGAGAGAGGAAATGTTATTACGACTCAAAGGCAGAGGTCTGTGTCCCGGTTTGAGGGTCAGATGAGCCCCGCTCTGCCTCGGAGGGCTCTGTGCGGGCAGGAGGCCAGCGTGGCGGCCGGGCACCTCCTGCCTGCTGGGCGGCCGTGTCTGGGCAGTCCCTTCCCGGGCCCGCCCTGGCTGGCGCTTCGAGGCCCAGAGTGGACTGACTTGTGCGATGGCAGGTCCCCTTCCCTCGAGCCCCCCGGCCCCACAGCCTGGTGCCTCCCCAGATAGATACCCAGCAAGCTGCCTTGCCCACAAGAGCAAAACAGCCCAGCTCTGGTGCTACGGGTTAGGATAGGAAGCTAAAAGTTTGTGATAGGGGGACGGGTAGACCGCGGCAGGGACAGCGCCCCGGACGCCCCCCTGGCTGGGCAGATGCGGACTCTAGGAGGGGAGTCAGCGCTCATGTGAGTGAGAGGGGTGGCGTTAGAGACCTCGCCCCGGCTGGGGACACCCCTTCTCCCCAGCACCTCTCTGTCTCCTGCCCCTGCCGTGGGGGCTAAAAGCCTCTTTGGAATCTGAGACAGGATGATCATAGGTTCAAGGTCAGCCTCAGCAACTTAGTGAGACCCTGTTTGCTTTTTCTTTCTTTCCTTTTTTTTTTTTTTTTCTTTTTGTGCGACACCTGGGAGGGAACCCAGGCACATTCAACCTCCCAGTTAACACCCCTAACCCTATTATAGTTGTTATTTTATTTTATTTTGAAACAGGGTCTTCCTAGCCTAATTAATGAAAGTCTTACTATTTGCTGAGGCTGTCCTCAAAGCTGCGATCCTCTGGTTTCAGCCTCTCAATTCCTGAGATTACAAGCATGTGCCGCCACACTTGGCTCTGTTTCAGAATTTAAGAAGGGGGCTGGGGGCGTAGCTCAGAAGTACGATGCCCCTAGGTTCAGTCCCCTGTACCGACACAGGGAGGCAGGCAGGCAAGCTGGCTCTTAGAATTTTCACCTAGCAAAGCATGGAAAAAATAAAATGCCAGGCATGGTGGCGCACGCTTGTAATCCCAGCATTTGAGAGGCTGAGACAGGAGGAACGCAGTTCGCAGCCAGCCCCCAGCTACTTAGCGTGGCCCTTTGCAACTCAGTGAGACCCTGTTTCAAAAGCCGGGCGTGGTGGCGCGCCCTTGTAAGTCCAGCATTCGGGAGGCTGAGACCAGAGGATCGTGGTTCGTGGACAGCCTCAGCTACTGAGTGAGGCCCTCTGCAACTCAGTGAGACCCGGCTTCAAAATAAAAATAATAAAAATTAGGGCAGGGGGTGTAGCTCAGAGGTCAAATGCCCCTGGGTTCCATCCCCAGACACTAAATAAATAAATAAATAAATAAATAAATAATTTAAAAAATAAAAAGACTAAAAAATAGGACTAGGAGTGTAGCTCCGAGCTCCGCAGTAGAATACCCCTGGGTTCCATCCCCAGACCCTAAAAAATAAAAAAGAGAGAGAAAATCTATTTGTCATTGGGTCACCTATGCCTCAGATGGTCTCTTCTTTCTTTTCTCTCTCTCTCTCTCTCTCTCTCTCTCTCTCTCTCTCTCTCTCTCTCTCTTCAGCTACTCAAGGCTTCTACTGAGCACCCCCTTCCTTTCCTCTTAAACCCATGGAAGTCCTCAGTATCCTACCAAGAAAGGGCCCCACACTTGCTGTGGCCTTTGAATCGCTGTCTCCTGACCCCCCTCTTTAAAGCTACCATCTGCAGCTCTCTCTGCGTACCACCCAGCCCCCGGTCACCAGCGCTCTGCCTCTGACCAGACTGTACAAATATTCCATATTTATCCAGCCTCGGGGAGCAGTGCCTGCATCCGCCGGCCGTTGCTAGGGCAACCGTGCTCTCGCCCGCGCGCGCGCAGTGTAAACAGCCCTATAAACAGACCGGGCTGTGGCAGCCGCAGACGCACACCCCCTCCGAGCAGCGCCTAAAGGGCTTCTTAGGCCAGGGATAAAACGCAGCAACGCTCAGATGGCGAGCACAGAGCCCTTTTCCAGATGTTTCGAGTTCGGGAGCCGTGCCCAGGACCATCTGACATACTTGATGTACACCAAGGGCCATGTTGGCCGGCCCCCACGCCCTTAGCTCGTCCTCTGCAAGGTCTGGTCCTGGAAGCAGGTTCCCCGATCACACCTAAGCATATCTGAGTGGAGAAGCGCCCAGAGGAGCTAGGAAGCCCAGCCCGGCCGACAGGGAGGGATGGCGCTGCCCTGCACCCAGCCAGGGACCCTGGCGGCCAGGGCTGCCAGCTTGCTTGCTTTGGGACCCCTGGCGAGCCAGCGAGGGAGCCGATAGGGGGCGAGAACACGCCATGAGCCTCAGGGCCCCTTCTTGGGCGGACCTAGGCAGAGACCCCCGGCAAAGTGGGAGACGGGCTTTCAGATGTAATAATAAAAAGACGGTCAGGAGCAGGTGGCGGGCCCAGGCCAGAGCACTCTGCCTCTAAAAGCCCTAGGAGGCGGGTTAAGCCCCCAGCGGTGCTGCGGGACAGAGCTGAGCTGGGTACCGAGAGAAACAGCTGCCTGCAGGGATTGCACAGCTGCCTCTGCAGAACTTGGACTTGGGCAGAAGGGGACTTGGCGCCTGGCCACGCCCCGGAAGGGGTGGAGCTGGGAAATGGCAGCTGGTGCAGACAGAGTGGGTGGAGCCGCAGCATCCCGCCTCTTGCTAGCCCCGCCCCCTGGCCCTTGCTCTCCGCGCCTGGGACCAGATGGAGCCCCTGCTCACCTCGGGCCCCTGGCTTCGGGTTGTCCCCATCAGAGTCCCTTCAATCCCTGAGGCCGGATTCCTGCATGAAGACGCCCCCTCTTAGTTTGGGGAAGAGCCGACCAGAAAAGAATTGCCTCCTGCCTCACTGTGCCCGGGCCCTAGTGACACAGAGGTGAACGGAGGAGCAGCCGGGCACCTGTTGTTCCTGTGGCACACCCCCACCCCTTTGTTTCTTGGCGATACCTCTCTAGACAAGTCCCTATCGGCTGTCCCTTGAGAGTTCAGGCTCAGGAGCCTAGGCCACTAGGCTTAGATAGAAGGGACACTGGGATCCTTCCGCAGAGGTCTTTGGAAGTCCCTGTGCACCTTGAGCCTGCTTTCTCGACGCTGACCCCCCCAGGCAGGGCCCAGCAGCCCCTTGTTGCCATCTTGCCCGTTTACCCACTTTCCTGGCAGAAGCCCGCAGAGATACAGCATCTCCCACTCCTTGGCCCCGCCCACATCCCTAGGCCCCGCCCACCCACTACCATGTGGCCTCCCACTCCTAGGCCACGCCCACAACCCCAGGCCCCACCTCCACTTGTAGGCCACGCCCAACTCCCATAGCATCTTCCACTCTGGCCCCACCCCACTCCCACACCTTTGCCCACGCCTAGGCTCCGCCCCACCCATAGGCCCCGCCCACCACATGCCCCACCTCCTCCGCTCTGCTCTGAAGGTCCCTTTCCCACTCCTAGGCCCCGCCAACTCCTCTATGGTCGCCCACTCCTAAGCCTCAGCCAGTTCTGGGAGCTGTGAGATTCAGATTTTTGCTGGCCAGGGGGTGGCTTTAGTTGCACCCCAGGGCGATAGCAGAGGATGGCGCCCCCCTCCCCGGGGAGATTGATTTCCACACCCAAAGAGGACCAAAGAGGGGCGGTGTCCTGACAAGCCCTGCCCGGGGTTCTTCTCGCTTAGAGCGGAGCTTCCCCCACCAAAAGTTGAGGTCCGTCCACTGTTTCTTTCTTTTCATTTTTAGGCTTCTGTGGTGCGTTGTCATTGAACATCACAGTGCACACACCCAGGCACACGGCCCTCGTGTACTTAACCTCTTTAACACCCCCGCCCGGCGCCCCCGCCTGCCCGGTACACTTGGGGAGATTGGTAGCAATGCCTTCGCCACTTTCCCGTTTTTTTCCGCCGCCTGGGTCTACCCGGGCTGCCTCGAGGAAGGTCGGGGCGGCTTCTGAGCACAGAAATGTGTCTTCCGTCTGGACCTGGACGTCCAGGTCAGGCACTGGCAGATTCGGGGTCTGGAGAGCTCCCCTGGCTGGTGGGTGGTGCCTCCTTCCCTGTGTCTGTACGTGTTAGGAGGGGCAACAAGCCCCTCTGGGCTTCACTGATGGGTCCCTATCGTGAAGGCAGAAAACGCATGATGTAATTAACCCCAAAGGCCTCTCCCCCTAACACACGCACCTTGGGGGTCAGCCTCATTTCTGACTCTGTGGATATAACCTTGGGTAGGTTACTTAAACTTCTACCTCTGTTTTCCTCATCTGAAAAAATGGGACTAATAATACAGACCTGCCTGAAACCGTGGAACGATTAAATAAGTCTACAGATAAGGGCTTCAAACAGTCCTTCATCAAATTATGGTTATTGCAGACCGAGGTTTCCTCGTCTGAAATGCCCGGGACTAGACTCATTTCAGATTTTGGACATTGTCAAACTTTTGAATGCTTGCATATATGTAGTGAGAGATTGGGGAAGGGGGCCAAGCCCTTTGTGTTTCCTGCACATCTTAAACATATAGCCCAAAGATAATTTATAAAACTTTTTTTTTTTTTTGCATTGCTAGGAACCCAGCAATCTACCTCCAAGCTACGCCTCCAGCCCTATTTTTTATTCTTTATTTTGAAACTGGGTCTGACTGAGTCTCAAAGGGCCTCACTGAGTAGCTGAGGCTGACAGTGAACCTGGATCCACCTGTCTCAGCCTCTCAAATTCTGGGATTATAAGCGTGCGCCACTACGCCTGGCTATAAAATATTTTTAATTTGCGCAGAAAGCCAAATTTCACTGCGTGGAATTTTCCACTTGGGGGATGTCAAGTTGAGGCTCAAAACGTTGTAGGTTTGGGAACATTTTCAATTTGGGTTTAGGGGATTAGGGGATCCTCACCCTGTATTACTATTCGTTAGGGGAAAAATGTGTCCCCAGGAGAATTCGGAAAGAGGCCATTTCAGCGCAGAATCTCTGCGATGGGCTCACGTGAGCTTGGTGTGGGCTGACCAGCAGAGCATCTTGGAATCGATGGGATGTCACTTACGTTGCCATGGCTTCGCCGGTGCCTCCTGAGCCAAAATGCACAATGTGTTTTCCACACGCGGCGTGGTGCGATGCTCTGAGCAGCTCCTCAGCCTCTCCGTGTGTCTTACTTCCGCAGGGATCGACCAAGGTCAAATGACCTACGACGGCCAACACTGGCACGCCACCGAAACCTGCTTTTGCTGTGCCCACTGCAAGAAATCCCTCCTGGGCCGGCCGTTCCTGCCCAAGCAGGGCCAGATTTTCTGTTCCCGGGCCTGCAGTGCCGGCGAGGACCCCAACGGCTCCGACTCCTCCGATTCCGCCTTCCAAAACGCCAGAGCCAAGGAGTCCCGGCGCAGCGCCAAGATCGGCAAGAACAAGGGCAAGACGGAGGAGGCCCTGCTGAACCAGCACGGCCAGGTGCAGGCGAGCGCCAGCCGGCTGTCGGCCGACGTGGACCCCCTGTCGCTGCAGATGGACTTGCTCAGCCTGTCCAGCCAGACGCCCAGCCTCAACCGGGACCCCATCTGGAGGAGCCGGGACGAGCCGTACCACTACGGGAATAAACTAGAACAGAACCAGTCCCAGAGCCCCCTGCAGCTTCTCAGCCAGTGCAACATCAGAACTTCCTACAGCCCCGGGGGCCAGGCGGCCGGCGCCCAGCCCGACATGTGGCCCAAGCATTTTGGTAACCCCAAGAGAAGCGCGTCCCTGGCCATGAAGGGCCACGGCGGCAGCTTCATTCAGGACTGCCGGGAGGATTACTACCCGGGCAGGCTCAGATCCCAGGAGAGTTACAGCGACATGTCCAGCCAGAGCTTCGGTGAAACCCGCGGCAGCATCCAGGTCCCCAAATACGAGGAGGAGGAGGAGGAGGAGGAGGCTGGGGGCATGTCCGCGCAGCAGTGTCGGACCCGCCACCCCATCAACTCCTTGAAGTACACAGAAGACATGACACCCACGGAACAGACCCCGCGCGGATCCATGGAGTCCCTGGCTCTGTCTAACGCAACAGGTAGGTGGCGGTCTCCGCAGACGCAAAGTCAGGGGGCATCTCTGGGCCACCCGGCGCTGGTCCCTGGGACCTTAGAGTCGCTCTAAGACCAGGCTGCTGGGGAAGGGTAACTTGCGTCTCAAATGGCTTCTGTCTTTGCTGGGGTTCTCTGCGTCGAGGGTCTACCTGCCCGCGGGTGTGGAGGGCATGTCCCGGGAGAAGGGAAGGGAGGGGGACAGGCAGGGTGGGCTGCAGGAGTCGTCCAGCCAGCCATGCTTCCTGGGGTCCGCTCCGGCCTCTCCTGGAGGGGCTCGGGAGGATGTCCCTTCCCTTTCCATGCCAGTCAAAATCAAGTCTGAGCCAGGCGTGGTGGTGCATACTTGTAATCCCGGCACTTAGGAGGCTGAGACAGGAGGGTCACAGTTCACTGACCGCCTTGACTATTTAGTGAGGCCCTCTGTAACTCAGTGAGTCCCTATTTCCAAATAAAGAATAAAAATTCAGGCTGGGGGCATAGGTCAGAGGTAGAATGCCCCTGAGTTCCATGCCCAGGACTGCGAAAGAAAGGAAAGAAAGAAAGAAAGAAAGAAAGAAAGAAAGAAAGAAAGAAAGAAAGAAAGAAAGAAAGAAAGAAGAAGAATCGCATCTGGCTGGGGGGTGGGGCTGGGCAGAGGTTGTGGGTATAGGCGTGGACAGGCCAGCTGCTGGCATTTGGGAGAAAAGGCAGCCGTGTGCGGGTGGCGGTGTGCACCACCCTCGGGGGCCCGGATGGCTTCCGCAGAGAATCTGAGCCCCAATATCTCTGCAGCAGCCAATGTTACTGAGTAGAGGAAGACGTAGGCACACCAAGAGAGAGCAGGCAGGCTGAGCAGGACACAGGTGGACAGAGAGGATTGTATACCTGCTTCTCCAACAAAGCTGCCCAGCTGGTTCCTGGAGACCGTCTAAGACGGTAGCATTAGGAACGTGGTCAGGGTGGGCTCACCTACGGGGTGACATCCAGGTGCACGGTCGGGGGCCCAGCCCAGGGTGCTACAGAGCGCACGTGGGGAAACATCTGTGGTGTGTGCTTTATAACTGGGCAACATGTTGGTCCCCAGTGGACGGGAAATAAAAGACTGGTCCTACATCACCGATGGCTTTGAAAGTAAAATGCTAAGATGCGCTAAGTACACCTGTCCCTTTAAGAGCGGGACACCAGAGACCCACGAATCTTCCCCATGTAACAGGGGTCCCAGAGTCAAAGGTGTCGTAGAGCTCGGGGTCCCTCCATTGTCAAAGGTATTCGCTAGAGATTGGGATGAACTTGAGCGTCAGCCCCCGCTGCAGGGAACAGCGCCAGCCGGGCCCAGCCACCCCTCGGTATGCGCGGGGATATTTATTTATTTGACTAACACTTAAATAGCTCTCACCACGTGCTAGTGATTATTCTAGGTACGTTACAAGTGTCATCTCGCTTAATCAACTTGTCACAGCACTCTATGGGGGGTATATTATCATAATTCTCATTTCCAAGGTAGAGAAACTCAGACACAGAGAGGCTGAGGGACTCACTCTGAGCTCACCCGTGCTGGAGCCTGGGGATCCACCCCTGCGTATGGGGCCCCAGAGCCCGGTGCCTGGCCACACCAGGCCGCTCATCTAAGAAGAGCTCATATGGCTGTATTTTCTCGTTTTTCTAGAGCAGTTAAAAACATGGATTATAAACCAGGCGTGGTGGCGTACGCTTATAATCCTAGTACTTGGGAGGCTGAGACAGGAGGATCCAGGTTCATGGCCAGCCTCAGCTACTTAGTGAGGCCCTTTTGCAACTCAGTGAGACCCTGTTTCAAAATAATGAATAAAAAATAGGGCTGGGGGTGTAGCTCAGAGGTAGAATGCCCCTGGCTTCCATCCCCAGTACCTCCCCCCTAAAAAAAAATTAGTGCTAGCTGATGGCTACCTGTTCTCCAACCCAGCTGCATTTTTCTCAAAAGATTTATGTTCTATAATTAGTTAAGAGGCCAGCAGATAAAGACACATTTCAGCCTCCTCCAGAGCAGAGTTTCCGAGTTTCTCAGAGTTAGATCACCTGAATTTAGAAAACCCTCAGGGCCCTGGATTAAAACAGGGACTCCCGGTTCTCCCCCACCGAGGCCCCGCTGCAGCAGAACCCAGGCGGGGTCTGGGGATCTGCATTTAACCCTGGGATCTGGACTTTGCAGTTTAGTAGCTGTGTGACGCTGGGCGACCAACATAGCTATTCTGTACCGCAGGGTCCTCCGCTTTGAAATGAAGAGACAACAGCACCCCCACCTTGTGCACAAACTCAAGAAGTTAATATTTATAAAGGTTTATAACAGTGTCCAGTGTCCTGTAAGTGCTCATTGACAATTAGCCATTACTAATATTACCAGTATCACTAGCCATTACTAGTACTAATGGGCACCATTACCCTTGCAAGGTGCTTGGGATGCCGGGCTCAGCCACAGCAGACCAGGCCTTGCCCCGTTGACCTCATAGCCTAGGGGACTTGATAGTAACTTTCCAGCCATGCAATGTAAAGTTGAACCTGGGTCGAGTGGGGCCAGGAGCCATACAAAGGGAATACTGGTTGCCTCAGGGAGGCCAGAGATAAAGTGATACAGAGGGATAAGGGAAGGGTCACTCCAAGCAGCGGGAACCGAATGTACACATGCCCTGTGGCTGGGTGGAACACCCAGGGTGGTAATACAGAGAAGGAAATCCAGATGGTTCAGATCCACGTAGAGCTGTTTTAAGGGTTTAGCCTTCCACCAAAGGCAGTGACAAGCCCTGAAGCTGTCAGGCCAAGAAGGGAAGGAGGTGGCACAATCTGGCTTGCATTTTGAAAAGATGGCCCTGCCAGTGAGGCCAGGATCAGAGCCTTCTGTGAGATGAGGCCAGTGCCAGGGCCAGCAAGGCTGGGGTCAGAGCTTTCCTTGTGGCCAGGCCGGTGCCGGGACCTGCCAAGCTGGGACTGGAGCCTGCCGTAAGGCAAGGCCGGTGCTGGTGCCTCCGAGGCCGGGATCAGAGCCTGCCGTGCGGTGAGGCTGGTGCCGGGGCCAGCGAGGATGGGATCGGAGCCTGCCATGAGGCAAAACCAGTGTTGGGGCCTCCAGGGAATGGGATTGGAGCCTGCTGTGTGGTGAGGCCGGTACTGGGGCCTGCAAGACTGCAATAGGAGAGACTGCCATGAGGCAAGGCCGGTGCTGGGGCCTCTGAGGCAGGGATCGGAGCCTGCTGTGCGGTGAGGCTGATGCCAGGGCCAGTGAGGCCGGGATAGGAGCCTGCCATGCGGCGAGGCCAGTGCTGGGGCCGGCGAAGCCAGGATCAGAGCCTGCTGTGTGGTGAAGCCAATGCTGGGGCCAACGAGGCCAGAATTGGAGCCTGCCATGCGGTAAGGCCGGTGCTGGGGCCGGCGAGGCCAGGATCAGAGCCTGCCGTGCAGTGAGGCTGATGCCAGGGCCAGCGAGGCCAGGATTGGAGCCTGCTGTGCAGTGAGGCTGATGCCGGGGTGAGCGAGGCCAGGATTGGAGCCTGCCATGTGGCAAGACCGGTGCTGAGGCCAGTGAGGCCAGAATTGGAGCCTGCCATACAGTGAGGCTGATGCCGGGGCCAGCGAGGCCGGGATAGGAGCCTGCTATGAGGCAAACTGGTGTTGGGGCTTCCAAGGAATGGGATTGGAGCCTGCGGTGTGGTGAGGCCGGTACCGGGGCCTGTGAGGCCAGGATAGGAGAATGCCATAAGGCAAGGCCGGTGCTGATCCTGGGGCTTCCGAGGCTGGGTTTGGAGCCTGCCAGGTGGTGAGGCCAGTACTGGGGCCAGCAAGGCTGGGATCAGAGCCTGCCATGTGGCAAGGCCAGTGCTGGGGACTTCGAGAGTGGGATTGGAGCCTGCAATGTGGCATCCACAGGGAAATATCACAGAAAATAAAAAATCAGATGCTTCCCCCAATATGTAAAATCTAGGAAGAAATGAGTAATAGGAGGAAATCTAGTTGAAGAAGGGGCCCTATGGAGGAGCAATTAAGGTGACCTATCAGAGGGGACAGGAGGGGGGAGGATGGAATCTCTTTAAAGCACATGATGTACTTAAACAAATATATCAAAGTCAATCACTAAATCAAGCATGGGATCGAGGGAGGGGGAGGGAATGGGATGGGGATTGGATAAAGGCTAATTGGGTGATGTGTGCTTGTATATCCTCACAAATCTTGAATTCCATTGTGATGTTTGACTACAGTGAACCAATAAAAATATATTTTAAAAAAAGAAATAAAAAAAAAAGAAAAGATGGCCCTGCTACCATGGGGCCATAGGATCAGAGAGGGATTGGAGAGGGACAAGCATGGATCCAGGGAGGCCCATTAGAAGGCAGAACTGTGCAATCCAGGCAGGAGGTGGGTTACAGTATCCCCAGCATAAGCAGTGGGGAGTCCCAGTAGAGGAAGGTAGTAACAGCGACATTGGAGAGGAAATCGGTAGAGGTATACCATGTTCATGGAGGAAGGTCCTGAGAGGCAGAGGTAGGTGGGTTTGTGAAATACCAGAAGTAGATCACAGTTTTCCCGCTCCGTGACAGCTGACCCTGGCTAGCTCCCACTGAGTCAGGTGCAGGCGAGGCTGCCCAGGCATGAGGGGTCACAGCAGGAGGAGAAGTCTGCAGACCCTGCCACCCTGATCTGTGTCAGGTTGTGAAGCTTGTGTATGCCCGCCCCACCCGGGCACCGCCTCCACACCCCTAGTCAGGCAGCGCCAGGATGAGATGTGCCGATTGCTAAGGGAAGCAGGGAACATTTCAACATCAATGGCAAAGTAGAGAAGGATTTGCCGACTCCACTGCCAGGGTCAGAAGCAGTGGCCAAGACAGCCCACTCTGCCAAGAATGTCTGAAGTGTAGTTTAGTCCCTCGTAATGCAAAACAGTTCCATATTTAATTTAGGGGACAGAACATTGCTTCTATTCTACATAGCTTGGATATCCATCCTCTAACCCAGTTTCCTTATTTCAAGAGTTGGGTAAAACCAGGCGTGGTGGTCTATGTCTGCCATCCCAGTAGTTAGGAAGCTGAGATGAGGATGGCAGGTTCGAGGCCAGCTTCAGCAACTTAGCGAGACCCTGTTTCAAAATGATAAATAAAGCCGTGCATGGTGGCACATGCCTGTAATCCCAGTACTTGGGAGACTTAGACAGGATTGCAGGTTGGCTTGAAGCCAGCCTCGGCAATTTAGTGAAACTGTCAGCAATTTAGTGAGACCTTGTTTCAAATTTTTAAAAAATAATAAAAAATAATAAAATAGTATTATTTAATAAAATAATAATAAGGGCTCAGAGTATACATCAGAGGAAGAATTTCCTTGGGTTCAATCCCCAGCATCACAATAAATAAGTAAATAAATAAATAAACAAATAAAAAATGGTTGGGTTGTCACTGGAGGACGAATGCCCCTGGGATCAATCTCCAGCATCACAATTAATTAATTAATTAATTAATTAACAAATGGCTGGGGTGTAGCTCGGAGAAAGAATGCCCACAGGTTTAATCCTCGGTATCACCTCAAAAAAAAAAAAAAAATAACAATAAGAAGTTGAGTAAGGTCCTGTCTCCAGTTGACACCCACTACTTAAGTGGCTGCCCCTCAGACCTGCTCGTGAACTGTGCAGCCTGGGTCTCTGCTCATTCCCTTCTCTGGAATTACAGATTGAAAACCTGGAACTCACCTTGGCTCCCACATCGGTCCAGGGCCGGCCAGGGCGGTGCTCAGAAACACTTTGAGATCGCCCCCCTGCACCGGTACCGCAGAACTCTGTTGTTTGCAAAGGTCAGCACCCATTTTCTGTGGGTGTAAACAACCAAGAGGTTTTTAGTCAACTGCCAAGTTCTCGGCTATTTCCTTGACGTCCTGGCCCTCCTCCACCGGCTTCGTCCCAGGATTGGCGGAGGTGGCTGCCAGCAGCTCCGGGCTGATATCCATTGGCACCAAGACAAGGGGAAATAGAAATGCCCTTCCTTTGTGATGTCTCCCAGAGTCTAAACTTGAGTCTCGCTGGCCTGATTTGGGCCACCTAACAGTTTTTAAACTGACCGCCATAGCCAAGGGGGACCTATATGCCCGGCCCCGGAACTAGACGGTGAGGTTGGTCCATCCAGACCCTAGGGCTAAGGATGAATACAGGATTCCCGAAAAGAAAATCAAGGATGAGCCGGGCGTGGTGGCGCACGCTTGCAATCCCAGTACTTGGGAGGCTCAGACTGGAGGATCGCGGTTCGCCGACAGCCTCGGCTACTTAGTGAGGCCCTCTGCAACTCAGTGAGACCCTGTTTCAAAATTAAAAAAAAAAAAATAGGGCTGGGGAGTATAGCTTGAAGGTAGAATGCCCCTGGGTTCCATCCCCAGTACTGCAAAATAAATAAATGAATAAGTGAATAAATGAATGAATGAATAAATAAATAAATAAAATAAGGCTGGGGAGTATAGCTTGAAGGTAGAATGCCCCTGGGTTCCATCCCTAGTACCACAAGTAAAAATGAAAATCAAGGTCACGTTTTTAAAGGAAGCGGGGTGGTAGGTTCTACAGAAGGCAAAAGCCTACTTTGCGATGCAGGGACCCCACCCACCTCACATCCCATCCCTCCATTTGGCACCAAATACCCACGATGTATCATAGTTTTCGTTCTGTGGAGACCAAGCTGTGGTTCTCTGGGTCCAACCATTGAGTGATTTTAACGTTGGAGTCGCAGACCACTGGGGAGGGATGTCTCGGAGGCGGGTGGCGGATGGAGCCTGACCCTCTCTCTCAGAAGTTAGGTCCGGACAAGGCTAAGAAGCACCTTTGACCGTCCCACGGAGTGTCTCCCCCCACTCCATGGTCCTCAAGAAAACTGGGCCCCCTGGTTGACACTTTAGGGTCGTGAACGCCATCCCTGGCCACAGAACAGGGGCCAGATGAGAACCAACCGAGTGGGCGTCTAGGGCGAACACACCCTCCTGTTTCTCTAGCAGGGTGGGCTTCCTGGTGTGGGGAAGGGGGGCAAAGAACCTTCTAGAACCAATGTAGGAGGAGAGCAGCAGGGGCGATAGCACAGAGCCCCCCAGAGCGCCCCCTGGTGGTCTCCACCACAAGCCCCCACCTGACCATCTTCTGGGTCCACAGGAAATTTTCCAGTGCCTTGTTTTTTTTTTTTTTATATGGGCTTGTTTTTTTTCTTGTTGTTGTTTTTTGTGTTTTGTTTTGTTTTGTTTTATTCGCAGTACTGGGGATGGAACCCAGGGGCATTCTGCCTCCGAGCTACACAGCCAGCCCTATATTTTTTTATTCTTTATTTTGAAGCAGGGTCTCACTAAGTTGCAGAGGGCCTCACTAAGTAGCTGAGGCTGGCTGCAAACCCAGATCCCCCCGTCTCCTCTTCCCAAATGCTGGGATTACAAGCGTGCGCCACCACGCCCGGCTGGGGTTTGAAAGATATATTTATAACCTCCTCGGGCGTGGGCAGTCATCTCTGTCCAGAGTAAGTAACCGTGGCAGCTGACAGTGGAGGAAAGGTTGCTGAGTTTATTCATTTTATTACTGAAAAAGCAACCCTAGAAAATAGGATCATAGGAGGCGGAGGTGGGGCCGGGGTGCCGGCGCGCTTCAGGCTGGGGCGAAGGAGTGTGTGGAGTGAGTCTGTCACGAAGGTCTGCACCTGTCCCTCGGAGCTCGTGGGTCTGGATACCTTAGAAAGGGAATTGAAAGCCGGGCGTGGTGGCTTTTTAATATGTGAACAATTTTAATATGTGAACAATTAAAATATAGAAGATGCCAAGCATGGTGGTACACACACACAATATATATATATATATATTTTTTTTTTGGTGGTGGTAGTACTGGGGATGGAACCCTTCTACCTCTGGGCTATACTCCCAGACTATTTTATATTTTATTTGGAAACAGGTCTCTTAAGCCAGCGAGGCTGGCTTTGAACCTGCACAATCCTCCTGGCGAGACCCTGTTTTAAAAAATAAAAAGAATAGGCCAGGCGTGGTGGCGCACGCTTGTCATCCCCGCGCTTGGGAGGCGGAGACAGGAGGATCGCGCATGTTCGAAGCCAGCCACGTGCACTGGCTTAGGAGACCCTGTTTCCAAATAAAAATGTAAAAATAGGTCTGGGAGTGTAGCCTGGAGGTAGAGGGGCTTCCAGGAACCCCAGTACCAAAATAAATAAATAAATAAATAAATAAATAAATAAATAGAATAAAAAATAGGACCAGGGGTGTCTTGGCCCTGAAACTTGGGTTTTCATGATTTAGTTTGATTTTTTCTTTGTTTTTTTCATTTTGTTTTGTTTTTGTGGCACAGGTGGTTAAACCCAAGGGCTCTCTACCACTGAGCCACACCCTCCCACTCCTTGCAACTTTTTTATTTTATTTATTTTTATTTAGAGACAGTGTCTCGCTAAGTTGCCAGGCACTAACCTGTGATACATGTACTGGGATACATGATTTTGTTTTTAATATGTGAACAATTAAAATATAGAAGATGCCCGGCATGGTGGTACACCCCTATAATTCCAGTACTTGGGAGGCTGAGGCAGGAGGATGGCAGATTTGAGGATAGTCTCAGCAACTTAGCGAGACCCTTTTTCCAAATAAGAAATAAGCCGGGTGTGGTGGCGCATGCTTGTATTCATAGCATTCGGGAGGCTGAGACAGGAGGATCAAGGTCCGCGAACAGCCTCAGCTACTTAGTGAGGCCCTCTGCAACTCAGTGAGACCCTGTTTCAAAATAAAGGAGAGAAAAAAAAAAAAGGCTGGGGATATAGCTCGGAGATAGAATGCCCCCCTGGGTTCTATCCTTAGTACTGCAGAAAAAAATAAAAATAAAATAGGATCTGGGCATGGTGGTGCATGCTTGTAATCCCAGTACTTGGAAGGCTGAGACAGGGATTGCACAGGTTCGAAGCCAGTCTCAGCTGCTTAGTGAGGCTCTCAGCAATTTAGTGAGACCCTGTTTCCAAACGAAATATAAAAATTAGGTCTGGGAGTGTAGCCCAGAGGTAGAAAGCCCCTGATTTCCATTCCCAGTACTACGCCCAGCTCCTCCCAGCGCTGTACTGCCATCTGTGCCCCCTCCCTACCTCCAAGCCAGCCCTTGACCCATTACGTGGAGGCGGCCTCCCCAAATCCAGATGAGCTCTCACGTCTGTGGGTTCTACGCCACCACAGACTCTAAGCAAAAGCCTAGCATTGTCCATACAACTAACAGCTTAAAACCTGCATGCCGAATGTCCCATTCCGTCGGCTAAAGCCAGCATATTTCCTCCATTTTCTGTGTTCCAGAAAAAAGAAAAGAAAAAAAAAAAAGCCTATCTTGCTGTTTCAGAAAATAGCCTTTCTCAACTGTCTGCCACCCAAGCATTCTGCCGTTCTGGTTTGCAGAACATCGAGCCCCCATCTTCTCTCGTTTAAGTTATTTTTCCCGTGTAGAACGAGGAGAGGCGAAACCTTGTGCGTTTTGCTACTTGCCTGGTGGAGCAGAGCCTGCATTCTGTGCAGGTTTGTTCTCTGAACACATCCTGCCTCTCAGCCGCGCCAAGTCTGAGGGATTTTTGATTCCTAGGGTCACTGCTCCAGCCTCATCTGAGCTCCCCGAGGCTGTTATCAATCCAGAGGCACCTGTGGGGATTTGTGTCCGACTCCGACAGCGGTTTTTGGTGACAGCGGCCCTGGCAATGATCCTGTACTTTCTAGCAGGGAGCAGGCTGAACCTGGCCAGGGTTTCTTGTCCTGGCAGGAGCCGACTTCCCCATGGCTGTCTTTTAAATCAGACGTGCCAGATTCAAAAGGCAGAGAAGACCAGGTCAGACTGTAATTGTGCCTTTTCCGGGTGAGCAGGTTGGGCTCACAGCGGGAAGTGGGAGACGACTGTTGTAGCTTACCCATTTTCTTTCTTTCTTTATATTTGGATTCTGAGGCCCAGATAGAGAGATGAGGGGACATCCCTTCACCTGGCTGGCTCTGCACCTGCACGCTCTCACGGGTGCTACCGAGCGGAGGTGGGGAGGTCTAGGTCAGTGGGAGTCAGTGGCTAAGGGCGATGATTTTGCTACCCAGGGGACCTTGGGCAAGTTTGGAGACGTCACAGCTGTGTATTAAAACCATGGGTGCAGGGTATGTGTTAGCTTTTTCGAGGCTGTGCTCAGAATACCTAATGAGAATAACTCAGAACAATTTTTTTGACTCAGAGTTAGCTAGCTCCAAAGCGGAAACTTCATGGCGGCCGGGTGTGGCAGAGAAAAGCTGCTTCTGCTCCAGACAGCCAGAAATGAGGGGAGGAACCAGGGACAGAGACAGTCCCCAAGGCCACACCCCCAGCGACCTGCCTCTGCCATCCACACCCTACCTGCCGACAGTTACCACCCAGAAAATCCATCCAAATGGCCAAACCTGGATTAACCCACTGAATCAAGGTTAGAGCCTTGATTCTCAGAACATTTCTTTTTTTCCCTTTTCCTTTTTTTTTTTTTTTTTTTTTTTTTTTTTGGTACTGAAGATGGAATCCAGGGACATTCTACACCCAAGCCCCACCCCCAGCCTTAGTTTTTATTCCTTATTTTAAAACAAGGTCTCACTAAGTTGCAGAGGGCCTCACCAAGTAGCTGAGGCTGTCTGCGAACCATGATCCTCCTGTTTCAGCCTCCCAAATGATGTGATTCCAAGCTTTTCTGGAGACCTTTATGCCCACACTACAACAGGGCACACCTGGCTTCTCATAGGTAGAGGTCAGGGAGGAAGGAGAGCCGCCAAACACACTAAATGTTCCTAAGAGTTGCCTGTCTCCCCAGCTGAGAATCAGACGGCCCCATCAGCACTGTCAAGTCAGAAAGGCTGATTTAGACACAAAATTCCCCTGGAAACCATCAATCCCCATTGAAGTCATTCTGGACCACAGCAGAGAGGGCCCCCTATGTGGTGAAGGGCATTTTTTTTTTCTTTTTCTTTTTCTTTCTTTCTTTCTTTCTTTCTTTCTTTTTTTTTTTTTTTTTTTTTTTTTTTTTTGCAGTACCAGGGATGGAACCCAGGCCATTGTACCTCCGAGCCATGCCCCCAGCCCTATTTTTTAGTCTTTTTATTTTTGAAACTAGGATTATAAATGTGCACCACCATGTCCGGCCTTTTGAGGGGGCATTTAAGAAGCCCCCCACCCCCGCAGAGGAAGGGGCTCTTTTTTTTTTTTTTTTCTTCCTGGTCTGGCCCCAGCGGCAGCACATCTCCAGATTGAACCTGGTTGCCCCCCTTACCTCTCTGGCTGTGTGACCTCAGGCCCCAGGGGAAAGGGGGCTCCTCTCTCCCAGTCCCTCAGCCTCCTGAGCAAGTGTGGCGTCCGCCACGCGGGGCTGCTGGGCCATGCGAGGCGATGTGGGAGCAGTTCACCCTTGCGCTGCCAGGTGCAGGGCAGGCCTGCCGTGGAAGTTATCATGACCCTTATTAGGATCCCGAGAGCCAGCCTCCCGCCACTATCTTTAACAAATATGTGATGCCCAACACACACACACACACACACACACACACACACACACACACACACACACACACCTCTGTGGCTCGGATTTCCTGGAATGCTTATGCCCTGAAAATGAGCCCTCCCTCCCTGAAATCTGACTTTTCATCTTGTCCAAGGCTACCAGAACCCAAGGCCTAATTATGGCGTGCAGCACCTATTAACGCTAATGGAGCCCAGGCTCCCGCGTGAGAGAGAGGCTGTCAGCTCACCCAGCTCCCCGCTTCCCTGCACCAAGCCCCCTCCCACCCCCAGCGTCAATTAACTTCCTCCCATTTGCCACTGCTTAGAGGAATGAATTTGTTCTCTGAGTCTGTGGAGGAGAAACAGGCCGGGCCAGGGCCCGGAGCACAGCAGACCCCAGCCCCGAAGGCTTTCCAGTGAGTCCTTATCAGGTCAGAAGAGCCCCAGCCTGTGCCTCTGTGTCAAGCTCGGCCCCTCTGCGGGGAGGGGCGGCCAGGCTGTCGCCATTCACTCCCAGACCTATTTTATATTTTTATTTGGAAACAGGGTCTCTTAAAGCCAGCGCGGCTGGCTTCGAACCTGCGCGATCCTCCTGTCTCCGCCTCCCAAGCGCGGGGATGACAAGCGTGCGCCACCACGCCCGGCACTTCATCATGCTTTCTAAGAGCCCATTTGATTGGGCACCGGTTGGAAAGATGTAAGATAGATGCTAAGAGGCTCCGGCACTGGTTCTCAACTTTGGATGCCAGCCCCGTTGGAATCATTGGGGAGTTTAAAAGTCTGCCAGACGCACACTTGTCATCCCCGCGCTTGGGAGGCGGAGACGGGAGGATGGCGCAGGTTCGGAGCCAGCCTCGCTGGCTTAAGAGACCCTGTTTCCAAATAAATAAAAAATATAAAATAGGTCTGGGAGTGTCACCCGGAGGTAGAAGGGCTTCCAGGAACCCCAGTACCACCAAAATAAATAAATAAATAAATAAATATCTGGCACCCAACCCGAGCAGGGGTCCACATTCGAGTCCCCAACCGTCCTCCAGGCAGACAGCATTGAGAACCTGTAGATTGAGGTAAATCCAAATTCTTCATCACCCGTCTGTTTTTCTACCTTCGGAGATAATTTATGACCAGCTGTGCCTCTAGTGCCCTGGGGTGTCTCTGCCTGCCTGCCCCTGTCTCCGAATTAGCACACGTCGTAGCGGGAGAGCCCATCCATGAACGTACCACATATTCTCCAGTAACTGGGCTGTAGCACACTCCACCCAGAGCACCTCGACACCGCAGAGGGCGCAGCGTGACGTTGCGTTGCCGAGACATCTTGAGAGTCACACAGACCCCACGCCGCTCTCTCTGCTCTCTTACAGACCGTGCGTGTGTCAGGGAAACGCTCTGAGCCTGGATTTCCTTCCGTCTAAAAGCTCTTT
Organism: Muscardinus avellanarius; assembly: GCF_963383645.1. Taxonomy (NCBI): domain Eukaryota; kingdom Metazoa; phylum Chordata; class Mammalia; order Rodentia; family Gliridae; genus Muscardinus; species Muscardinus avellanarius. The sequence continues at coordinate 48,476,480 of NC_137804.1, read as the reverse complement.
TATTGGGTTCAACCAGAAGGCACTACAGTGCCTGATCGCACTTAAAAATATCTGTTCGTTTTCTCAGCAGAGATAGATACACAGACTCTGACGCTGTAATAGCCAAGGGCGGAGATGAAGAGGTCGGTAAAGTGGGGTGAGCGCCCGCCCCAGTTAGAGCGGTAATCCTCATTCTAGAGGTGAGAGAAGGGCTCATCAAGGCGGCGAGAGGATGGACGGGTGAGCGGCGGGCAGCGCGGAGGTGTCACCCGCCTGCACTCGGCACCAAGGCTTTGAACAGCCCTCCTTGAACCACAAGCTCTTGGAGGGCGCTCTTGGTGACATTAGCCCCTTATCGTGGCTGATAAAAGGGGATGACAGAAAGCGCCAGCCTTTCTCTGCTAGGAAGATTTCTTCCTAGAGACATCCTGAGCCAGGTTGACTGCCTGCTGTAGCCATCTCTAAAAATCACCTTGCAGAGGCCTGGCGTGGTGGCGCACGGCTGTAATCCCCGCGCTTGGGAGGCAGAGACAGGAGGATCGCGCTGGTTCAGAGCCAGCCTCGCTGGCTTAAGAGACCCTGTTTCCAAATTTAAAAAATGTAAAATAGGTCTGGGTGTGTAGCCCAGAGGTAGAAGGGTTTTCAGGAACCCCAGTACCACCAAAAAAAAAAAAAAAAATCATCTTGCAGCTGGGCATAATGGCACACACTTGTCATCCCAGCATTTGGGAAGCTGAGATAGGAGCATCGTGGTTCCCTGACAGCCTCAGCTACTTAGTGAGGACCTTTGCAACTCAGTGAGACCCTGTTTCAACTGGGGGTGTAGCTTGGAGGTAGAATAATGCCCCTGGGTTCCATCCCAGTACCACACACACAAAAAAAAGTAATGATTCAGCCTGGTGTGGTGATGTGCGCTGGTAAGCCCAGTGCTTGGGAGACTGAGATGGGAGGATTGCAGGTTCGAGGCCAGCCTCAGCAACTTAGCAAAACCCTATCTTTATAAAATAAAAATATATATATATGATAGGGCTGGGAATATAGCTCATAGGTAGAATGCCCCTAGGTTCAAGCCCCAGCATCAAATAAGAGAGAGAACGATTCAGCTGAGTGCCTCTCAAGCCTTTTCAAAAACAATAAATAAATAAGGCGCACCCTCTTGTAAGCAGACTCAGCGTGAGGCACCCGCTCCTCACACTTCCATCCCTCCCGAGCTGCTGGTGACTGACACTTGGGTTCTGTGCGGAGCTTCAGGTCCTTCAAACATACCCCGGGTGACAAAGACCTACCGTCACAGCAGAGCTAACAGCTGGGTGCCTTTTAAGTGGGACACGTGTGAACTGCTGGTGGATAATTTCCCTGGTTAATCTTTGCCACGGTGCTGTGACGCGTGTGTCATAGTCTCCGTCCCACAGATGAGGAAACCGGGCCTCGGAGGCGGCAGGACCGTCCACCTGCAGGGGCTCGAACCCCGCGCCCCCGCGCTGAAGTCCTGGATTCTAATAATCACCCTGTGGCTCTCAATTGCTGGATCTTCACGCCCGAACCTCTCCCGGAGATACACATAACCATGTCCGGAGACAATGTTGGTGGCCTTGAGAAGGGAGGATGTTCCTGGAGTCCAGGGGTAGAGGCAGAAAAATCTGTTCAACACCTTAATCTTGTAAACACCTTAAATATGCTAAGCAGGCCAGCCCCACAGCAGAGAACTGCCCAGCCTTGAATATCATAATATCAGTGGCACGGATACTGCATAACCCCGAACAGCTGAGCAACGCTGGGGAAAAAGGGTGGTATTGTGAAAATATTAATTATAATTATGTTTTTTATTTATTAATTTATTTATTTATTGTGGTCCTGGAGATAGGACCCAGGGGCCTTCCACCTCTAGGCTATACTCCCAGACCTATTTTATATTTGGAAACAGGGTCTCACTAAGTTATTGAGAGCTTCACTAAGTAGCTGAGGCTGTCCTCGAACCGCGATCCTGTCTCAGCCTCCCAGATGCTAGGATGACAAGCGTGCGCCACCACGCCCGGCTGAAAGTCAGGGATTTTAAGCATGCGCAAAGCCCAGAACAGCTCTGTCGGCCCAGGAGCCGGATGGAGCCAGGTCAGGCCCGGTCTGTCGTCTCCCAGGCCTCGGGTGTCCTGTGGGCGCTCGGGTTCCAGCTATCTGAATGGTTTCCAGGGCAGTCCACCCTGGCTAAGGGCAGCCCTGCCTCTCTCTTGGCAGAGACCACACTTAGTGACAGGAGCCGGGGAATTAAGTCATCAGTCTTCCTCAGCCAAGATCTGGCGGGAGGGGTGGCGCGTCGTCCTGGAAGCCCTGCGTCTGCCGGCGGCCCGAGGCCTGGCGGGTCCCAGAACCCTCACACCTTGCTTGGCACCAGTGAGGAGCAGCTTTTGAGATTCTGAATTCCAAGGTGGCCCACGGAGAGGGGAGCCAGTGCTGGGACCCGCTGAGGCCTTCACACCTGCCTGGCTTCACGGCAGTATTGGCATCTTCAAACACACCAAAATCAACTGAAGACCTTGTTGAAAATGGAGATTCATAAAGCCGGGCGTGGTGGCGCACGCTTGTCATCCCAGCACTTGGGAGGCTGAGACTGGAGGATCGCGAGGTCCGCGGCCAGCCTCAGCTACTTAGTGAGGCCCTCTGCAACTCACTGAGACCCTATTTCAAAATAAAAAGTAAAAAATAGGGCTGGGGGTGTAGCTCAGAGGTAGAATGCCCCTGAGTTCCATCCCCAGTGCCAAAAAGAAAAAGGAAAAAAGGAAAGAAAATGGAGATTCATAGAGCGAAATTTTCCCTTAAGTCTTGATTTAGTGGGCCCGGGTCAAGGCCCAGGAACCTGCATTGGAACAAGCCCCCCAGGGGTGCTGGTGAGATGACGCCCTCCAAGAGCCGTGGCCACGGGGTCAGGAATTTCTGGGGGCCACGTGCAGACCAGCAAGGCCCACACCCACTGAGACCAGGAGACAAGTATAGACAAAAGAAAGACGCCACTTTAGATGTAACTTGACTTTAAGTTTCTTCTTTTTTATTTCTGCCAACAGACAACTCCCCCCGCCCCAATATTTCCTGATGGTGTAGGGACCTCCTAAGTATTTTCAGGCCTCCCTTTCTGGCAGCTTCATACACACACACACACACACACACACACACACACACACTTCTCTCCCTGTCCCTCGTTTTCAAAACTGACTATGCCAGCTCCCTCCCCCTCGGAGGCCTGTCCTGCCAAGTTAGGCGACAGTCATTCACCTGTTCTGCTGGGCAGGGGAATAGACACCTATGGCCCTCACATCATCTGGAAGGTTCTGGAAGGTTCTAGAGGGTTCTGGAAGGTTCTCAGAGCTTCCATGATGGGGGTGTGGCTTATACGGGGTGGATCTGGGATCTCGCTGGAGTTTTGTAGCACAGTGCCCCGCTTTCCAACTCCACTACCCTACTAAGCACATTAGCAAGTAAATGGACAAAACATGGCCTTTCACAAATGCCAATTAAAAACTTAAGCAAAAAGCCGGGCGTGGCATCGCACGCTTGTAATCCCCGCACTTGGGAGGCTGAGACAGGAGGATCGCGCGGGTTCAAAGCCAGCCTCAGCTACTTAGTGAGGCTCTCAGCAACTTAGTGAGACCCTGTTTTCAAATAAAGTATAAAATAGGCCTGGAGTAGAAAAGCCCCTGGGTTCCACCCCCAATACGACCAAAAAAAAAAAAATTAAGCAAAGGGAAAGGGGGGGACAGCCTGTCTGGGCCGGCATCGGGACCCGGGGAGGCCAGCCAGGCACCCCCAGGGCCACATGACTTAAAGGGGTGCCGGTAAACTCAGGAATGAGGAACAATTTTAACCCACTAAGTCCTCCATTTTTAATTCTTTGAATATTCCAACGAGCTTGCCACCGATGCTCTAACGTAGGTTGAAAACCACAATTGAGAGTTCATGTACCCTTTATGTATTTTACATATGCAGCATATATACTTTCGAACACCCTAATCACTCACCTATTACTTTTCTCAAATAAAGACCAGAAAACATAATTATTGTAACGTTGCCGTAAGCGGCATGTTAGTCACTCCATTTAAGTTTTGTTTTGTTTTTATGGTACTAGCAACTGAACCTCGGAGCGTTCTACCTCTGCCACACCCTCACCCGCAGCCTTTTTTTTTTTTTCTTTCTTTCTTTTCCAGTACGGGATGGAACCCAGGGGCCTTCTACCTCCACACGACACCCCCAGCCCTGTTTACCCCTTTTTGTTTTGAAATAGGATCTCGCTAAGTTACTGAACATTGGCCTCAGACTTTCAGTCCTCTTGTCTCAGCCTCCAAGGACTGGGATTACAAGCGTGTACCACCAGGCCTGGCAAGTCAGTGGGTTTTTGGTGTTTTTTTTTTTTTTTTTTTTTTGGTGGTACTTGGGTTCCTGGAAGCCCTTCTACCTCTGAGTTACACTCCCAGACCTATTTATATATATTTTTTTTATTTGGAAACAGAGTCTCTTAAGCCAGCGAGGCTGGCTTTGAACCAGCAAGATCTTCCTGTCTCCGCCTCCCAAGTGTGGGGATTACAAGTGTGCGCCACCACGCCTAGCCCAGCAAGACAGTATTTTAAGAATAAAAATCTATGCCTCCCCCCAAAAAAATCCATGATTAACCAACTAATACAATTCATAAATAAAGACGGGAACCTTTAAACTGATTTTTTTTTTTATGGTACTGGGGGTGGAACCCAGTGGCTTTCTACCTCCAGGCTATACTCCCAGACTTATTTACATATATATATGTATCGAAAAATATATATATATATATATCGAAAAATATATATATATATAATTTGGAAACACGGTCTCATTAAGTTGCTGAGAGCCTCACTAAGTAGGTGAGGCTGGCTTCGAACCTGTGCGATCCTCCTGTCTCAGCCTCCCAAGCACGGGGATTACAAGCGTGCGCCACCACGCCCAGCTGATTTTTTTTTTTCTTTTAACTTTAGGCTTCCATTTGCTTCTGACAAACAGCACTGCTTACAGTAACTATAAAAAAAATTGTAAGCAGCCGGGCATGGTGGCGCACGCTTGTCATCCCAGCATTCGGGAGGCTGAGACCCGAGGATGGTGGTCCGCGGACAGCCTCAACTACTTAGTGAGGCCCTCCGCAACTTAGACCCCGTTTCAAAGTAAAGAATAAAAAATAGGGAAGGGAGTATAGCTCGGAGGTCAAATGTCCCTGGGTTCCATCCCCAGTACAGCAAATAAATAAGTCAGTAAATAAATAAATAAATAAATAAATAAATAAATAAATAAATAAAATTGTAAGCAGAATTTCACAAGCAATTGTAAGCAGATAGGTTTGGATTTTTCAGAGGAGCCAGTCGATGACCCAGTATTTCCCACGATGTGTCAGCAGAGTTAGCGTGGGACGAAATGGGAAGCAGGTTCTCTTTGTAAAGTATCGGAAACAATGCCCCTTTTTTTTTTTCCATTTTTCTGAACATTCTTACTGCACACAGGGAAGTTTCGAGATCCCCTGTAGAAACCCCCAAACTTCCTTGCTTACACGGGTGTCAGCATCATCCAGAGCGGTCCGGAAAAGCTTCTCCCCGGGCAGGCTGCAGCGGGTGGGGGTTTGCATGAGGGAGAAGGGGAGTGGAGGGCCCCCGGACACTCCAGGTGCGCGGCTCCCGCTAGGTGAGCAGCTGTTCCTCCCATCTGGGGGAGAGTGAGCCCCGCCAAGGCCCATATGGCTCCGGAGCAGGCGAAGGTCACAGGCTGCCTGAGATGGGAACTGGAGAGGACGGGGAACGGGAGAGGGGGAGAAAGTTTCCGTGACCCAGTTTGACACCCCCTTTGCTTTCTGGGAACTCGGTCCTGGCTCTGTCGGTCCTGTCTTGGCAGTGGCGGGTGGCAGCTTCGCTTCCTTGAGTGGGAAGGAGTTCCAAGCAGAGGAAAGGCTCAGAGTTGGGCCCGCCCTCTCTCCCAATCTCTTAAGATTCTCCAGGGCCAGAAGCCTGGGCCTGTTTCCTGAGCAGATCCAGCCCCCGGCCCCGGTTGGTCTCTGTGGTACACAACAGGAGCACTAGACCTTCCTGGCGACCCCTACATTCTTAACTCTCCAGATGCGGAACAACTGTGTTATCATCTTCTAGAAACTTGGCAGGAATTCAGACTCTGGGGCCCACCTCGGATTTACTGGAGCCAGCTCTGGATGTTAAGAAGATAACCCAGCCAATTCCACAGCCCGAGAAGGGGCGGCTGGGAGAATCTGGAGGCTTGCTGGGCCCCCACCATTGCTGACGCCCTCAGCCCGTCACCTTGGCAGTTACCCGTCTCTTTTCTGGGTTCTGACTAGTGAGGGTACCACCGCCACCCCCTCCGGCTTTCTGGGGGGGGGGGGGCACAAGGTGTTTTGTATCTTTTGAAAACCATGAAGAAGAGCATGGGAAATGTAAATGTCTCGGTCCACAATCTATAATCCGGAATGACTGGCCACACAACTTAGAGAAAGGACGGTTTATTTGCTCACAGATTTGGGGGGCGGGAGATTGTGGGGTCAGCCCGTGTGAGGCCGGGGCCTGGAGCTCAGGGCATGCTGGCAGGGAGCGGAGAGAGGAAGAGAGAGCCAGGCTGTCACATCACGGAGACCAGAAGCAAGAGAGAGCAAGCCAGCAGAGGCACAGACGCGAGCACGGAGCCGGGCGTGGTGGCGCACGCTTGTAAACCCAGCATTTGGGAGGCTGAGACAGGAGGATCCGTGGTTCCTGGCCAGCTTCGGCTACTTAGTGAGGCCTTTTTCAACTCAGTGAGACCCTGTTTCGAAATAATGAATAAGAAGTAGGGCTGGGGGTGCAGCTCGGAGGTAGAATGCCCCTGGGTTTTGTTACGGTTCTGGACTGTTGTAGTTTGGGAGAATTGCCCCTGGGGACCTTTGTTAGGCCCCCCAGGACTATTCCAATAAAATCGCAGGTTCTTGTCCTGAGCTAAGGATAGATATGCAATAGCCCGGACTCTTGCTGAAGATTTTTAACAAACCTTTATTACAAAATTAGGAAATAGAGCAGTAAGAAATAGAGAAGAGAAAGAAAAAGCAGCGTGCTGACCCGCATGCCGGAGAGCCTGAAAAAGGAACTCCGGCCCCTTTTGGGGCCCCCAACCTTCAAATAGATTTTGTATTGGCATCTTTCTCATCAGCGTTACCAGGGCAATGGGCTAGTTACTTATTCCTTAGCCAGGTGGTGCCTCTTGGTCTCCGGACAGCGCACGTACTAAGTGCAAGGGTCAAGAATCCACCTGGCCCTCGGCTCTATTGTACTGGGCAGTATTGGTTGCTCATCAACTAGGGTGCTTTGAAGCCGCACACAAAGTTTACCTTCCCTATGCCCAGGCCGGATCCCAGAGGAGAGGAGGTAAACTGAGGCACCGGTTGCCTCTATTGTAGTTTTAGGGCTAAAGGCTTCAGTTGACTCTAAGGCCTTTACTATAGGTTAATGATTAGAATGAAGGGCAAAGACAGAGAGGAACTCTGCATTGTAACGCCTGCAGCCCCCTCCCTGCCTGAGCGCCTGCGCAGCACCTAGGCTCTGACTATATTTTACATTTTGGAAATTATCAAAGCAATTTTCCAATACCAGCACATTAATACATGTTGATGCCTCTTCCTGATACTGGTACAGGTTTCACCCTTAGTACCACAAAAAAAAAGCACAAACACAGCCCCCACCTCCTGCGCTCAGGACCCAACTTCTCCGGTTACACCCACCACTAGGTGGCCACCCAGTAAACCCATTACCATGTATCCATCTCCTGGTGAGATTACAGCCCTTGTGACTTCTCTATATCAACCCTGACTCTTCAGGGGACATTGTATATCTGACCATAGCAGCAAATGAAGATTAAAGCAGTAACGAATACCTGAAAACTTAAATCCTTACCCGAGACTTCCTTCCATAACTTGTATTTGGTGAGATGTTGGCTTTTTTTTTTTCTTTGAGCGCTCAGGGTTACGGCTCCTCTTCTGTTACGTGTACCACTTTTGCGTCCAATCATCGGCTAATTTCCCCATTCTTTCTTCCGTCCCTGCCACCTTTATCACACGTTGTAGCCTTCGGGCCATCTGCCCATCTATTTCAAAACCACTCCATCCACCTGCCCTTCGCTGCATCCAGTAATCGGCTCCGTGGCACACGTGGTCACAAACTCTTATACCAAGAAGGTCACTTTGTCAGCCCCGGCTGTGGAGAAGTGGGGCTTGGCCAGGCTCAGCCCCCCACAGGTGGAAGAGGCGGCTTTTCCCGCCCGGCAGGAGGCAGGAGCTGCGCACCTGGGGTCCCCTCGGGGCCCTTGCGGCGGCCGAGAGACCCATTGAAAGGGATGTTTTTAATCAGGGCTGCTGTTTGTGGCCAGGTGTGCCGGCACATCTGCCCTTCTCTCTGTCTCTGCCTCCTGGCCCTCAGATCTCTGCCGGCTGCCTCGCTGGCCAAGCTCTCTGCTCTTCCCCACTCCTGGTCCTAAAAGACCCGAGGTAAGAGAAGAATCCGGAAGTAGCCTCCTGACCAGGGACAGGCTATCTTCTGAACCTTCCATTACCTGCATGCAAAAAAAAAAAAAAAAAAAGTAAGACAACCTGCGTAAAAATGCTTTCAAAGTAATACAGATGGGAGGAAAGATGTGAAGATGACCAACATTTCATCTGATCTAGCGATGGCTTCAGCGCCATTCCAAGAAATCTGTCTTAACCTAACGCTTAGTGCCGACAGCGTCTGAGGCCCCCACGCCCCTGCCCCTCGTTGCTCGAGTTAATCCACCCACAGACACCTGACGGGCGCTTTGCACTCAAAAGGGCCCAAGGAGACCCTCCGCCAGGCGCCTGCTGCCCCCAGAGCCCCGTCCCACCCGCGTCCTTGTCCCCAAAGTTCTGGGCTTGCTGCCTGGTCGTTCTGTGTGCAGCACCTTCTGCTTCCCTCCGCCCAGAACGCTTTGCCCTGCCCTTGGTCTGTCTTGTGGGTCTTGCTCTGATAGTCACCAACACAGATCCTTGGCCAGCACTCCACTCAGGCCCGTCCAGCTGGACCCGCCTCCTCTCCCATGGAGTTTCCTGTTTGTTCTGCCTTGTACCGGTGCCCCTGCCGTCCTTGGGAAGTATCTATCGCCCCAGAGGGGCCCGTTCCCATTGTAGCACAGTGCCTGCCCTGAGCAGGGTGTTCTGGTCACACCCTCACAGCTGGAATCTAAAGACCTGGCTCCATAGCAGAAGGAAGGTTTATCTTGTTAGGGTTTCGGGTTCAGTCCATGTGAGACCGGGGACCACGGATCGCGGGCCATGGCGGCGGGAGGCGGAGAAAGGGAGAGAGGACGGGCTGAGCTCCTCACATTATGAAGGCCACAAGGGGGGGAGAGAGAGAGAGAGAGAAAGGAAGAGAGAGAGAGAGAGAGGGAGGAGAGAGGACACAGAGAAGACACACACAGGGGGAAGAGGAATCACTTATGATCTCCAAAGCTGCTGCACCCCAGGGGCCCACCTCCAGCCACAACCTAGGTACCACCCAGGTCAACCCATTACAATGGATGTATCCACTGCTGGGATATAACCCTCAAGACACAATTACATCAACTCCAAACACCGAGCTCTTTAAGGGGCCAGCCTTTCTATATCTTAACTATAACACAGAATTTACTAAACTTTTTTTTTTTTTAAGATTGAACCCAGGAGCATTCTACCTCCAAACTGTACCCCCAACCCTATTTTTTTTTTTTTTTTGCGGGTCTGGGGATGGAACCCAGAGGCATCATTCTGCCTCTGAGCTACACCCCTTGCCCTATTTTTTTTTTATTCTTTATTTTGAAACAGGGTCTCACTGAGTTGCAAAGGGCCTCACTAAGTAGCTGAGGCTGTCCACGAACCGCGATCCTCTTGTCTTAGCCTCCCATATGCTGGGATTGCAAGCGTGCACCACCACGCCTGGCTCCCCCAACCCTTTTTATTTGTTAGTTTGAAACAGGGTCTCCCTACGTTGCTGAGGCTGGCCTTGAACCTGTGATCCTCCGGTTTCAGCCTTCCAAACACTGGGATGAGGGGCAGGCGGCACCACACCCAGCTTCCCAACAATCTTTGAAGAAATTAAATGGGCCTCCTGGGGGGTGGGGGGGCTCGGCTCCCCACTGCTTAACCCTGGGGACTCTTAGCTTCTGATGTGTGTTGTAAGGTGTTTCCTGAGAAAACACTGAGTAGGGTCAGCTTGTTGGGTTCTAGAAAACAGCGTGGGGTCAGTATAAACCCTGGGCAAACTCTTTCAGACAGTCTTTGCCTGGCTTGAATTATTTGCATGTCCTTTCAATTAACAATAGACTTTGTGACCACACAGCCAGAAGCCCCTCCGCCCCCCCAGTTAAAATTGCCTCCATGTGCTGGGCACAGCCCCCTATAATCTGGGTCTTAGAAGGCTGAGACAGGAGGATTGCTGTTCAAGGCCAGTCTCAGTAACTTAGTGAGACTCTCGGCAACTTAGCCAGACCCGGCTTCAAAAATAAAAAGGGCCGAAGATGTAGCCCAGAGGTGAGATGCCCTTCGGTTCAAGCCCCAGTACCAAAATAAATAAATAGAACACTTGACCCTACGTGTTTCCTAGAGCTGTCCCTGCCTGGGCTCCCCCTGTGCATTTTCAAGTCCGTCTTAATGGGAGAGACTGGTTTATTGAAAAGTCATAAGAGATTGCACAAGTCCAGGGGATGCAGGAGACCTCAGGCTAAGGCAGAGCTCTGAGAAGGCTTGGCTTTGACTGCGCTGGGTCTGTAAGAGGAGTCTGTCTGGTCCTTTGTGACACTGTCCCTGCACAGCTGGCCTGCTCGAGTTTCTGAAATGAGTGCCAATAAAAACACAAAGCCCCAGTTGTTGGGCAAACCAACACCAGTCGGACCCTCTTTGGCATCGGCTGTATAGAAGCCGTTCGGTGTGAGCCAGTCTCCGGAGGGGCCGATGGGGAAACAGCCCTTCCCGGGTCAGGAGGCCAGGGAGGCTGCAGGAGGGGAGGGCGTGAGGCCAAGCGGGCCATCCCCGTTGCCCCCAGCCCCGGCCGTGGGCGACGTAGGTAATAGAGGGGCAGTTCCACAGTCGCCCGCCCGGCCGTCTCTGGCATCCCGGGAGCAGATGGCGGGCACAGAACTGCACCCGACTTAGGGTCTGATGGCCACTGGGGACTCACTGGGCGGACCAGTGACCACCCAGAAATACCCCGGAAATACACAGGGCCCTTCGAAAGCCCAGGATTGTTTTATTAATGATGTTTTTGGTTTGGGGTTTGGGGTTTGTTGTTTTAGGGCTTGGGGTATTTTTGTTATTGAAGCTGCTGCTCTTCTTCCTCTTCCTCTTCCTCTTCCTTTTCCTGTCCTTCTCCTTCTCCTTTTCCTCCTTCTCCTTCTTCTCCTTCCTAGGAATTGGACCCAGGAGCATTTGCCTCGAAGCTACACCCCTAGCCGTGTGTGTGTGTGTGTGTGTGTGTGTGTGTGTGTGTGTGTGTGTGTGTCTAGGGTTTTGAACCCAGGGCATTCTACTTCCAAGTTATACTCCTTGCCCTATTTATTTTATTTTTTTTATTTTTTATTTGTGTGTGTGTGTGTGTGTGTGTGTGTGTGTGTGTGTGTTGCTGGGGATGGAACCCAGAGGCTTTCTACCTTCAGGCTGCACTCCCAGACCTATTTTCTATTTTATTTGGAAACAAGGTCTCACTAAGTTGCTGAGAGCCTCACTAAATAGCTGAGGCTGGCTTCAAACCCGTGCGATCCTCCTGTCTCAGCCTCCCAAGTGCGGGGATTACAAGCGTGCGGCCACCACGCCTGGCTGAAGAGGAGTTAAAAAGAAGCTCCAGGCATAACCGGCCCATAGAGTATGGCAGCCGCTCTAGAGGGAAGTGTGGTCCCCTCCAGGATCCAGGTCCCTGTTTGCAGTCCAGGAGCTGTGTCCCCTTACTATCTGGGCACAGCAGGTCCACAAATGGGTCCTTTAATGCAGTGGTTCTTAGTCCAGGGTATTTGGGGCCCTCTGGGACATCTGACAATGCCTGGAGACTTTTCTGGGTTGTCACAACCAGAGGGGACAACTGGTAATCTAGTCAGGAGAGGCCAACAACCTTTCCAGATATTCGAAAATGCATAGCCGGGCGTGGTGGCGCACGGTTGTAATCCCCGCACTTGGGAGGCGGAGACAGGAGGGATCACGCTGGTTCGGAACCAGCCTCGCTGGGTTAAGGGACCCTGTTTCCAAACAAATAAATAAATAAAAATAAAATATATATAGATTTATATATAAATATATATAAATAAAATAAATATATATAAATATATAAATATATAAATATATATAAATAAAATAAAAATGTTTATTATAAAATTTATTTATTTTATAATATACAATATATAGGGGCCGGGATGTAGCTCAGTGGCAAAGTGCCTGCTTTGCAGGTGTAGCGCTCTGGGTTCGATCCCTGGTTCCAAAAAAGACAAAAAAAAGAACCCCTTTAAAAAAAATAAGCTATAATATATAATATATAAAAATATAATATATATAATATATAAATATAATATATAATTATATAAATATAATATATATAATATATAAATATATAATTATATAAATATAATATATATATAATATATATATATATATGTCTGGGAGTGCAGCCCGGAGATAGAAGGGCTTCCAGAAACCCCAGTACCACCAAAAAAAAAAAGAAAAAAAGAAAGAAAATGCATAGAGCGGCTCCCACGACAAAGAATTAATAGACCCAAGATGTAGACAGACTCAAGTTTGAGAAACCCTGAATTTAGCGGCCACAAGGGCCCGGTTTCCCATCATAAAATCGCCTTTAGTTGCAGACATTTGTCCTTGAAGAGTGTTTTGCTAACTCCCGCGGGCACGCTGGTTGCCGGGGGTCTCATTCAAGTGCAGTTTCAGAGTCTGTTTGTGCCTGAGAGTCCGCAGCTCCTCTGAGCCATGGCCTGCGTCCTCCGTCCTCCGGTCCTGGCTGAGCAGCGGGGGACTCTCCTGCCTGCGCGCTCCATCGATCCACCGCCAGGCGCCCTCTCCTTCCGCCCCCACCCCTGGCTTTCTCTGTCAGGCTGACTTTGTCACCAAGAAACATGTGGTATTTAAACTCCACTGCCCGGGTGACAGTTTCTCCCCAGCTGTTGCCAATTTGAGGTCCAGGGCGCTGCTGAAATCAACGGACTCCGTCGGACAAAGGCTCCCACGGGGGCCTGATCAGACTCTTCGCGCACACTTCAAACACACTTGTACCCCGAGCGCTCTCTTGCCGGACCACATGGAGCCTGCGATGAGGGGTTCTTCCTTGGCTGTAGCGTGCGGGACCACACGTCGACAGCCCCATTCTAGAAAGGGCCAAAATGTCCTTATTTGGGGCTGTTGTAACTATTCAACTGTAGATAATGCACAGATAAATAGATGTGGTTAGCCGGGCATAGTGGCGCACGCTTGTAATCCCCACGCTTGGGAGGCTGAGACAGGAGGATCGCGCAGGTTCGAAGCCAGCCTCAGCTGCTTAGTGAGGCTCTCAGCAACTTGGTGAGACCTGTTTCCAAATAAAATATAAAATAGGTCTGGGAGTATAGCCCGGAGGTAGAAAGCTCCTGGGTTCCACCCCCAGTAGCACACACCACACACACACACACACACACACACACACACACACACACACACACACATATATGCATTCTAATAAATCCTTATATACAAAAGCAGTTCGGGGGGCTGGCTTTGGCAACAGGCAGTAGTCTGCAACCCCCCCCCCTTCTAACCAATTTCCATTTCTTCGTGTCTCTGCTCTGGGTCCAGAGTTCGTAGGTCCCTATTTGAAATTATTTCTGTCTTCATGTCTGTGCCTGAACAGAGAGAGGGGAAAAATAATAACGGGGGGGAGGGGGCAGGCATGGTGGCCCACGCTTGTCATTCCAGTACTTGGGAGGCTGAGACAGGAGGATCCGGGTTCACGGGCCACCCTCAGCTACTTAGTGAGGCCCTCCCAACTTAGTGACATGCTGTTTCAAAATAAAGAATAAAAAAGAGGGCTGGGGGTGTAGCTCAGAGGTAGAATGACACACACATATGTATATATGGCTGGGGTTGTTGTAATTTGGAGGTAGAAAGCCCCCAGGTTCCATCCCCAGTACTGCAAAAAAAAAAAAAAAGGCCTGGGGGAAGCCAAGTCTGAGATGTGCAGTCTGGGGGGGCAAAGGAGAGAAGATACCCTCTCTTGTATGGCTCAGAAACGTGGAATGGGGGTGCATCTCTTAAGCTAGCAGGAACATAGCTCTCTGTCCTCCCATACGAGCTTTGTTTGCAAGGAGTGGGACGAGACTGGATCATAAACAGAGAAGGAGCACCGCGCCCACAGGCTGCCTTTAACTACCCCGCGCTTTCTCTCGCGGCCTGCGGCCGGGGCGGGAGGCGGCCTTTCTCTTCCATCAGACCCGAGCGGGCGGGCTTTGAAGGCCATTGATTTTTCTCTCGACACTGCCAGTTTCTACGAGCACTCCTATTTACAGAGAAGGGGGCATTGCTGAAGCAGAAATGGTAAGTGTCATTTAAGGCTCCCCAGCTGCACCGGCGTGTTGACAGTTTAACCACGGAGAGAGCTGTAGACTAAATTCCACAGTGACCTCGCCTGGCTGGAGCGGGCCGAGGGCCCCGCAGGAGCCGCAGCCACGCTGGCCCCTGGGACGGGGCTGAATCAAAGCCTTCACGCCACGCGCCCTCCAGCACCGCTCCCGAGGTCTGCATGACAGGAGAGGAGGATGCCTCTTGATTAATAAAACAGAGTTCCACTCGGAGGGAAAGCACCTCTGTCTCTGGCTGGCTCCTCCCGCCAGCCCTCCAGGGTCAGGGTACCCAGATGCCAGGCTTAAAAGTGGAGTCATGTGATGCCCTCTGCAAGGCTTAAAGCACGCACCCCGTGTCCTCCTCTCCTCCCACGCCGTGCTGTGCACACACATGCATGAACACACACAGACACACCTGCGTATACACATACACACGTACACACATGCATTCTCGCGCAAACAGGCGCGCGCGCGCACACACACACGCACACACACACTCACACACACCATGCCTGGCTCGGGCAGCAAGGAAAACAAATTCATCGCAGGCTCCTGGAAGGGCATGTGTTTGTTTATTTATTTTGCTTGCTTTTTTTTATTATTTTGGAGGAACGTTTTGGCGCTCCATTTGATCAAACTCTGTCGATTCTCGTTTTCATTTCACATTGAGTCCTTTCTGCACAGGCCAGCAGGAATTTTATCAGCATGCGGGAGACGTTCCCAGGCCCAGTTTGGAGAGGCAAATTGTATTTGTACCAGTGGCTTATATCCTAGTGACCGTCACCAGGTGCCGGGCGCTCTGTGGGTCTGGTTTTTCCATCCATTACAGGTGCGTGCCCTGAGGCCGGCTGGATGTGGCACGGGGTGGGGGGGGCTTGCTTGCATTCTTCTGGAACTTTCAGACAGGCCTGACCCACTTTCCTCCTGCATCCTGCATCCCAGACACTGGGGTGGGGGCCAGCAGCCAGGAGCACACCTCTCTCTGCCTCTGGGGGCTTGGCGTCTAGCCAAGAAGACACAGATAACACAAAAATGGTCTGCATTTCCCTGGTTGCTAAAGATGGTGAATATTTTTTTATATATTTATTGGCCATTCGTATTTCTTTTGAAAAATGTCTGTTCAGTTTGGTTGGCCTTTTTTTAATTGGCGTATTGTAGTCATGCATCTTAATGGAGCACAAAATGGTAGAGGCATACATACATACACACAATTGGTATTTTTTGTTTGTTTGTTTGGTTTCTAGTGTTAAGCTTTTTTTTTTTTTTTTTTTTTTTGGTGGTACTGGGGTACCTGGAAGCCCTTCTACCTCCGGGCTACACTCCCAGACCTATTTTTGTATTTTTATTTGGAAACAGGGTCTCTTAAACCAGCGCGGCTGGCTTCGAACCTGCGCGATCCCCCTGTCTCCGCCTCCCAAGCGCGGGGATGACAAGCCTGCGCCAACACGCCCGGCTAGTGTTAAGCTTTTTAAGCTCTCTATGTATTCTAAATATTTTTCTCTTGAGTCGGGCGTGGTGGCGCACGCTTGTAATCCCAGCATTCAGGAGGTGGAGACAGGACGATCACGGTTTGCAGACAGCCTCAGCAAGAAGTGAGATCCCTGTTTCAAAATAAAAATTTTAAAAATAGAGCTAGGGGTGTAGCTTGCAGGTAGACTGCTCGTGGGTTCAATCCTCAGTACCACACACACACACACACACAAAAAAAAAAGTATTACTTTTAATAAAAGATCCCTCCTGCTGTTTCCTGGGCACTTTCCTTCCCATGGAACTGGTGAAGGGCATCCTGGGAATATCCTGACTATCTCGGTGAAGGGCATCCTGGGAATATCCTGACTATCTCGGGATGCAGAAGCACTGACTGAGAGACAGCAGCATCTAATGCATCCAATCTACAAACATATATTGACATTTAAAATACATTTGCGAGGTACAGTGTATCACAAATGTATTACAGTCGGGGTTAATCTTCCAAAGGAAAAGTATATTCCTCCACCCAGCCTACTCTGTAGCTGTGACACTCATACACTGTTACTGTGGCCATTTTTACTGATACAAGACTGTTGCCGGAGACTTGGTCTTTGGGAACAGGAGTCAGAAGCTGGAGTGGGATATGGTAGGTCTCTTTATTCATCTGTGAGGCTCAGAGAGCCAAGATTATAGAGCCCCAGAAAGAACGTTTATGATTGGGCCAAAAACAGGCAGAGGTACCAATACGGGGGCTCGGGTCAGGTTTCTGTGCCAGTATTGGAATGGCCTAGGAAGATTTGGGAAAGCTCTGATTATTAATATATTTCAAAAGAAAATAATTGGTATATTTCAAAATAGTTGTGTCAAAATGGCGGCAGACATGGGTAAAGAAAGGACTTGGTTTCTGCCTAAAACAGGCAGCTATTTCAATGTAGATCAACCAAGCTCAAAGTAATTAACAAGTCCATAGAGGAGAGCGAGGGCTTCCTCTTTCTAAAGATAGATCTACATGATCTAGGGGGGATGGGGCAGGGTTTGACCTTGCCCTTCATGAAAGGAGACACCTCATCACACATTGCTAGGGGAGGTACCTTACAGAGACGTTCTCTACGTCAGAGTCACGCAAACAAGATGGAGGTCATGGGTATAAAAGGCCGAGTCCATGTGTAAGCCCTTTGGTGTACTCATTCGAGTCATCCCTTCATGCCATCTTGGCATGGGGCTGTATTTCTATTTTCTGTATTTCTATCTTTCTAATAAACTTCTTTAAATCTTCAGCAGCTGTCCAAGCGATGAATACTTATTCTTAGCTTAGGACAAGAATCCGCGGTTTTTCTGTTTGTCTGTTTGTGGGGTGGGGGGGGGAATTACTTCTCCCCACGCACACACCACGCGCATCCCCCCCCTACCCCGCAACAGTTTCATTTCTGCTTCCTGAGCTAAATTCCCCATATCGGCCTCCACGTGGCCAAGACTGGGTGGCGCCATCTTGCTGGACTTCGCTGTTTTATCTTGCGTTCTTAGCTGCCGGGAGAGGCCCCACTTTGTTAGCCTCAAAGAGGGGCCTGCGAAGAAAGCTTTTTCTTCTACCTTGTCCCTAGGCTTTTAGCCAAGAGTCATCTTCAAGATCATAGCTAGGCTCCTGCCTCCGTGCAGCTCAAGGAGTGTCAAAATTGCTTCAAGTCACCCAGCCAGGAGGTGGCCGTGCAGGTCTGTGACTGCGTCTGAAGTTGGCGTGTGAGCTGTGATAGTCCAGTTCCATCTTAGGGACCTGGGAGTGATTTAAACTGACCTCCAGAACTGAAACTGATGATGAAGAGCGCTTTCTGCGGCTCAGGGGGATAAGGAAGCTGTGGGACGCTTTGGGCTGGAGAAACCCCAGAGCAGGGCTGTGTGATTAATGTTGGTGTCTGGCTGTCTCCCAGACGCCAGCCTTGACGTGTATGATCACAGTGTCTCCTCCAGGTGTCTGAATCATAGACCTGCCTGGCTCGCTCCAGGCCCGAGGGCGGTCGCTTGGCCCAAGCAGTGGACCGCATGAGGATTCGTTTATCCGTTGTCTCACAAATAGGCGCTGGGCTCTAACAGAGATGCGGGCACTACTAATTCTTTGATGGTTCATGGAACAAGATCCTTGCTCTCAAGTATATCCATTCAGGAACAGATTGAAACACAAAGTTAGTAAGTCATGGTGAGGTTTTTTTTTTTTTTTTTCTGTTGTTTATTTTTCCTTGTTGTTGTTTTGTGGTGCCGGGGATTGAGCCCAGGGACATTTTAGCTCCAAACTGCACCCTCAGTCCTATTTTATTTATTTATTTATTTAGAAACAGAATCTCACTGAGTTGGTAAAGGTCTCGCTAAGTAGCCAAGACTGCCCACGAACCTGCGATCCTCCTGTCTCGTCCTCCCAAGGCCTCCCAAATCCTGGGATTACAGGCGTGCGCCACAGCGCCCGGCTCAGGCTGGTTGACTTGAAGTCAAGTTCAGGAGCGGAGCGGCCGAGGGCCAGCTTTAGAAGGAGTGTCCCTGCAAGGTGATACCTGTGTGCAGACTTTAATGATCAGAAGTCAGCCAGGCCAAGGGGAAAGTTTTCCAAGGGAGGAAGGAATGGGCCGTTGATACATTGATGGGAGGAGGAAGCAGAGGACTGTGAGCCTGGCTGGTGCCGACTGGGCCAGAGGGAGGTTTCAGATGAATGATCTTTGAGAGGAAGAAAGCTAAGTCATATAGCCTTGGGGTCACCCAAGACTCTGGACTTTGCCAATAATGAAATTAACCACAGAACCACCTTTTGCCAGGCGTGGTGGCGCACGCTTGTAATCCCCACGCTTGGGAGGCTGAGACAGGAGGATCGCGCAGGTTGGAAGCCAGCCTCAGCTAATTAGTGAGGCTCTCGGCAACTCAGTGAGACCCTGTTTCCAAGTGAAATATAAAGTAGGTCTGGGAGTATAGCCCGGAAGTAGAAAGCCTCTGGGTTCCACCTCCAGTAGCACCAAAAAAAAAAAAAAAAAAAAAAAAAAAAACCACCTTTTATAGGCAAGCACACACTTATTGCCCATCTCTGGGCAACCTTGGTCTTTCTGCATCCAAGAAGGCCCTGGAGGAAAACGACAGCTAATGAACCAGAAGAGACGCTCCTCTCCCAGCAGGTGACACGCATGACCCCGTCCACATACCTTCCAGGGAGTGGCTTGGCCAGAGGACCCCACTTCTTGTAGGGGCGGTGATCAGATTCCAAAGGTATCCTGGAGATCCTAGGATGCAGGGGCCCCAGCAGAAAGGCAGAGCTACAGCCAGGCCTGGAGACACAAGTTTGTAATCTTAGTACTTGGGAGGCTAAGGCAGGAGGATCGCAGGTTCGCGGCCGGCCTCGGGAACTTGGGGAGGCCCTCGGCAACTTAGCAAGACCCAGTTTCAAACTAAAAAGTAAAACAGGGCTGGGGTTAGAGGTTAGAGTGCACCTGGGTTCCATCCCCACCACTACAAAAAGAAATAAAGAGAAAGAGAGGGAGGGAGGGAAGGCGCATCTCCATTCTTTATATTTACCTCAAGGATATTCTCAGAAAGTTTCCACTGCAGGGCTAAGAAGAGACAGGTTCAGGAGCCAGGTGGGGTGGTGACATGCCTGCGATCCCAGCAACATGGGAGGTTGAGGCAGGAGGATCGCAAGTTTAAGGCCAGCCTTAGCATGTTAGTAAAACACTGACTGTAAATAAATAAATAAATAAATAAATAAATAAATAAATAAATAAATAAATAGGTTTGGGAGTGTAGTTCCATGGTAGAATGCCGCTGGGTTCAATCCCCGTTAACCCAAAAGAAAAAAGAAAAAAATTGAAAGACAGATTGAGGAAAATCGCAGGTTTGGGAGTGTGCATTCGGAGTCGTTGCTAGCTGTTGATACTGACTCTACTTCCGCACGGGAGCTTGGGTAGAAAGCCCGTGGAGCTCCCAGCACCCACCTCGGGGGTTTTTCTTTCCAGATGTGATGGGGGAAGGCTTCACCCTCCTGCTAGAGTTCTTCTGCTCACAGGACTCATTCAGTATCTGAGCTTGGGCTCCTCTTTCTCACCACCTCCAGATTGGGAGGCTCCAGAAGTGATTAGCTGCTTGTAAGTCAGCTTTGACGACACATATGTCACAGGTCAGCAGCCGGGAAGCCGGGCTTGAAGGATCAGATCCTGTTGCCCCGACAGTTATCCCAGCAATGAAGTAATTTTTAAAATCTCATGGCTGAAGACCATGTTTGGTAGAAGACAGTCAGTTCTCTGTATGAGTTTTGTGGCTCTGGTTGCAACCAGCCCCAGACTGAAAATGTAGTTAGGAGCCAGACCGTGGTAGTGCACACCTGCAATCCCAGTACTTGGGAGGCTGAGACGGGAGGATCTGGGTTCACGGCCAGCTTTAGCTACTTAGTGAGGCCCTCCGCAACTTAGTGAGACCCTGTTTCAAAATAATGAACAAAGCCGGGCATGGTGGCGCACGCTTGTAATTCAGCACTTGGGAGGCTGAGACAGGAGGTTTGCAGTTCATGGACAGCCTCAGCGACTACTTAGTGAAGCTATTTGCAACTCAGTGAGATCCTGTTTCAAAATAAAGAATAAAAATAGGGCTGGGGATATAGCTCGAAGGTAGAATGCCCCTGGGTTCCACCCCCAGTACCGGAAAATAATAAATAAATAAGTAAATAAATAATAAAAAATAGAGCTGGGGGTGTAGCTCAGAGGCAGAATGGCCCTGAGTTTATCCCCAGTACTGCAAATTAAGAAAGGAAGGAAGGAAGGAAGGAAGGAAGGAAGGAAGGAAGGAAGGAAGGAAAAAATAGGGCTGGGGGTGTAGCTCGGAAGTAGAATGCCCCTGGGCTCAATCCCTAGTAACACAAAAAGAGAGAGAGAAGGGAGGGAGGGAGGGAGGGAGGGAGGGAGGGAGGGAAAGAGAGAGAGAGAAAGAGAGAGAGAGAGAGAGAGAGAGAGGAGAAGGGGAAAAAAGGGAAATAAAATGTAGTTAGGAGCCAGGCCTGGTGGCATACATCTGTAATTCTAATAATTCTAGTACTTGAGAGGCTGGGACAGGAGGATTATTTGTTCATGGACAACCTCAGCAAGTTAGCAAGACCGTCAGTAACTCAGTGAGATCCTATTTTTAAAAAAAAAAAGATTAAATAGGATTGGCAGTGTAGCTGAGAGGTAAAATGTCCCTGAGTTCCATCTCCAGTACCACAAGTAAAAAGAATAGGTACAGCTTTTATCTTGCCATTATTATTGTCTACATGACACAGTGTAGGAATTGCTTGCATAATATTGACAGTATTTTAGGTATCATAAGTAACCTAGAGATGATTTTAGATGTGGGGGGAGAGATGTACATAGTATATAGCAAAAACTACATATTTATATGCCCACAGATTTTGGTATTTGTGGGAGTCGTAGACCCAGCCCTTTGTGGACACAGAGGGACCACTATAGTTTATGGGCATGCATATCCAGCGTGAAAATTTGACTCACAAATGGTTGCAGTCAGCATTCCTACAGCTACAATCTAAAGCCCTGACCATGTAGCCTAGGGGAAGAAAGGTTTATTTTCTTACTGTTTGGGGTTCAGTCCACATGAGGCCGGGAACCACAGATCTCAAGCCATGGCGGCGGGAGGCAGAAAAAGTGAGAGCACGTGGTTGCGCTCCTCACATCATGGAGGGCGGAACCAAGAGAGGGCGCAGGGACAGGAGCAACCATATATACAGTCTCCAGGGCTGCACCCAGGGACCCACCTCCAGCCACACCCTACCAGCCACCAGGTGCCACCCAGGTAAATCCATTCCAGTGAATTCATCCACTGCCGAGATTGCACCCTTCATGACTTCACTCTATCAACCCTGAATATTAATAAGTGAGCCCTTTAGGGGACATTGTATATCTAACTATAACACAAACGTTGCTCTATTTTTATATTATTTTATTGAAGTATAACTTACATAACACAAAGCAAATAAATATTCAAACTACGTCTCAGCGAGCTTTGACACAGGTGTCCTTCCACAGCCCCCACCCAGGTCTCTTATAGAACAGTTTGGTGGCCTTTTTTTTTTTTTTGCAGTACTGGGGATGGAACCCAGGGGCATTCAACTTCCGAGCGACACCCCCAGCCCTATTTTTTATTCTTTATTTTGAAACAGGGTCTCACTGAGTTGCAAAGGGCCTCACTCAGTAGCTGAGGCTGTCCGCGAACCATGATCCTCCGGTCTCAGCCTCCCGAATGCTGGGATGACAAGCGTGCGCCGCCACGCCCGGCTTCAATAGTCTTCTAACATATTCCTAATAGTGCTAGAGTTTTGTTCTTGGAGAGGAAGTTACATCCTCTGCAGAAGGCGGGGTGATAGTAGGCCATTGTCTGCGACCAGAGATGGCCAGTTGCTGGTCTCGTAATGAGTGGGAGGTGCTGGGGCGCTGCACCTGGCTCGGTCTTAGGCATCTCTGAGTGTCGCCGTCACGTGAACAAATCAGATTACTGAAATCGCTGTCTCCTGCTGCCTTCCGAATACTACCTATCAGGGAGCGGGCGGAACAGCTCTTAGGAACCGGAGGTCCGTGACGGGCTACCTGCTCATACAGAGTAATTACAGTTGCTGCTTCGTTTTAAAAAGCCCCTTCCTGGGGGATGGAGGGATGTTCTCCCACCACCTACATCTTCTGGCTGCCAGAGACCCACCGAACCCCTAGGACAGTCATTCCCCAACAAGCTAAGGGAGTGAATATCAATCACTTTATGTCCACCTAGACAGCACACAGAGCTTACAACATTTGAAATGGCGGTCTGAGTGCCCCTTGGGGACAGCAGGGGCCAGAGCAAGACACTCGTGAAGGCCGACGGAAGCAGACTGGTCCAGTGTCACAGAACCAGATAGCACAAGACTCCAAGCCCAGTGTGATCAAGAACGGCCAGGGCCCGGCGTGGCGGCGCACGCTTGTAATCCCGCGCCTGGGAGGCGGAGACAGGAGGCTCGCGCAGGTTCGAAGCCAGCCGCGCTGGCTTGAGAGACCCAAATAAAAAATATTAAAAAATGGGTCTGGGAGTGTAGCCCGGAGGCAGAAGGGTTTCCAGGAACCCCAGTACCGCCAAAAGAACAGCCAGGGCCCCGCCCGGTCTCTACAGCTGAAAGTTCCTTTATCCAAAAATGTCTGTCCTGTGGAGTGTATGGTGCATCATTAGACTCAGATCCGTGACTGCAGCACTTTATAAAGTGAAATTCCAAGCAAGGAACACGGCGTGCAGGAGATACACAGCGGGCCCCTTAGAGACACTCTGGGAGGCTGGAATTAGCAAGCAGTAAAACGCATCTCTGTAGCCGGGCGTGGCGGCGCGCGCTTGTCATCCCAGCACTTGGGAGGCTGAGACCGGAGGATCGCGGTTCGCGGACAGCCTCAGCTACTTAGCGAGGCCCTCTGCAACTCAGTGAGACCCTGTTTCAAAATAAAGAATAAAAAAAATAGGGCTGGGAGTGTCGCTCGGAGGTAGAATGCCCCTGGGTTCCATCCCCAGTACCGTAAAAATAAGCGCATCTCTGTGGATGTATTTTAAGCACCTTCGAGGGGTGTCCTGGGGGTGGTGGGAGGCTGTCACCTGGGCATCCTTTGAGAAAACCTGCAGCCTCACCAGGCTCCTGGGTAAATGTCTAGCTTGATAGTGGAGGGCAGCTTTCCTCCCTCATTGCTGAGTCCGTATTAATCCCCTCCCTCTCTGTCTCTGTCTCCGTCCCTCCCTCTCTCCATCCCCCAGGCCTCTCTGCTGAAGGTGGCGCCAAACGCCAGGAGCACCTGTCCCGGTTTTCCATGCCTGACCTCAGCAAAGACTCGGGGATGAACTTCTCAGAGAAGCTGAGCGCGGTGGGCACGCTCAACTCCTCCATGCAGTTCCGGAGCGCCGAGTCGGTGCGCAGCCTGATTTCGGCCCAGCAGTACCCAGAGGTGGAGGGGAACCTGCACCCGCTGGGCACCCCCAGGGCCTACCGAGACCTGCAGGCCGGCGGCCGCATGCACCAGAGCTTCGACTTCGGCGGGGGCCAGCTGCCGGGCCCCCCACCAGTGCAGCCGCTGAGCGAGCGCACCCGCCGGAGGGCCACGGCCAGGGAGGATGGCCGCCGTGCCCGGCCACACCGCTCCCGCCGCTCCCGCAGGTCCCGCTCGGACAACGCGCTGCACCTGGCCGGAGAGCGCGAGGCCCTGGCCCGCTTGAAAGAGAGGCCTCCCCTGCGGGCCAGGGAGGACTACGACCAGCTCGTGCGCCAGCGGAGCTTCCAGGAGAGCCTGGGCCAGGGCTCCCGGCGGGACCTGTACGGCCAGTGTCCCCGGACTGTGTCGGACCTGGCCCTGCAGAACGCCTTCGGGGAGCGCTGGGGACCCTACTTCACGGAATACGACTGGTGCTCCACCTGCTCCTCCTCCTCCGAGTCCGACAACGAGGGCTACTTCCTCGGGGAGCCCATCCCGCAGCCGGCCCGCCTGCGGTATGTCACCAGCGAGGAGCTCCTACACAGATACGGCTCCTACGGGGTCCCCAAGTCCGCCTCCACCATCGGCGCCCGAGGACAGTTTCACGGCAGGAAGAGACAGAAAAGCAAAAACTGTATCATTTCCTAATGTGACCCTTCCCCGCCCAGGGGAGGGGTCGAGGGATGGGGAGGTGGGGGCCGAGAATGTACATCCAGAAACTTGCACTGATACCCAGGCTCGCAGGGGATGGGAGATGGGGGACCCGACTGACCCACCGGGAGTCACGGCTCTCAGCATGTCGAGTACGGAGCACGGGGTGGGGGGGCTCCGGAGGCCGCGCCGCCTCCCCACCGGCAAACCCGTAAATCGTGGCCCGTTCTCTTGTCTCCTCTCCGGTTCTCTTCCTTGTAGGACCCCTTTCTCAGTAAGTCGTTTCTTAGCCAGGACCCCAGACTAAGTTATTTACATATCCATTGTAAACACCTTGTAAATGAGAGTTCTGATAAAAATATTTTTGTATTTTGTAATATCAAAGGAATTTCTATATCGGTGACGCATGCCCGTCCCACATCGTCTTTGAGTAGGATTAACAGGCGGTCCGGGACTGCCGCCGCCTTCTCCATTTTTTTTTCTCCCCGTACAAATTTGTTACGCGTCAGTGAGACCTTTTTTTTTTTTTTTTCTCCCCAAGGAATATACTCAATTTGGCTCTTTGTGCCTGAAAAAAAAAAAAAAAAGTTAATTTACCCAAAGCATTTTCTGCCTCCTTCCATCCTAAGAAGCCCTCCTTAACCCACTCACGCTCTCCTGGAATTTATTCTCCATAAAGTAATAGTAACTTTTTTTTTCTTTTTAATTGCACATGTAACTTTTGCCAGATTAGAGGAAAAAAAAAAAAACACACAAAAAAAGAAAACAAAAAATACTTGTGACAGTCAAGTCCAGTGAGAAATGCCATTCCTTCTGGGAACGGGGAAACTGCTTAATAGTGACCTGTCCCCCGGGGAAATACAAGTGACAGTGACCGGTGCCGTGTGTCAGCATGACGATGTCCTTTGAGTTGCATTACTTTCTGGTGCTCTTGTTTTCTGGATTGTATTAGCTGCTTTCTTTCCTGAGGCAGACAGAGCTGCTGCCTTATTAAGGCCTGACAACCGGGGTCTTCACAGCAAATGTATGTAAGCGCTTAGCACTGGGGGGGAGGGGGTTAGGAGGGTCCCAGGGGTCCCGGGAGGTCCACATCCCTGCATGGAGAAGGATCCAGGCAGCTCGCAAACAGAAAATGGGTCCGGGTCGGAGTCAAAGGGGATGACAAAGGAAGGTCAGGGAAGAACCGTCTAGAGGAGACACAGCCTGGGAAAACCATCTAGAGGAGACACAGCCTGGGAGAACCATCTAGAGGAGACACAGCCGAGAGGTGACAGCGCCCCCCGGTGGTGCCCGCAGAGCGAACCCGTCTAACGCAGCGTGGCCCAGGTAGCCGGGATGGCAGAGCTGCCGAGATCTGAGGGTAGAGACCTGGAAAAGCAAGTTTTGCCGCCGCAAGACCGATTTGCACTTGGAAGTCCGAGAGTTTATTGGCCAGCCGGCGAACAGGCCCCACGGTGAGTTTGCTTACAGATGACACTGACCGGTTGCGCCGTTTATAGTAAAATAGGACTCCCCGCTGCGCTTCCGTTTGCCGATGAAGCCCTTGCTGTCCTCCTCCCGCTCGTGGGCCGCGGCCGTCGAGCTGATCCAGGGGAGGACCCGCCTTTAGTGAGACGTACTGTCCGTGTACCACATGGTGTATCTCAGTGGCCCTCACCGTGTGAGGTGAGCGTGGTCTCTTCAGTATAGTAGTTGACATGTTCTAGTAATTCTTATGGAGAAGATGAGAAGAGATGGCTTTTCAGATACCATCCCACGTGGGTCTGGGGAACGGCTGTAAAAGTAAAGGCACTCCATTCCAGATGTATTTAAAAATAACTCGCTTTTCAGGTATTAATAGGACATTTGTCATTATCTCTTGAGTTTTGTTTTGTTTTTTTTTAAAGCGATGCAAATGTTGGTCGTGGCTGATTGCTGCATGCTCTCTTCCTATATAAAAGCTTCATTAATTATCCGAGCCTCGGGAGAATTATCTCTAATACGTTTGTAGAGTAAGTCTGTACAGTGCTTGGTAAAACCGATTCAGAAATAAACAAACGCACAACGCGGTGACGAGTTCCTGGTAGAAACCGGATGCGTCCGATTCGGACTTCCAAGTTCCTCGATTGGACGGAATCAAAAGGCATCATTGGAAACAGAAAAAGAGGGAAGAAAAATAAATAAATCGCTTAACTTAGCCAATGCTTGGAGATGCATCTGTCCCGTGGCCCCAGTTGTAACGGGAGAAATTCTCCTCGTCAAAGCAATAGCCCTTACGTTTCCCAACTAGAGCTTTAACCGCCACCAAGAGAAAGAAGTGGGGGAACCAGAAACCGACAAATAACCGGTACCTAGAGGCACAGGTGATTTCAGGGGTTACCATTCAGAGAAATGCCAGAGCTTAACATAACCATAAGACATGGGCCTCAAGGTCAAACTCTACTAGCAAGGTCGCCTCTGTCCGCCCAGCCTCTGCGTATTTCTTCCCATCTCAAACACAGCCAGGCACCTCGGAGAGGTGGCACCTCCCTGGCCGTGACGGTGGTTTTAAGTGACAGGTTCCCGCCTGATTTCTACACACTGGCTTTCAGAAGAGAACGCTTCTCCCAGTCCTCTCTCCTCTCTGATGCCGTGACCGGTCTTCTGCTATTTTTTCTACCTCTCCTAATATTGGGCTTGTCTTTCGGTTGAATCTGCCACTTTGGAGGTCGGTCCGTGGGCGATGGCCGCCGAGTTTAGTGGCAACAGAACCGGCCCTTTTTCAGGCCCGAGAAGTCATGGGGGAGCATCCTGGGGTGGGTTTGGTTCTCTCGGGGTGGGGTGACTGGGGATGGAACCCAGGGGTATTCTACCTCCAAGCTACACCTCAGCCCTTTTGATTTTTTCATTTTGAAACAGGGTCTCACTAAACTGCCGAGGCTGGCGGCCACCGATCTGCAATCCTCCCGTCTCAGCCTCCCAGGGACTGGGATCACAGGGGTTGTACCGCCACACCCAGCTTGGTCTTGCATTTTTAATGCCTTTGCATGTTTATTCCGTGGTCCCTTTCAACTCCCAATCGGCCGAGTGAACACGTAGTTTTGTTTTCCTAATATGAGATGTGGAGGCGCCCTCCCTCTTCCTATAGGATGTTTCCATACAATAATAAGATTATGTTCTCTTGCAATAGCTATCTGCTTCTTGGGTCCCCCCCCCCAACCAGCCATTTCTGAGTTCAGCTAGAGCCCGTGATGGCAAATACCTAACCCTGCCCTCCCTGTGACCTGAGCAGGCGCTCCCCAGAAATTGTAGACACAGACTCCAAAATCGTTGTGACCGTCCAGCCAGCCAGAGGACCAGCTGGCGAAAATGGATCTTAATGGTCTGGCAGAAAATATTATTTAGGAGCTGGCCCTAAGCTTATCTTTCCATCCCGGGCTCTCTTGCCGTGGAATAAAAGCAGAACGTCTTAGACGTAGGAAGCATCAGTCATAACCAACAGGGAGACTCCTGGTCCTCCATTCCCAGACGGTAGAGGGTGAAGGAAGCCGACCTCTTAGGCCAAACAAAGATACACCTCCGGCCTCCTTTTCCAGCCTCCCATTCCTTGCTCTCATTTTTACAGGGGTCGAATAAGAGACCTCCCCATCTAATCCACCCATCTAATTAAACAGGAATTTAAATATCTCTTCTCTTTCTTGTTAGAAGGTGGGATTCGATGGAGAACCCACCTTCTAACAAGAAAAAGAGAACAGATATTTAAATTCCGAGGAGAGGCGCTCTTCCCACGTTGCCAGCAGAAGCCAGATGCTTCGGCTCCGGGAGGAGTATCCTTCCGTGGCCAGGGAAAGTAAAATGGACCAGCTATCTTTCTCACGCACGCACAGTTGCTACTGGCAACTAACTGTCTAGCACCTGCAGGGTTCCAGATAGAATGACTTTGCAGCCCGCTTTTCAGAAGCTTCTCTGCGGCAGTTGTAGATGGCTGTCTTCTAGGGTACGTTCCTCTAAGCCCCGGAGTAGAAATGAAGGGCCTGTGTCTTGTCCCCAGAGGTTTGGGAACAACAGAGCTTGAGTAGACGACAAAGCGTGTCCACGCGGCCATTTAGAAGCCACCGTCAAGGCCCAAAGTCAGGGGGAAAGATGGGATTCTTTTTACACTGTCCTGGTAGCTCAGTCAACACGAGACGCTCCTTCGGAAGCCGGGGCGTCTCATAAGCTCAGTTCCTGCCGAGAAAACTAGCTGTCATCAAGAGACTAAAAAGGGAGAGGGGAAAGTCTTACGGTGTTGGGAAACATTTCTGTGGTGTAGAGCCAATGAGTGTGTGGAATAGGAAAAAATAAATAAATAAACAACGTTCTCGTTCTGTCCCGAGAGTTGTCTGAAGCCTCTCTGCACCCGGCCGGGCGTCTGGCCAGTGAGGTCCAGCAGGTGGCCGATCAGCTCTGCTAAACCCTTCCAAGGGAGCTCCGTACGCTGCGAGCTCTTGTCAAAGCCCGCCCGGCGGGTTTCCATCTCCTCTCCTTCCTAAGGCCCGTGAGTCCCCGCTGCTCTCAGCGCTCGGGGCTTGGACAGCATCTCTCCCCATCCCTTCGTTCCTTCCTGCAGGGGACCGCTCAGCCCGTCTCCTGCTTCACTTTTACGTCCACAAAAGAAACCTCCCGGGACCCGTGCGATGCTGCGGGCCGGGTCTGCGCCACGGGCTTGGCGGGGGCTCCGCCAGAGACTGTTCTGAACGTTTCGCCTGAGCTCCGAGCCCTGTACGATGGATATGGTGTTGTACTGATGTCTGTACTACATTCGTAAGCTTCCAATAAAATTTGAGTAAACGAGATCTCTTCCTCCTCGGTGGTCCCTCTCTTTCTAGATTTGGGGGCAGGGGGACGGGGCGGGGGGGGGGGATCTTGGCCTCTGGGGCGGCTCAGCCCAGAAGAGAAAGGCTCCGTGGGTCTGGGGATGGGGTTTACTAGGGAAGATAAACCTGAGAGTTCAAATCCTGGTTTCTCGAGCGTGGTACCTTCTGCTAGTTGCAGAGGCCCGTGCTGTGCCTAAAGGATTTCCAGCAACCCCCTCCACCGCCCCAATTATGACACAATCCTCTTGCATATCATCCAGTAAGGATAGCTACTATGAACAAAAGACAAAATAATAAATACCGGCAAGGAAACAAACTGAAACACGCAGGAATATAAAATGGCAGCGGATCCTCAAAAAATTAAAAATAGAATTACCGTAGGATCCAGCAATCCCACTTCTGGGTACGCACCCCAAAGTTTTGGAAGCCGAGTCTCAAAGAGATATTTGAACACCCGTGTTTGCAAAAGCATTCTTGATAATAATGAGGAAGGCAGGGCCAGCCCAGATGTCTTTGGATGAAAGAAAGGGTAACCAAGGTGTGGTAAATATATACAGTGGAATATTATGCTGCCTTAAAGGGGAAAGGAGCCGGCCGTGGTGGCGTACGCTTGTCATCCCCGCGCTTGGGAGGCGGAGACAGGAGGATCGCGCAGGTCCGAAGCCAGCCGCGCGCGCGCTGGCTTAGGAGACCCTGTTTCCAACAAAATAAAAAATAGGTCTGGGAGTGTAGCCCGGAGGTAGAAGGGCTTCCAGGAATCCCAGTACCACCAAAAAAAAAAAAAAAAGGGAAAGGAGATTGTGGCATGTGTTTTAACATAGATAAACCCTGAGGGAATCACGGTAAGTGAGAAAAGCCCAGTTGCATAAAGACAGATACTATATGACCCCACTCACATGAGGTGTCGTAGAGACAGAAGGTTGAAGGGTAGTTAGCAGGGCTGAGGAAAGGAGAGATTGTGGCGTTATTGTTTAATGAGCATAGTTTAATTAATTTATTTATTTTGCAGGTCTGGGGATGGAACCCAGGGGCATTTGACCTCCAAGCTACACCCCCTGCCCTATTTTTTATTCTTTATTTTGAAACCGGGTCTCACTGAGTTGCAGAGGGCCTCGCTAAGTAGCTGAGGCTGTCCGCGAACCGCGATCCTCCAGGTCTCAGCCTCCCGAGTGCTGGGATGACAAGCGTGCGCCACCACGCCCGGCTCAGCATAGTTTAATTTAACAAGACAAAATGTTCTAGAGAAGTCAGGCGCGGTAGCACTCACCTGTACTCCTAGAACTTGGGAGGCTGAGACAGGAGGATCACAGGTTTGCAGCCAGCCTCAGCAACCTAGTGAGACGCTGTTTCAAAAATAAAGAATAAGCCGGGTGTGGTGGTGGTGCACGCTTGCTAAGTTGCTGAGGCTGGCCGCAAACCACCATCCTCCTGTCTCAGCCTCCCGAATGCTGGGATTACAGGCGTGCGCCACCACGCCTGGCTTTTGCTTTCCTTTCTTACACATAGTAGATGCCCAAGAAAGAATTTTGAAGGAAGGAAGATTCTGGTCGGGTGGGGGCGCACACCTGTAATCCCAGTACTTGGGAGGTTGATGCAGGAGGATCGCAGGTTCAGGACCAACTTCGGCTACGTAGTGAGGCTCTCAGCAATTTAGTGAGACCATGTTTCCAAAAAAAAAAATAGGGCCGGGGTGTAGAAGATTCCTTAAACACCTGGTTCAAGCCAGGCATGGTGGTAAGCATCCAGAATCCCAGTACTTGGGAGGCTGAAATAGGAGGAGTGCAGGTTCGAGGCCAGCCTCAGCAACTTAGCAAGACCCTGTTTAAAAACAAGCCGGGCGTGGTGGCACATGCTTGTCATCCCCGCGCTTGGGAGGCTGAGACAGGAGGATCGCACGGGTCCAAAGCCAGCCTCAGCTACTTAGTGAGGCTCTCAGCAACTTAGTGAGACCCTGTTTCCAAATAAAATATATAGATATATTAAAAAAAAAAAGGTCTGGGAGTGTAGCCCGGAGGTAGAAAGCCTCTGGGTTCCACCCCCAGTACCACCAAAAGAAAACTTGCCACAAGGCAGAATTTAAGATCTCTCCCAAATTGGTTTTTAAAAAGAGCCAGGCAGCGGTGTTTTTTTCCCATTGAAAGGGGGAACGGTGCCCTTCGCCTCTAATGAAGCGGCCAACATCGCAAGTCTTATCAACTACGACCACAAGAAGTGAAAAGTCAAGAATTCACACCACAGATTATAACGAGATGATTTATAATCTCGTGGAAGAACCAGCACAAGTGAAGACATCAGACTAAGCACATCCATGTGGCTCGGGGAAATGCTACCGGGGAAGAAACTTCTCTGAGCAGGTGGAATAAATTACCATATTTCAACAGACGCCTTCCAGGGAGCGCGTGCTAACTGCAGCACCCTTGTTTATTGGCAAATGGGCCGAGCCAAGCGGGGTCAAAGGAAGAACCCGCTTAGTGGGGAGCAGGAATCTGCACCGAGTTAGAAGGGGGTGAAATACCCAGCACTTAATGTAATGAGCCCGAATGGCAGAAAGAAAGAAAAAAAAAACACACAAAGTGATGTTTTCGCCGGGCGTGGTGGCGCACGCTTGTCATCCCCGCGCTTGGGAGGCGGAGACAGGAGGATGGCGCAGGTTCGAAGCCAGCCTCGCTGGTTTAAGAGACCCTGTTTCCAAATAAAAATATAAAAATAGGTCTGGGAAGGTAGCCTGGAGGTAGAAGGGTTTCCAGGAACCCCAGTACCACCAAAAAAAAAAAAAAAAGTAATTTTTTCTATCCAGAAATTTAAAAAATAATAATAAAAGCGATGCTCACAAAAGGAAATGTTCTTCTAACACGTCAGATTCGATCCGCTGGGTATGTCTGTGAAGAGGATCCCTCAAGCAAAGGCTCGCAGAGGCCGACCTTTGCTGGAAAAGCAAGTCTCGCTACCGCCCACAAGGTTTTCAGAGACAGGAAAACCAGTTTACTTTTCCGCAATCTAGAGGGCTTTCTTTGTTTGTTTTGGTACTGGGTATTGAACGCAGGGGCGTTCTGCCTCTGAACTACACTGCCCAACTCTTCTTTATTCTTTTATTTGTAAAACAGGGTCTCACTAAGTTGAGAAGGGCCTAAGCAGCTGAGGCTGGCCATGAACCTGCCATCCTCCTATCCCAGCCTCCCAAGAACTGGGATCACAGGTGTGCATTAACATGCATGGCTATTATTATTATTATTATTATTATTATTATTATTATTATTTTGGTGGTACTGGGGTTCCTGGAAGCCCTTCTACCTCCGGGCTACACTCCCAGACCTATTTTATATTTTTGAAACAGGGTCTCTTAAGCCAGCACGACTGGCTTCGAACCTGCGCGATCCTCCTGTCCCTGCCTCCCAAGCGCGGGGATTACAAGCGTGCGCCACCACGCCCGGCTTTATTTTTTTGGAACAGGGTCATGCTAATTGGCTGAGGCTGGCCTCAAACTTGCCATCCTCCTGTCTCCACCTCCAAGTACCTATCATGCCTGGCTAGAATTCTTTTTTTTTTTTTTTTAATGGTGCTGGGGATTGAACCCAGGAGCATCTACCTTTGGGCTACAATCCCAACCCTTTTTATATTTAAATATTGAAACAGGGTTTTGCTACATTACTGAGGCTGGCCTTGAACCTGTGATCCTCCTATCTCAGCTTCCCAAGTACTGGGATTACAAGTCTGCATCTACCTTGGGCCTGGCTAGAATTATTGTGTGTGTGTGTGTGTGTGTGTGTGTGTGTGTGTGTGTGTATGCACGGTACTAGGATGGAACCCAGAGGCATTCTACCTCTGAACTACACCCAAGCCCCAAGCCCTGTTTTTTATTCTTTATTTTATTTCTTTATTTTATTTTTATTTTTGGTGGTACTAGGGTGGAACCCAGAGGCTTTCTACCTCCGGGCTGTACTCCCAGACCTATTTTTATATTTTTTATTTGTAAACAGGGTCTCGCTAAGTTGCTGAGAGCCTCACTAAGTAGCTGAGGCTGGCTTCGAAACTGTGCGATCCTCCTGTCTCAGCCTCCCAATCGCGGGGATTACAAGCTTGCGCCACCACGCCCGACTTTATTCTTCATTTTAAAACATGGTCTCACTGAGTTGCAAAGGGCTTCACTAAGTAGTAGCTGAGGCTGGCCATGAAACCATGATCCTTCTGTCTCAGCCTTCCAAATGGTGGGATTACAAGCGTGTGTGCCACCATGCCCGCTACCTTTTTTTTTTTTTTTTTTAATGACAATTGAACCCAGGGGCATTCTACCTCTGAGCTACACCCACAGCCCCTTTTATTTTATTTATTATATATATTATATATAATATATATTTGAAATATATTATATATATATATATATTTTTTTTTTTTTTTGGTGGTACTGGGGATGGAACCCTTCTGGATATACTTTGGACTACACTCCCAGACCTATTTTATATTTTTATTTGGAAACAGGGTCTCTTAAGCCAGCGAGGCTGGCTTTGAACCTGCGCGATCCTCCTGTCTCTGCCTCCCAAGCGCGGGGATCACAAGCGTGCGCCTCCACACTCGGCTATTTTATTTAGAAACAGACTCTCACTGAGTTGCAGAGGGCCTCACTGAGTTGCTGAGGCTGGCTCCGAACCTGCGGTCCTCCCGTCCCGGCCTCCCAAGTCCTCAGGTCATGAGCATGCGCCATCACATTTCTTTGATCTGCTGATTAGAGCATAGACAAGCCTCCCCTTAACTTTCCAGGGAAACACCATCTTGTTTTCTGTCAACTGTGGTCCACCAGGAACTCTAGGAAAGAGACCAAACCATCAGGCCTTTGGCTCGCATCTCCGTGACCTCCCATCTGGGCACCCAAGAGAGAGTCAGGCGGACTGAGCCAGCGCCGGCGGCCACGCCATATTTATACCACCTCCAGATGGCACCTTCTGACCGGCATTTGGCACCCGGCACTTGGCATTTACTTTCCTTTGCGGAAAACCTCGATTTGTTCCCAACAGTCTAGCGGGCGATGTCTCCCAGACATCTCTTCATTTTTATCCCTGTGACTGGGAGAGCACGGGGACATTGATAGCATCTGCTCTGGAACCTGTTGGAACTTCGGGGAATTATCTTGGACCGCCCCGGAGGTAGGCCGGCCTGGGGTTTCTCCTAAAGGACGGGTAGCTCCGTTGCCGATTGACACGCACCTATGTCCCCTTTGGGGAGGGAGAATCTTCTTCACTCTCAGGCTGGAGGGAAATAAGGCCAAGAGGTAAAAAGAGGTCCTAAGAGCCACACCTCTAATCCCAGTGCTTGAGACAGGGGGGTCGCAGGCTCAAGGCCAACCTCAGCTACTTAGCGAGAACCTGCTTCAAAATAAAAGATAAAAGCCGGACGTGCTGGCGCATGCTTGCAAATCCCAGCATTTGGGAGGCTGAGACAGGAGGATCGTGGTTTGCGGACAGCCTCAACTACTTAGTGAGACCCTTTGCAACTCAGTGAGAGTCTGTTTCCAAATAAAGAATAAAAAATAGGGCTGGAGGTGTAGCTCGGAGGTAGAATGCTCCTGGGTTCTATCCCCAGTACAAAAAATAAAATAAATTAAATTTTAAAAAGGACTGGGTGGAGCTCAGAGGTAGAAGGCCCCTGAGTTTAATCTCCAGCACTAAAAGCAACAACACCAAATAGGTCCCAAGAATCAAATGAACCGCTGCGGTCCTGCAGCCTGAGGTCCTGCAGGCTGAGGTCCTGCGTGCTTCCTGGGGACTCTTTCTTAGAGAGCAAAAGTGAGTGGTGCCACTTGGAACTGGTCGGCAGGGTGGCCCTGGAGACCATGCCACTGGTCCTGTCCTCCAGGTCCCTGGCACAAGCGAGTCCTGTGTGTGTGATCCTGCTCTGGTGTGAGGGTAAATGTGTTTCCCCAGCACGTGGGTTGGAGGAGGGGCGCCTGTGAGTAGCTTGGGGGAGGGTCCTGATGTTGGGACACCGAGCTGGGGAGCAGACATCCCGTGATGTGTGAATCCATTGGCTCCCACCTAGGGAGGAGAGAGGTCAGATGGTTGTGGCTTGTGTGTGTCCTCTTACTTGCAAGTTTTGCCTGGCAAGTTTTGCCAAGATTCCAGCCTAATCGTGGCCTGGTTTTTACCTCCTACCCTTCTTAAGATTTGTCACAAGCCGGCCGTGGTGGCGCACACTTGTAATCCCCGCGCTTGGGAGGCTGAGACAGGAGGATCGCACAGGTTCAAGCCAGTCTCAGCTACTTAGTGAGGCTCTCAGCAACTTAGTGAGACCCTGTTTCCAAAAAATATATAAAATAGGTTTGGGAGTATAGCCTGGAGGTAGAAAAAGCCCCTGGATTCCACCCCCAGTACCACAAAAAAAAAAAAAAGATTTGTCCCAAGGCTTAACCCCACATTACCTGTGACCATGACTTTATTCAGGGTCTTTGAAGGTGTAATTCAGTCAAGAATCTGATAGGCCGGGCGTGGTGGCGCATGGTTGTAATATCAGTACTTGGGAGGCTGAGACGGGAGGATCACGCAGGTTCAAAGCCAGCCTCAGGTACTTAGGCTCTCAGGAACTTAGTGAGACCCTGTTTCCAAATAAAATATAAAAAATAGGTGGTGCATGCTTGGAGTCCCAGCATTCGGGAGGCTGAAACAGGAGGATCGCGCTTCGCAGACAGCCTCAGCTACTTAGTGAGACCCTTTGTAATTCAGTGAGACCTTGTTTCAAAATAAAGAATAAAAAATAGGGCTGGGTGTGTTGCTCGGAAGTAGAATGCCCCTGGGT
>NC_137804.1:48084114-48439997 GCF_963383645.1 Muscardinus avellanarius | reverse complement strand
TGGCAAAATATACCTAACATAAAATTTACCTATTTTTGCTTGGACGTGGTGTACATACCTGTTATCTTAGTACTTAGGAGGCTGAGATAGAAAAATTGCAGGTTCAAGGCCAGCCTCAGCAACTTAGCAAGACCTTCAGCAACCTAGTAGGACCTGGTTTCAAAATAAAAAAATAAAACAGGAGCCGGGCGTGGTGGCGTACGCTTGTAATCCCAGCATTCGGGAGGCTGAGACCTGAGGATCGCGGTTCGTGGACAGCCTCGGCTACTTAGTGAGGCCCTCCGCAACTCAGTGAGACCTGGTTTCAAAATGAAGAATAAAAAATAGGGCTGGGGGTGTAGCTCAGAAGTTGAATGCCCCTGGGTTCCATCCCCAGAGCCACCAAAAAAATAAATAAATAAATAAAGTAGGGCTGTGGCTCAGGGATAGAACCCCCCTGGGTTCAATCACCAGTATAAATAAATAAATAAATAAATAAATAAATAAATAAATAAATAGTGTTCCTAACTGGGCACTGTAGTGTGCACCTGTAATCTTAGTAGTTCGGAGGTTGAGTGAGACAGGAGGATTGCGGGTTCAAAGCCCATTTCAGCAATTTAACAAGACCCTCAACAACTTAGCAAGACCATGTTTCTCAATAAAAACTAAGAAAAAGCTGGGCCTGTTGGCTCACGCCTGCAATCCTTGAGGGAGCCGAGATAGGAGGATTCAAAGACAGCCTGAGCAGTTAGTGAGACTCATCAGCCTAGCGAGACCCTGGTTCAAAATAAAAATAAAATAGGGCTACGGTATAGCTCAGAGGTAGAATGCCCCTGGGTTCAATAGCCAACACTGAAAAAAAGAAAAAAAGAAAAAAGAAAGTGTTTCTAAGATCTAACCCCAGAGGTTTGGGCTGGGTCTGAACTCGGGACCATGAACCCAGCACAGCGTCCCTCCTGGCACGGTCATCCATTTTTATAATCTCCGGACATAGTCATCTGGTCTCAGCACCCCTCCACTGTATGGAATTTGCTGCCTGATAGGGAAGCCCGGCCCATTATTTATTTTTATACTTTTATGGGCGCATCATAAAGTGATTATACATCACAGCCGGGTTCACAGTGACACAGAGGAGTGTGTCCACAGCGCCGGGTGTGACTCCCCCACGCCCCGCCTGCCCCCGACAGGCCCGAGAGCGTCACAGAGGCACTCAGCAACCCTCGTTTCCTCCCTCAGACCTTTCCCCGCTCCCCAACTCCCCCGCCAGACCCTTCCAGTGTTGCAATGGTCTCTCTCCACGGTCATCTGAAGTCCAGGAGGAGGCCGGGCATGGTGGCCGCACGCTTGGAATACCAGTGCTTGGGAGGCTGAGACAGAAGGATGGCGGTTCGCGGCCAGCCTCAGCTACTTCGACCCTTTGCAACTCAGTGAGTACCTGTTTCAAAATAAAGAATAAAAAATAGGGCTGCAGGTGTCGCTTGGAGGTAGAACACCCCTGGGTTCCATTCCTAGTACTGCAAATAAATAAAAAAATAAATAAAATCAAAATCAAAATAATAAAGTCTAGGAGGGGGCTAGGGTCTCCATGTCCCCTTCAGGGTCACGCCCACCAGGTGGCATCACTTCCGCCCACCAGACCACGCCCCCTAGAGGCTCTGGCTCCGCCCGGCCTTCAACACCTGGGCCTTTGGGGGACACTTAGCAGACCACAGCACAGTTGAAGCACTGGTCGAGAAACATAAGCTCTGTACTAAATAATTTGGGGGAAAAAAAAACATCTTAGATTTCCTTTGGCAGGGCAGAAATTGTACAAGCGACTATGAGGAGTTCTTGTATCAGCAAGAATTAAAAAGAATTCACTGACTCCTAGGCAGACTTCAGATGGGTGGTGACTCCTAACCCATTAGAAACAATCTCAGAGCCTGGTGTACCCTGATATCCCACTACTTGGGAGGCTGAGACAGGAGAATCGCAGGTTCAAGGCCAGTCTCTGCAATTTAGCAAGACCCTTTTTCAAAATTTAAAAATAATCCAGGTGAAAGCCGGGCGTGGTGGCACACATTTGTAATCCCAGCATTTGGGAGGCTGAGACAGGAAGGTTGCATTTCACGGACGGCCTCAGCTACTTAGTGAGGCCCTTTGCAACTCAGTGAGACCCTGTTTCCAAATAAATACTAAAAATTAGAGCTGGGGTGTAGCTTGGAGGTAGAATGCCCCTGGGTTCCATCCCCAGTACCACACACACACACAAAAAAAAAAAAAAAAAAAAAAAAAAAAAAAAAAAAAAAAAAATCCAGGCGGAGTAGCACATGCCTGTAATCCATGTAATATAGGAAACTGAGACAGGAGGATTGCGGGTTCGAGGCCAGCCTCAGCAACTTAGCAAGCCCCTCAGCAACTTGGTGATACCTTGTTTCAGATAAAAACAAAAACAAAACTAAGAAGTGCTGGAGATGTAGCGATGTAGCTTGAAATAGAATGCTACTGAGTTCAATCCCTAGTAACACACACACACACACACACACACACACACGTATACACAAATAAAATACTACTACTACTAATAATAAAAGGCCCCATCTGGAAGCACAGGAAGAGATGGGCAACTGTCTCCTCTCGCAAACAAACTTATTGCGAGCACATACAATATTTTTGCAACATGGCTTTTCTGTGTGCCAAAGAAAAAGACAGCACCTTAGGGTGTATTTAAACAACCGCCGTTAGATTTTTACTTGTGCGTTTTACCTACAGCGTTGGAAAAACATCATTTTGCCCCAATTAGAGCGGGGCTTTTCCGGCTGCGGACACACAATTATTGAGCAGCTGCAGAGAATCTGCTCAGCAGCTGGGGCCAGGCTCCGAGATGCAATCCCCCCCAGCGAGAAAATGCTTCAACGTGCCCTGGCTCCCGCCGTCCCAGGGCGGACATTTGCAGATGGGTCAAAGCCTCCTCGGGCCGCTCATCCTCCACGGCCCTGCCAGAGTTCACCTGGACGGAGAGCATCACCCCAGACTCAGGGTCCCTCTCTAATCGGGAGCAGAGAGCATCCCAACAGCCCCCTCCGGCTTGGGCTCCGCACACCCAGAGCCGCGTGGAGAGCACTGCGCACGCGCAGGGGAGATGGCGGCAGCTGCGGTCCGGCCTCCCGGGGTCCCAGATGGCAGCTCTGAGACATCTTGTTCCCCAATCAGCTTCCTTCCCCATCCTCAGTAAAGTTGCACGTTTCAGCCAGGCGCCGTGGTGCACGCCTGCCATCCCAGAACTCGGGAGGCTGAGACAAGAGGATTGCAGGTTCGTGGCCAGCCTCAGCGACTTAGTGAGACCCTGTTATCAAATTTAAAAAAATAAAATAAAATAAAGGAAAGAAAAAGGGCTAGAGGTGTAGCTCAGGGACAGAATGTCGCCGGGTTCAATTCTCTTTGTCTCGCCCTCTCGTGTATACACACACACACACACACACACACACACGCACACACACACGCACGCACCTTGCATGACTCATCTTTTAAGAATTCATTCCTTTCTGGTTTGGAGTTTTGCTTTCTGTTTGTTTGGTTTTGTTTTAATTCACTTGGGATTTTGCTTTTCCATTTTAGAGGCAGGGGCTTAAAAATAAAATGTTTTTGTGAAATTATGTAATTTGTTGGGCTACTCATGGTGGCGCACACTTGCAATCCCAGTACTTGGGAGGCCGAGACAGGAGGATCGCAGTTCACGGCCAGCCTCAGTTACTTAGTGAGGCCTTTTGCAACTCAGTGAGACTCTGTTTCAAAAAATAAATAAAAAAGAGGACTGCGGGTGTGTAGAATGCCCCTGGGTTCCATCCCCAGTACAGAAAGAAAGAAAGGAAGAAAGAAAGAAAGAAAGGGAAAAGGAAAAGAATGCCCAGGTTGCCTGAGTCAGACCCACAAACATGGCTTTGCCCTCCTGGGAAGGGCGCCCGCAGCCCATCGCTGGAGCGGCCCACACCTGAACTCGGCTCACCCGGCTCAGAGCCGGTGTATACTTGGCCAGCCAGCGGCCACCCATCCCAGCCTCCCCTCCCCGGCAGCCCGACGCTGCTGGCCTCTTCACTGTCCCCCACCACACTTGCCCTCCGCTCTCCTCCTCCTGGAAGTGAGACGTTTGGCCCAGTACTCGGGGACATTTGGCATGGACTCGGGCCTCCATCTGGCCCACCTGCTGCCTGCAAACTGTGCCCGGCAGGCTGTGGACCAGCCCCAAGAATCGGCTGTGTGAGAAGAAAGGGTAGAGAAGACTCTTTGCGCCCCTTTCTACCTGGAAAAGGCCGCTGACCTCGGCCATTGGTGCCTCTGGCCTTCGCCATCTGTGGCTGCCCTGGAAGACACCGTCCAGCTCAGCCTTAATAGTGTCAAATTTAAAGGCCCAGCTGGACGTGGTGGCGCACGCTTGTCATCCCAGCATTCGGGAGGCTGAGACAGGAGGATTGTGGTTCGCGGACAGCCTCAGCTACTTAGTGAGGCCCTTTGCAGCTCAGTGAGACTGGTTCAAAAATAAAGAATTAGCCAGGCGTGGTGGCGCAGGCTTGTAATCCCCGCGCTTGGGAGGCGGAGACAGGAGGATGGCGCTGGTTCGAAGCCAGCCTCGCTGGCTTAAGAGACTCTGTTTCCACATAAAAAATGTTAAAAATTAGGTCTGGGAGTGTAGCCCGTGGGAGTGTATCCCGGAGGTAGAAGGGCTTCCAGGAACCCCAGTACCACCAAAAAATAAATAAATAAATAAATAAATAAATAAATAAATAAATAAAAATAAAATAAAGAATTAAAAATAGAGCTGGGGTTGTAGCTTGGAGGTAGAATGCCCCTGGGTTCCATCCCCAGTACCGCAAAAATAAATAAATAAATAAGTAAATAAATAGGGCTGGGTATGTAGCTCTGAGGTAGATTACTTTGTGGTTCAGTGTCTAGTAACACACACACACACACACACACACACACACACACACATACTTAACACATACTCTATAATTAAACTGAAAATATAAGTAGGTGAAAAAATCGTTCCAAAAAAAAAAAAAAAAAAAAAAGCCAGGCGTGGTGGCGCACGCTTGTCATCCCCGCGCTTGGGAGGCTGAGACAGGAGGATGGCGCAGGTTCAAAACCAGCCTCAGCTACTTAGCGAGGCTCTCAGCAACCTGGTGAGACCCTGTTTCCAAATAAAGTGTAAAATAGGTCTCGGAGTATAGCCCGGAGGTAGAAATGCCCCTGGGTTCCACCCCCAGTACCACACACACAAAAAAATGTAAAGTCCCCAAGGGGCAGCCCGGGCATGAGGAGCTGGCGTCTGTTGCCGTCTGGCACCGTCGGGGATGGAGAGGACACAGGCCCCTGTTCCTGGGAGGTCAGGGAGGGCGTAAGCACAGCGCAGTGCAGATGCAGGCCCTCGGTTTCTGGATGTCACTCCCTTGTTGACAGTCCATAGGAGGAGTGCTGATGGTTAATAATTAGCCCAAGCGCTACACTGTCGCCAGGCAGATCTTGGAGTCTTGCCCGCTTCACTCAGCCTGTGAATAAAACCGGTATCGGCGCCTACAATGCAGAAGAGTCTTTATCCATAAAGTCCAAGAACTACTTCCTGATTCCAGTCTCCAAGACCTGCAGGAGTGGGAGGAGCCAGCAGCGGGGAGGGCCAGCCGGGCGTGGAGGCACACGCTTGTGATCCCAGCATCGGGGAGGCTGAGACCGGAGGATCGAGGTTCGCGGCCAGCCTCAGCTGCTTAGTGAGGCCCTCTGCAACTCAGTGAGACCCTGTCCCAAAATAAAGAATAAAAAATAGGGCTGGAGTATAGCTCAGAGGTAGAATGCCCCTAGGTTCTATCCCCAGTATCGCAAAAAATAAAATAAAATAAAATGTGGGCTGGGGAATAGCTCAGACTTAGAATGACCCTGGATTCAATCCCTAATACCACAAAAAAGAATAAAATATAGGATTAAAGCAGGGCGTGGTGGCGCATGCTTGTAATCCCAGCATTCAGGAGGCCGAGACCAGAGGATCGCAGTTCGCGGACGGCCTCAGCTACTTAGAGTGAGGCCCTCAGCAACTTAGTGAGACCCTGTTTCAAAATAAAGAAGAAAAAGTAGGGCAGGGGGTGTAGCTAGGAGGTCAAATGCCCCTGGGTTCCATCTCCAGACCCGCAAAAATAAATAAATAAATAAATAAATAAATAAATAAATAAATAATAGGGCTAGGGGTACCATCCTTAGTACCAAAATAATGATGATGATGATGATGATGATGATGATGATGATGATGAATTGGTAAGGACACTGTCTCGCCTTCTGTCCTCTCCTTAAACCCAGCCCTCAGTCCCCGAGTTAGCCTGGCAGACCCGCCGCAGCTGGTTCAATGGTGCCTTTGTTTCACTGCCCCGCACCCTCGAGTGCGGCTCTCACCTCGGGCCGCGCACATTTCACGGCAGGGTAGAGAGTCTGACCGCCGTGGCGGGAGCCTGGCACACCGAGATGGGCACCAGGTGTCCATCCGTCCCCCGCCCCTCGCCGTGGAAGCATTGTTCAGCTGACAAGCTAGTTTGTCTTCAGCCTGAAGACTTCCGCTGGGGCTTGGAAGATGCTCCCCGGGAGGGAGCCGAGGGAGACTCAGAATGCGGGCCCAGCAGCGTCCTGGAATCCGTGATAAGAGTGTAGACTCCAGTTTGGGAAAAGCTGACTGGTTAAAAAGAAAAAAAGAAAAATATATAATGCTTAAAGTATGGAGTGGAGCCAGGCTCGCAGGCAGCTGGATGGATGCTCTGGGACCTGGGCATTTGTTTGTTTGTTTGGGAAAGTCTTTTTTGATCCTAGAATTCCCAGTGGAAGACCCAGATATATTTTCAAAGTGTTTCTTATCTTGTTGATAAGAAAACACTCAGTCCTAGGGTGCTGTGGACTAGGAAGTTAGCAAGAAAGAAATACAAGGGAAAGAAAATCAGGAAAATCACCAGGCGTAGCAGCCCATGCCTGTAATCCCAGTACTTGGTAGGCTGAGACAGGAGGATCGCAGGTTTGAGGCCAGCCTCGGCTATGTAGCGAGACTCTGGGCAACTTATGGAGACCCTGTTTCAAAATAAATAATAAAAATGGTTGGGGGTGGAGCTGAGAGGGAAAATAACTTTGGGTTCCATCTCTAGTAATACAGACACACACACAAAGTTAGAAAAATTTCTTGGGCAACTTTAATGACCCAGGGGATTTTGATTACAAGCAAGGGAATGACACAATAAGACCCAGTTATCTAGGGTAGCATCAAAGACTTGGAAGCTTCCTCGATGGACGGCAAAGACCTTGTGTCCAGCCATCGTCTCTGAGGACCAGAGTCCTTTGGCTCAACGCGTGCACTGGACCTGACCTCAACATGGCCTTCGCGTGAAGCTCACTGAGGTACCACGGAGCTCCCCAGCCCCAGCCTGGAGCTGTTAGTGACACTGGATTTTTAATAGCATGCGGGGAAATTTGTTTTGTTTTGTTTTGTTTTGCGGTACTGGGAATAGAACCTAGCGGCATTCTACCTCTGAGCAACACCCCAGCCCTATTTTTATTCTTCATTTTGAAACAGGGTCTCACTGAGTTGCAGAGGGCCTCACTAAGTAGCTGAGGCTGGCCGCGAACCGCGATCCTCCGGTCTCGGCCTCCCAAGCACTGGGATTGCAAGCGTGCGCCACCACGCCCGGCTGAATGTATTTTTTCAGTGACTCGGGAAACCAAAACCATCCGCTTCCTTCCTCTCTACTGAAAGTCAAAGGTCTTGGTTTTGCCTCCTGATTCTTTTTTTATTGCTAAATCTAAGAATAAAGTAGAAAGAAGCAGTGGGACAGACACTGGCTAGTGTCATTTGCAGAAGAGCTATCGACTTCTTCTTCAAGAAGTCCAAAGTCCTTTGGCTCAATGCGTGCACTGGACCTGACCTCAACATGGTCAAGAGGTATTGACCAGCTGGATGCGGTGGTGCCCCGTCACCCCAGCACGTGGGGGGGCTGAGACCGGAGGATGTCAGGGCGTCCCCAGAGAGATCAGCCTCAGAAACCTACCAAGACCCTTTCCAAACTAACATGACATAACAGTATAAAATTAAAAAAAAAAATAAGAATCAAA
The DNA here is from genome assembly GCF_963383645.1 of Muscardinus avellanarius. Classification (NCBI taxonomy): domain Eukaryota; kingdom Metazoa; phylum Chordata; class Mammalia; order Rodentia; family Gliridae; genus Muscardinus; species Muscardinus avellanarius. The sequence continues at coordinate 48,431,909 of NC_137804.1, read as the reverse complement.
GGGGCTGGGGTAGCCGGGCATGGTGGCACACACTTGTAATCCCAGCATCTGGGAGGCTAAGACGAGAGGATCGCGGTTTGCTACTTAGTGAGGCCCTTTGCAACTCAGTGAGACCCTGTTTCAAAATAAAGAATAAAAACTAGGACTAGGGGTATAGCTCGGAGGTAGAATGCCCCTGGGTTCCATCCCCAGCACCACAATAAATAAATAAATAGAATCACGCTGGGCATGGTGGCCTACGCTTGTAATCCCAGAACTTGGGAGGCTGAGACAGGAGGATCGCGCAGGTTCGAAGCCAGCCTCGGCTACTTAGTGAGGCTCTCAGCAACTTAGTGAGACCCTGTTTCCAAATAAAGTACAAAATAGGTCTGGGAGTGTAGCCCGGAGGTAGAAAAGCCCCTGGGTTCTACCCTAGTACCATTAAAAAAAAAAAAAGATGGGGGCTGAGGGTGTGGCTCAGAGGTGGAATGCTCCTGGGCTCCATCCCAGGAAAGAAGAAAGAAAGAAAGAAAGAAAGAAAGAAAGAAAGAAAGAAAGAAAGAAAGAAAGAAAGAAAGAAAGAAAGAAGACAGAGACAGAGAGACAGAGAGACAGAAAGACAGAGAGACAGAGACAGAGAGAGAAGGCGCCATTGACTGATGGCCCGGGCTGTCAACATTCTGAGGGTGAGTTGAAGGCTCCTGCCCGCTGGGCAGTGAAGGCTCCTTGGTAAGAGGCGGCCGCACCCCGAGGGAGCCGCAGGCCGGGGCTCAGGAGTGCCCTGGCTGCTGCTCCTAAAGCCTCTGGTCTCTGCACGTGCCCCCGGCATGGACCACGGGCTCAGTCACCCAGGCGCAGGGCTGATCCGCCTCTGGGGGGCCCTGGGAGGGACCCCAGATTCGTTTCTGTTTTATCTTCGCAAAGCAGGGAGAAAGATGGCCTCTTGCCAGTTGCTCCTGGTTACAGAAGAGTTCTGGGAGTCCGATGGTTTCTGCCCAGATGAACGACGGCCCCCTACGCAGCCCGCCCGGGGAGTCTTTGGAGCTGGGTCCTAGCAAACCGGCCCCAGGTAGGGAAATAGCTCTGGTATGGAGCAGGCATTAGGAATTTCTCCTCGCTCAACTTCCGGGGGTATTTGTAGCTAAAATGTACCTGCCTTTGTGTGCACCCCAGGCTTCCCGGCCCCACCCCACACAGGGCTGGATAGGGGAACAGCACATGTCTCTTTGTAGCCTGAAAAATACCTTGATTTGTGGTAATTCAATGGCTCATTATAATGTCACCAGGAGGTGTGTGTGTGTGTGTGTGTGTGTGTGTGTGTGTGTACTAAGGATTGAACCCAGGCCTTTCTACCTCCGAGCTACACCCCCGGTCCTTTTTATTTATTTCGAAAATGGGTCTCACCGAGGTGCCAAGGGTCTCGCTAAGTTACAGAGGTTGTCCTGGAACCTGCAACCCTCCTGTCTTAGCCAGATACTGGGGTGACAGAGGCTGGTATTTCTTTTGCCCATTTTCCAGATGAAGTTACTGAGTCTCCCGGAGGCTTTAGCCCCGTCCACAGCGCCTCTGAGGATTTGCGGGGAACGGCATCCCTTACATTACGGTTCAACCAGCTTAGAGGGTAACTATCACAGCTGCTTTAGAGGAAATAAGATGCCTGCTTGATGCACGGACATGGGGAGCCTGCCACCTCGCCGAGCAAAGGCCGGGAACCTGACGTGTGTGTATTTATGTACGTGCGATGAATAGAAAGTTCTAGAAGTGTGTGTGTGCTTAGCAACAGTGGGACCTCTGTGGAGTACACATAATGAGGGCTGGGGACCGGAGCTCCGTTCTTTATTAGCATATTCATTATATGCTAATGAGCAGTTCCACTTTTTTTTTTCTCGTACTGGAGATTGAACCCAGGGGCATTCTACCTCTGAACTCTACACCTCCTCCTCCATTTTATTTTATTTTATTTTAGTAAGTTAGTTAGTTTGCAGTACTGGGGATGGAACCCCCAACCCTATTTTTTTATTCTTTATTTTGGAGCAGGGCCTCACTGAGTTGCAGAGGGCCTCACTAAGTAACTGAGGCTGTCCTCGAACCAAGATCCTCCTGTCTCGGCCTCCCAAATGCTGGGATTACAAGCCTGTGCCACCATGCCTGGCTTCTATTTTATTTTTGTTTTGTTGGTACTGGGGTTTGAACCTGGGGCTTCTTGCATGCTAATTAAGTGCTCTACCACTGAGACACACCCCAGCCCTCTTATTTTATTATTTATTTATTTATTTTGCAGGTCTGGGGATGGAACCCAGGGGCATTTGACCTCCAAGATACACCCCCTGCCCTATTCTTTTTTTTTGAAACAGCGTTTCACTGAGTTGCAGAGGGCCTCACTAAGTAGCTGAGGCTGGCCGCGAACCACGATCCTCCTGTCTCAGCCTCCCGAATGCTGGGATTACAAGCATGCGCCACCACGCCCAGCTATTTTGTTTTTAAATAGGGTCTCGCTAAATTGCTGAGGCTAGCCTCAAACCTGCAATGGTCTCAGTCTCCCAAGTAGTTAATACATGGCTTGTTTGTTTTGTGGTACTGGGAATTAAAGCACAGGGACATTTTTACTTCCGACCTATACTCCCAGCTCTAATTTTATTTTTTAAGCAGGGTCTTGCTAGATTGATGAGAGTCTGTTTGCTGAGGTTATCCTTGAACCTGGGATCCTCCTGTCTCAGCCTCTCAAGTGCTGAGATTACAGGCGTGCACCACTAAACCTGGCTTAATATATGTTTTCTTTTCTTTTCTTTTCTTTTTTCTTTTTTTGGTGGTACTGGGTGTTAGGTTGAATATAGAGTTAGGGAGTTTAGGAAAACACCAACCGGTTATCAGAGACCGCTGATTCAGACCTGGCACCCTCCGGAGAGTCAGCCAGCCATGGGGGAAGGGACCGACGGGCCGCGCGTCTAGAAAGTTGAACATAGTCCTGAATGGCTGGCTGAGTCACGTGGCGGATCGGAGGCACCGCTGTTTTATAGGAATGCCGATTCTCACAACATCTGTAGTCTCGCGGTATTCGGAGTCTCGAGGCACCTGGAGTCTCGCGATATCTCCACTTCTGGCTTCCAGGGTTCCACTTCCTGTTCCGCTGTGAGATCACGTGGGGGAGGGACCCAACTTATCATCCCGGCCTTTTGGTGATCATGGACAAAGACCGAGTCTTAAGCTACTTCCTGCTGTCAGGGGGCGTCGTAGGGGGGGCCCCTTGGCCGGGAGAGGTTGGGTCCTCCAGAAGTGGGCAGGTGAGAGTATGGGTGCTGCGGGAGTCAGAGGTTACCCTGGACAGCTTGGTGATGTGCGTTCGAGGAGACTTTAACAGACGAGGAGCTATTAAAAGAAAAGGCAAATTGTGAGAGCAGGTCCCAGGTTGGGCAGGAGCCCACCAGCTGCTGGCCGTTGGAGCCCTTCGAGATAGGAGGTAGATTTTAGAAGGAAGAAAGAAGACTGTAACTGATTACTTATGGCTGGTCTGGCATCTGGAGAAGTAGAGCATCATACCATGTAAACAAGTGGACCTGCTAAAATAAAAACATTAAGGAGAATTATGCTGAGAAAAATGAAGCTTAGTGGGCCCCAAAACTGTGCAAGAGAGTTTGTCATGAGGCTGTTGTAACGGAGCCCTTTTTAGACTCTGCCTGAGCTTCAGGCAGAGAAATCTTGTCCTGTAAAAGAGGGCATGTAGTGCATGAGCAGGAGAGCTTGCCGTCAGTCCCCTGTACCGAGATCGGAAAAGGAAAAACTAGAACCTGAAAGGATGGAAGGACTGAGCAGGCAACCAAAAAGGAGACTGGCTGACCCACTACCTGGAGAGTTACCCTGGGCTGGCAAGGAGGATGGAGGTTGAGGGGTCAGGAGCCGTCAGTCTTCGGCCAGGCTGAGTAGGGCCAGTGGCGGGGCCTGGTCTGGAAAGGTGGTCCCCCTGTGTTGAGGCACCTGGGGCTCACTGCTTTCCAAAGGGCACTGTTCCAGTGGCCCTCCTGGCCAGCACAGTCTGATTGGTGGGCGTGGCCTTGCCGCACTTGAGCCAGGCTCCTGGAGGTGGTCGTCATTTCTGTCCTCCACCCCTAGGTGGCGCTCCAGAGGGCTGAGCCGCCACCGCCAGCTGAAGGGCAGCTACCAGACATCTGCCTTTTGGCAAAGTTGGAGTGTACGCTCCATCTCCGCCTGTTTCTCTCTGGAATTAAGCCTTTAAATGCCATGTTAACCAAATCTCAGACAGGAGTTTGAGGACCATCCTCAGCCTTTCTTAATTTTTTGAAAAGCCTCCTGAGTTGGTTCCTTAAGGGAGGAAGGCAGGGGAAACACAGCGGGTTAGAGTGGGAGGCTGTCCTGGGATAGGATGGTGACCGGGGCGGTGAGGAGAGAACCTGTAAACCAGTGTCCGCAGAAAGCGGCGCCTACAAGCCAGCCGGGTCAGATGCGGGCATCCACGTATCACCACAAGATGGCGACTGCATAATGGCACATGGTCGCGACTGTGTAACGACACAAGATGGCGACCAAGATGGCGACTGTGACGTCACCAGGCAGCGACTACGCGCCATCACAAAATGGTGGCTGGCGGGAAAATAAATGGCAGCTGATGGGGGAGAGCATTTGGAGGGATGGAATGCAGGGGGGAAAAAAGGCTGGACATAAAGACTTACGACCATTTATCAGACCGCTTATAAAAGTTCTTTAACTGTTCTTGGGCCACCGCAACCCATTTCCCAACTCTTATCAAGACCAGACAGGCGCTCAGGGCAACTGCTAGTTTAAAGGTTCGACTTCCCATAATTGGTTTGCAGGGGAAAACGAAGAACAGGAAATAGGCGTCGCCATTTTCCTGATCAGTCGTTTGGAAACGGAGGTTAAGAGATCGGGAAAGATGCCTCCATCCCTTCTCAAAGCCGGAGGATGACCTGGTCATCAGGAGGGTGGTCCCAGTGGTCCGGGAGACAGTGGGTCACCAAGCGCTTGGATTTTGGGGTCCCAGTGGACCGGAAGACCCAAGTCTGGAATCCACTAACCAAGGGAAGGAGAGGGAGCTTACCAGAGTGAGGTGTTGCCAGCCAGTGCCGGCTGCGGCAGAAGTGTTGAGGAGCTGCCGGGGTGCGCGGCGCCTGTGCCTGGTGTGGGCGGCACTGGCGGCTGGCACAGGCGGAATCAAACTGTGGCACACAGGCGGCATGGCTTGCCAGGCCTGTGGCGTGGAAACAAAATAGCTTCCAGGGGGCATGGCAGATGCTGAGGCTGGGCCACGGGGCACACCGCCCAGCAAGCCTGGCTCGGGGCGGGTGGAACGGGGTGCGGCAGCTAGTGGAGTTACACCTGCAAGTCAAGCCTGGCGCGGGAGACTGTAGTGAACGCCAAAACCAGGCTGTGCGCCGCCCAATGAGCCTGGCTCGGGGTGGGCGGAACAGAATGGCCAGAGGTCCTGGTGGTGACTGGAACAGAGCAGAACGGTGGTTGTGCAAGGTTCAAGCAGGGGACGGAGGTCCTGGCCTGCGCAGGCAGTCGGCAGGCACAGCAGACGCCAGCACCCCCAAGAAGCCTGGCTGGGGCGGTAGAACTGGCTGCCTGGCGGCCCGCAGAGCCTGCATGCCATGGCGGTGGTGGCCCCAGCAGCGGGCGGAGCTGCACCTGCAAGCCAAGCGCCAGCGCAGGACCTCAAGGTCGAACTGCTGGAGGGTTGGAGAGTCTGGGGCTCAAAAGGAGAGAAAAAAGAGAGGAAAAAAAGGGGGACCCCCAAAATTCTCCCAGGTTTCGGCACCAGAATGTTAGGTTGAAAATAGAGTTGGGGGGTTTAGGAGGGAAGTAAAAACACCAGTTATCAGAGACCGCTGTTCTATTTGGACCCGGCACCCTCCGGAGAGTCAGCCGGCCGTGGGGGAAGGGACTGCTGTGCCACATGTCTGGAGGGTTGCACATAGTTCTGATCAGCCGGCTGAGTCACGTGGGGGATCGGAGGCACCGCTGTTTTATAGGCATGCCGATTATCTCACGACATCTGTAGTCTTGCCATGTTTGGAGTCTTGAGGCACCTGGAGTCTCATGATATCTCCGCTTCTGTCCTCCAGGGTTCCTCTGCAACTCAGTGAGACCCTGTTTCAAAATAAAGAATAAAAAATAGGGCTGGGGGTGTAGCTCGGAGATAGAATGCCCCGGGTTCCATCCCCAATACCAAAAAAAGAAAAGAAAAGAAAAGTGTACGCAGGGTTTACTCTACCTCTGTAACAGCACAAAATGTCCAGGAGGACTAGGCCAAAATGTAGACGGTGAGCATTCCTAGGTAAAGGTCTCACGGTTGACTTTTTAATTTATATTTCTTATGTACTTTGCAAATGTTCTCTAAAGAGCCTATAGAGGATTTAGGATCTTAAATAATGAACATATTTTTAAAGGCTTGAAATCTGAGGAGGAATGTGCGGGGGGGGGGGCTATTAAATTCTAAAATGTTGTTACCATTCCCAAAGGAATGGCATACCCCCTTAATTCCTGGAATAGTTAGGATTCTCCTATATCCCTAATGGACATGTGGGGAATAAGGTACACATCTTTCAGGGCCCAGGGCCCAAACGCCCAAATTCCTTTCAAATTGACTTACGTTATTTTGCTCATAAAATATTTCATGAACCTCTATGTCTGCCAGGTACTATACTCAGCGTTCTGGTTTTTTGTTTTGTGTGGTACTAAGGATGGAACCCAGGGATTCTACCTCCGAGATCCACCCCCTGCCCTATTTTTCATTCTTTGTTTTGAAACAGGGTCTCACTGAGTTGCAGAGGGCCTCACTAAGTAGCTGAGGCTGGCCACGAACCGCGATCCTCCTGTCTCAGCCTCCCGAAGGCTGGGATGACAAGCGTGGGCCACCACGCCTGGCTTGTGCTTTTATTTTATTTTATTTTATTTTATTTTACTTTACTTTATTTTAACATGTTCCAGAGTGGAAGCTGTTTTTTGCAGAGTCAGTTTCTGTTAACACAAATGAGCTCTCACATCTGGTTCAACATCTCTTTGCTCTCCACTGAAATCATGATGGCAGTCATGACTTGCTGGAAAAGAATGTCGTGGTCCCGCATGGTGGTGCAGGCTTATAATCCCAGTACTCGGGAGGCTGAGATAGGAGGATCATAGGTTCAGGGCTGGCCTCAGCAAATAGTGAGATGCTCATCAACCTGGTGTGACCCTGTTTCAATAAATAAATAAATAAAAATGGGGCATGGTGGCGCGCGCTTGTAATCCCAGCACTTGGGAGGCTGAGACAGGAGGATCGCGGTTCCTGGCCAGCCTCAGCTACTTAGCGAGGCCCTCTGCAACTCCATGAGACCCTGTTTCAAAATAAGGAATAAAAAATAGGGCTGGGGGTGCATCTCAGAGGTAGAAAGTTCCTGGGTTCCATCCACAGTACCAAAAATATATATATTAAACATAAATAAGTAGAGCCGGGCGTGGTGGTGTACGCTTGTAATCCCTGCGCTTGGGAGGCTGAGACAGGAGGATCTCACAGGTTCAAAGCCAGCCTCAGCTACTTAGTGAGGCTCTCAGCAACTGAGTGAGACCCTGTTTCTAAATAAAATATATTTTATTTTAAAAAATAGGTCTGGGAGTATAGCCCAGAGGTAGAAAGCCCCTGGGTTCCACCTCCAGTACCACCAAGATAAATAAGTAAAATAGGGCTGGGAGTGTAGCTCAGAAGTGGAATGCCCCTGGGTTCAATTCCCAGTACCATAGAAAGAGAGAAAGAAAGAAAGAAAGAAAGAAAGAAAGAAAGAAAGAAAGAAAGAAAGAAAGGAAAGAAAGGGAAAGGAAAGGAAGGAAGGAGGAAGAGAAGATGTCCCTCTGTCTCGCTGCATCTAATTTTAGGCCTTTAAAGTATTCACCATAAAGGTCTTTTGGAAAAGCAACGAATTAATCTCCTACACCAGATCTTTTTCTCGTATATGTGTAAAGAGTTCTGAATTTAGGACTTGGCTTAAAACCGCAATTATTTGCTTTAAATAGAAAATTTCGATTCGCGAGAAGGAAGGAACTCTTCCCCCCCCCCTTTTCTTTTTTCTTGTTCTTTTTCTTTTTTCCCCCGAGAGGAAGAAACGAACTCAGAAATCGCAGATGTAGATCCGAGCGGCTCAGCAGCATCGAATAGAGTGCGGCTAAACATTCCTTCTTTGACACGATACAGTAAACGCAGGATGGTGATACACACCATGGCAGCAAATTGCAGCTCTATTAATAGCCGTGCATCGCTTGGAGAGTATTTTCATTCTGTTTCGACTCGCTCCCCAGCCGTAGCCTTTAAAGGCAGAGCGCGCCCAGTGATCGCCCAGCCCCTGCCACAGAGGAAGCCGTGATGGATGCTCCATCCCTGGACGCATCCGTTCTGCCTAATGGGTCCTTAGCGCTAAGAATAATGCAGGAAGCACCGCTGTGTGACGCTTGATAACACCCCTGGCTGAGGAGAGGAGTTCGGGTGAGAAAAGAATAGAAGAAGACGAGAGGAAACCTAATTCGCCAATTAATCTGCCTCTGCTCCTGACATGATTCTGGACGGCACAGAATATTAAAAAAACCGGCGTCGCCACGCGCCATCCTCCTCCCCATCCGGTGTTCTATCCATCTCTGTCAAATTTTCTCCGCAGTAAGGAGTCAGGACTTTCCAGGGATTCGTGAAGAGGGAGAAGAGCGTGAGCCCTCCCTTAATTTTTCTAAGATCTGGGTGGATGTGGCGGTGCACGCTTGTCGTCCCGGGACTTGGGAGGCCGAGACAGGAGGATCACAGACTCCAGGATCAATTTCGTGAGGCCCTTAGTAACTTAGGGAGACCCTGTTTCTAAATTAAAAGTAAAATAGAGATGTAGCTCAGAAGTAGGACATCCCTGGGTTCAATCCCCAGTAGTCTGCGTGTGTGTGCATACACACACACACACACACACACACACACACACACACACACACACACACGATTTGATTCAATTTTCGCCTGATGTTCAAAACTGTCCCAACACCTTTAAGACTCAAGGCGTCCTTGCAGCCATGGCTTTACCTCTGCCAGCCTCAGCTCCTTAGTGAGGGTCTCCACGACTTAGTGAGTGTTAGGTTTTTTGATGCAGTAAAAAGGCGAGAGAGACCGGGTGTGCCGAAAAGAATTTTAATGTGGTCTTCCCTCGGGGATAGGGGCTGGACCGCTCCTGGAGACCTTCGAGCTCCTCCATCGCTGGAAAGGAAATGCCCTTCCTTTTAAGGTTTACGTCTTGTGGGTGGGGCTGTGCATAGGAACGCCGCCCCTCTCGCGATACCGCCCAGCAGAGTCTCCTCCTTTTCTAAGGCCCCGCCCCTGAGGGGAGGGACCTAACCTGTCATCCCGGCCTTTTGGTGATAATGGGTGGAGATTCGAATCTTAAACTACTTCCTGCTGTCAAGGAGCATCGTAAAGGGGCTCCTAGGCCAGGAGAGGTCGGGTCCTCCAAAAGTGGGCAGGTGGGAGTATGGCTGCTGCGGCGTGAGTCGGAGGTTACCCTGGACAGCTTGGTGATGTGTGCTCGAGGAAACTTTAGCAGACAAGGAGTTATGACAGTATGGCATCCGAAGAGGGAGAGCACCGTAGTATGTGAACAAGTGGATCTGCCCTGTCATTATAATCCCAGTGGGGATCCTCAGAAGGAATTGCAGCTGTTCCGGTAGGGAGCTGTGGATTGGTTAGGTGAGCCTGATCGGCCCGTTCCCTGGCAGCCTCAATCATCTGCAGCTAAAGAGGAGGTTAAAATGACATGAAGATCCCACCAAGTTAAATCATATGCTTGTACAATATGTTAGAATTCAGCCGGGGGTGGTGGCACATACTTGTAATCCCCGCGCTTGGGAGGCTGAGACAGGAGGATCGCACGGGTTTGAAGCCGGCCTCAGCTACTTAGTGAGGCTCTCAGCAACTTAGTAAGACCCTGTTTCCAAATAAAATATAAAAAAGGTCTGGGAGTAAGAACCGGAGGTAGAAAGCCTCTGGGTTCCACCCCCAGTACCACAAAAAAAAAAAAGGAAGAAGAGAACAATATGTTGGAATTCCTTAATAAAACCAGAGGGATTGGCAGAAAAAGAACCCAGTCTCCTTTCAAGTTGAGCAAAGTCAGGAAGGGAAAAAGGAACATGGACCCGGACCACACCTTCTGCACCAGCCACCTCATCAAGCGGGGCCAAGAGAGAAGGTGGGGGTCTCTGGAACAGGTAGGGTGACCTGCAGGGGTAGGCGAGGGGGAGGTAAGGGTTGGTCCCTTAAGGGAGGAAGGCAGGGGAGAAAGGAGTGGGTTAGAATGGGAGGCTGCCCCGGAATAAGATGAGGACTGCGGTGGTAAGAAGAGGTCTTGTGGGTCAGGGTCGTCAGGAAATGGGGCCTGCAACTCGGCTGGGTCAGACTCCAGAATTCACGTGTCATCACAGAATGGGGACCTTGAGTTAGCAGAATTGCAGGCCTGTGACCCAGAAAAGCCACCAGGTGGCGCCTGTGAGTTGCCACTTGGTGACCAAGATGGCAGCTGCGGCTGGCAGGAATCCCTGGCCAGCATGGCTCGAGCAGTAGAGTCAGGAGGGGTGGAAAGGGAAAGCCAGGAACGCATGAACAGAAAAGCCTGTACCTACAGAACTTCTGACCATTTACCTGCCTGTTTGCAAAAGTTACTGAGATCAGTCAACATTTTAAGATCTAACGTCCCCATCTCAGGCCACCAAGAACTATTACCCAACTCATAAGTGGGCCAGACTTTTGTGCAGAAAAATATGAGCTGCTCGGGGCACAGTTCCCCAGATAAACCTAGAGTCTGGAGATTAACCAGAACACGGCCTCGTGCAGATCGGGAGTCTATTTTAGATGACTGGCTTCCCCCCATGACTGGTCAGCGGGTGAGGACGAAAACAGGAATTTGGTGTCCCAAAAACCTGCCTAACGTCCGGAAACAGCATGGTTGTGTTAGAGAAGGATGTCTCTGTTCCCTTTACACAACCGTAGGGCAGCCTGGCTACCCGCGGAGAACTTGGACACCAAATATTTGGGTTTTTTAACAGCTGTGAGCCCAAGTCCGGAAGAGGCTAAAAGCCGGAACCCGCTTTTCCAAGGAAGGGGAAGCTTACCAGTGCAGTGTTATCAGCAGCCAGTGCTGACTGGAACAGAAGCGCTGAGAGGCTGCAGAGCCAGGAGGGCACGCCGTGGAGCTGTTGGGTGGAATCAGGGCTGGATGAGGTTTAAGACGGCCTTCGGGGCTTGGCAGGGCTGTGAGACGGCCACCGGCTCTGAGCTCTGAGCGTGTGCGTGTGTTGGGTGTGTTGGGGGAAGCTGGCCACCGGCTCTCTGGAAGAGAGCGAGGGGCTGGGGCTGGGACGATGGCCGCCGGCTCTCAGCAGAGCCCGGGGCCAGGAAGATGGCTGCAGGCTCTCAGCAGAGTTCGGTGCCAGGGAAGATGGCTGCGGGCTCTCAGCAGAGATCGGGGCTGGGGAGATGGCTGCGGTCTTTGGTCAGGGCGGTAGCAGTGGTCCTGGAGCAGAGCAGCGGGCGGGTGGGAGCGGTCCCAGCGGATCGAGCACCCCGGCGGATCCAGGCGGAGGTTTCTGCCAAGCCTGCCCAGAGCACGCTGCGGCGATGGCAAGAAATTAAAAAAAAATTAAATTCAAATAAAGTAATCGTCCCGGGTTTTTGCACCAGATGTTAGGGTTTTTTGGCACAGTAAAAAGGCGAGACCGGGTGCGCCGAAAGGAATTTTAATGTGGTCTTCTCTCGGGGATAGGGACTGCCTTCATGGGTGCCTGGCACCCGGCACCTCGGTCCACCCTGCAGGCCACCTTTGGTCTCGAGGAGGGAGAGCCCTGAGCCTCCGGAAAGCACATGGTTTCAGAGACAGTGTCTGTAACCAGGCGAGCTCCTGCCTCCAAGCGGTGACTGACTCAGGAGGAACGAGATCTCAAAGGGTCAAGTGCATTCATCAAACCCCTGCTCAAAAGAAAGACTCCGGGCCGGATTAGACTGGCACACGCGTGTGGACGTGTGTGCGTGCGTGCGTGTGTGCACGTGTGTGCGTGCATGCGTGCATGCATGTGTGTTGTAACTAGCATACATACATAGAGGCAGATACGCTCAGGGAACCACAGGGCTTCAGAGCATCCTTTGACTGGTCTTGGTGTCACCATGGTAACGGGAGCAGAAGCACTCCTTCCCTGGCGCAAAGGAGCCTGGAGGCTCTGGGGAAAACTTCAGCGCAGCGTGTGATGCTTCAAGTAACCTCCTGGTTTCTGTTGATGTCTGGCCGCCCTTGGTTATTCCCCTGTCGCTGCTTTGAGCAGCCTCCTCTGGGGTCACAGGGCTCCGTCCCATCCCTTCCCCCGCCGCCGAGCCACGCGGGTGCTATCGGTGTGCTAGCTCCTCTAGGCCAGGCTGGGAGTGATCCTGGCATTAAGTAACACCGGGCAGAGGTGACGCAGACAATTCCGCTGGACGTTTTAAAGTTGTTTGAAAATCCATATTCATTTAAAGAAAAACCGTCGGGCATTTTTCTTTAAGTGAATAAAAAAAGAAAACCGACGCATGCCTGGAATCTTGGTCCTTTGGGGGGCTGGGACAGGAGGATTGCCGGTTGGAGGACAGCCTCAGCAACTTAGCGCGACTCTCAACAACGTGGTGAGAGCCTGTTTCAAAACAAAAAACAACCGAAACAAAATTTAAAAGGGGCTGAGGGTGTAAGTTAGAAGTAGAAGGCTCCTGGATTCAGTCCCTAGCAACACACACACACACACACACACACACACACACACACACACACGGTTTAAATGCCAGCAGGTGTTTCTGGGGTTATATATGTAAGCATTTATGTAAATGACAAATCTGTGACCTACAGTCTTGAATATACCATGTCAGAGGGCAGATACCGGTGGGTGAGCTGAGAGAAAGGCCTTCCCGGTCACCGAAAAAGGAAATCAATTCGCCTTTTATTACTTTTCTTTGGAGAGCTGGAAATAGCATTCATTAGAGAAACCCTCTCTCGTCCAACTCCAGGGGGATTTCGAATTTTCCAATTGTTTCTTATATATTGTCTCTGCAGCACTTACCATCCTGAGAGAGAATCCTTTCTTCCAGGTAACATTCAGATAATTGCCAAAGGCCCCTCTCTCTCTCTCTCTCTCTCTCTCCCTTTGTTTCTTTCTTTTCTTTCTTTCATACTGGGGATGGAACCCAGAGGCATTCTACCTCCGACCTACATCCCCCACCCTATTTTTTATTCTGTTTTCTTTTGGTGGTACTGGGGTTCCTGGAAGCCCTTCTACCTCCGTGCTACACTCCCAGACCTATTTTATATTTTTTTATTTGGAAACAGGGTCTCTTAAACCAGCTGAGGCTGGCCTCGAACCTGCGCGATCCTCCTGTCTCCGCCTCCCAAGCGCGGGGATTACAAGCTTTTATTCTTTATTTTGAAACAGGGTCTCACTGAGTTGCAAAGGGCCTCACTGAGTAGCTGAGGCTGTCCTCCAACCGCGATCCTCCTGTCTCAGCCTCCCGAATGCTGGGATTATAAGCGTGCCCACCATGCCCGGCTCCGTGTAATTTGGAATATTTCTTTTTTCATATCTGTACTTTCTATTTTCTTTAGTATCTTTATATTAATCTCATTAAACATACAAATTGCTGGAAACAAGGCTTTTTTTTTTTTTGACAAATTCAACACTATCATACAGTTTACCGACTCAAGTTATTAAAACTCCACTCTGGCTGGGCGTGGTGGCGCACACTTGTCATCCCGGCGCTTGGGAGGCAGAGACAGGAGGATCGCGCAGGTTCGAGGTCAGCCTCGCTGGCTTAAGAGACCTTGTTTCCAAATAAAAAAGTATAAAATAGGTCTGGGAGTATAGCCCGGAGGTAGAAGGGTTTCCAGAAACCCCAAAACCACCAAAAACAAAAAACAAAAAAACTCCACTCTGGTCCGGGCATGGGGGCACACACCTGTCACCCCAGTCTTTGGGAGGCTGAGTCAGGAGGATCGCAGGTTCGAGGACGGCCTCAGCAAATAGTGAGACTCACATCTCAATCTACTCACATATCAATCTACTGATACCCTGTTTCAAACTAAAATTGAAAAATTGGTCTGGGAGTGTAGCTCAGAGGTAGAATGCCCCTGGGTTCAATCCACAGTACTATAAAAAAAATCAAAGTAAATAAAAATTTCAATCTCTAGTAACAAAAAAAAAATTAAATAATTTTAAAAAGACAAGATCTGACTGCGGCCCCACATCCTGACCCTTTTTTAAGAGAAGACCCCTTAGGTCCAAGCCAGCCCCATGATGGGTAATTACAGGAAACTCTGTCTCCACTCAGCTGAAAAGCAAGAATGCTTGAAGAAACATTTCAGGCTTTTTTACTGGTTCCCTCTTTTTATGAGCTGGCTCTGTGCCCTGGCTGCCCTCTGAGCCATTTCTGAGTTGCTTCCGTCCCGGCCGCCCTCTCCCCAGGACTCCGGGATGAACGGGAGGCCCTTTGCGCCAGCCTCCGCAGCAGAATTGGTGGACCTTCCATTTCTCTGTCTCCTTTTGGTGCTGGGGAGTGAACCCAGGACCTTCTCCCTCACGGTTATTCTCCGAGCCTTATTTTTTAAATGTATTTATTTGTTTATTTAAAAAACGTTTTTGTGTGGGTCTGGGGATGGAACCCACAGGCATTTAACCTCCGAGCCGCACCCCCCCGCCCAATTTTTTATTCTTTTATTTTGAAACCGGGTCTCACTGAGTTGCAGAGGGCCTCGCTGAGTAGCTGAGGCTGGCCACGAACCGCGATCCTCCTGTCTCAGCCTCCCGAATGCTGGGGTTACAAGTGTGTAGCTCAGAGATAAAATGCTCCTGGGTTCAATACCTGTACCAAGCAATTAAAAGAAGAAAAAAAAAAAGAAAAGAAAGAAGAAAGAAGAAATAATAGGACTGGGGGTGTAGCTCAGAAGTAGAATGCCTCTGGGTTTAATTCCTAGTTCTTTAATTATTTAGTTCTTTAATTATTTAATTATTTAAAGGAAGTTGACGGGGTGTGGTGGCGCACGCTTGTAATCCCCGCACTTGGGAGGCTGAGACAGGAGGATCACGGTTCGCGGGCAGCCTCAGCTATTTGGTGAGGCCCTCCGCAACTTAGTGAGACCCTGTTTCAAAATAAAGAATAAAAAATTGGGCAGGGGGGTGTAACTCGGAGGCCGAATGCCCCTGGGTTCCATCCCCAGACCCACAAATAAATAAATAAATAAATAAATAAATAAATACATAAATAAATATATAAAATAGATCTGGGAGTGTAGCCCGGAGGTGGAAGGCCCCTGGGTTCCATCCCCAGTTACCCCCCTCACACACACACACACACACACAAGTAAAAAAGCCAAGCTAAATGGAACCGACTAATATCCTTCTTAAAAGGTTTTCCAGCTAAATGGCAAACTGCCTCTGAGCAGGAGAAATTCCTCATTTAAGGTTCCTAATTGGAAAACGCTTTATCCAGCTAATGATCAGGAGGATGGTGGTTATTAGCAACGCCCGCGCGTGGAGGCTGCGGGCCTTCGCGTTCATCTCAGAGTTCTGGGGAGACGCACACGGCAAGGATGCTCCCAAGACACGGAGCTGACGTCCTGATCATGGCTCTCCTGAGTTCTGCTCAAGAACCCGGGAGACCCGCGTGGCGTGCAAGCCACACACCCGGCCACACAGAGGGCTCGGGGTCCAGCCACAGAAGACTGCCCCGGGCAGCCTCTCCACCAGGAGCCCCAGGGTCACAGGAGGATTTGACAGCCGGAGGGGGCCGGGGAGCCCACGAGGGCCGCTGTGGAGATGGCCCAGGCGTGGACAAGCCCAACCAAGGCGAATCTTTAAGTTCATGACCCCAAGCCGGGCGTGGTGGGCACGCTTGTCATCCCCGCGCTTGGCAGGCAGAGATAGGAGGAACGCACAGGTTCGAAGCCAGCCTCAGCTACTTAGTGAGACCCTGTTTCCAAATAAAGTATAAAATAGGTCTGGGAGTGTAGCCCGGAGGTAGAAGGGCTACCAGGAACCCCAGTACCACCAAAATAAATAAATAAATAAATAAATAAATAAATAAATAAGGCAGGGGGTAGGGGGTTGGAGCTTGAAGGTTCCAATGGCCCTTGGGTTCCATCTTCAGAACCGCAAAAAAAAAAAAAAAAAAAAAGTCCCCAGCGTGAGGTCCGCGCATGGGCTACCTTTATCATTTTGCACAAACATCACTCCTGTCTGGAACTCTGCGCCCACTAAGCTCCAGCTCCGCCCGCCCCGCCCGGCCCCGGGAAACACTCTACAATTTGCCTATAAAATAAAATATTTCTGTGATCCAGGGTGCAGTAAAACTAAGTTAGTGGAAAGGCCAAGTATTCATCAATACAGTACTAAATTCTGTTTTTTTTTTCTTTTTTCTTTTTCTCTTTTTGAGGTACTAGGGATGGAACCCAGGGTCATTCCACTTCCCGGCTACACCCCCAGCTTTTTTATTTTGAAACCGGGTCTCACTGAGTTGCAAAGGGCCTCACTAAGTCGCCGAGGCTGGCAGCGGGCCGCGGTCCTCCTGTCTCGGCCTCGCGACTGCTGCGATGATGCAGGTTCGAAGCCAGCCTCAGCTACTTAGTGAGGCTCTCAGCCACTCAGTGAGACCCTGTTTCAAAATGAAGAATAAAAAATAGGGCTGGGGGTGTGGCTTGGAGGTAGAATGCCCCTGGGTTCCATCCCCAGTACTGCAAAATAATAATAAAAAAAATAATAATAATAATAATAATAATGAGGAGGGGGGGAAGAGGCGGCTAGGTGTAGCTCCTCTGGATTCGATGCACAGTACACACCAATGAAAAGCAGCCGCCTGGCTCCTTGTGGCTCTGGTCCTGGGGCTGCACAAAGCCCCCCCCTCCCACCCTGCAGTCCCGGCGCCCCGGGCCGGCGGCACTGCTGCCCTCTGCTGGCCGCTTCCCTCCGCTTTGCTTTCTTTCTTTTTTTGTGGTGCTGGGGATGGAACCCAGGGGGCATTCTACCTCCGAGCTACACCCCCAGCCCAATATTTTATTCTTTTTTATTTTGAAACAGGGTCTCACTGAGTTGCAAAGAGCCTCATTAAGTGGCTGAGGCCGTCCGCGAACCGCGATCCTCCTGTCTCAGCCTCCCCAATGCTGGGATGACAAGCGTGCGCCACCACGCCGGGCCCAGGTCTTGTTTATTTTATTTTATTTTATTTTTATTTTAAGCAGGGTCTCACTCAGTTGCAGAGGGCCTCACTCAGTAGCCGAGGCTGGCCTCAAATCTGCGGTCCTCCTGTCTCAGCTCCGGGGTACTGGGATTGCAGGCGCGCCACCACGGCCAGGTCCCCTCTGCCCTTTTTATTACTTATTTGGCCGCATCCGTGGACCTCGAGGCTCCCTCCCTGCTGGCCGGGCGCGGCTCCTCCTCCGTGGCCATCACGGGTTGTTCCAGGAGGAGGCCTGGAACAGAGATAACCCGGCCCAGGAGGCTGGAGCGGGCTCACAGGAGTCTAAATTCAGTGCAAAAGCTGGAAGTGCGTGTGATTGACGCGAGCCCGCCGGAGCCGGCACAGGTTAATTACACACTCGGGGGAGCGGACGGCGACCGAGCCCGAGGACCAACAGGGCGGGCTTCAGAGTTGGCGAGGACCAAGGGGCTGGAAAGGGAGGAGGGGGAGGGGGGAGGACGAGGGGAGGAGGGGGAGGGGGAGGGGAGGAGAGGAGAGGAGGGGAGGGGGAGGAAGAGGAGAGGAGGGGGGAGGAGGAGGAAGGGGAGGAGGGGAGGAGGAGGAGGAAGAGGGGAGGAGGAGGAAGAGGGGAGGAGGAGGAAGAGGGGAGGAGGAGGAGGAAGAGGGGAGGAGGAGGAAGAGGGGAGGACGGGGGGGGGGGCAGAGGAGGAGGGGAGGGGGAGGAGGAGGAGGGGAGGAGGGGGGGAGGAGGAAGAGGGGAGGGGCAGAGGAAGAGGGGAGGAGGAAGAGGAGAGGAGGGGGGGCAGAGGAGGAGGGGAGGGGGGAGGAGGAGGAGGAGGGGGAAGGGGGAGGGGAGGAGGGGGGAGGAGGAAGGGGAGGAGGAGGAGGAGGGGCAGAAGGGGGAGGAGGGGGCAGAGGAGGAGGGAAGGCGGAGAAGGGGGGGGAGGAGGGGGGAGAAGGGGGAGGAGGAGGAGGAAGAAGAGGAGAGGAGGAGGGGGAGGAGGGAGGAGGGGGAGGGGGAGGAGGGGGAGAGGAGGAGGAGGACACCATCTTGCTAGTGTTTCTTTACAAAACCCAGTGCAGTGGAAAAGGGCTTGGACCCCTGATGCCAAATGAAGAGGGTGGGATTTAAAAATAGACCCCAGAAGCCCTGGGCGTGGCGGCGCACGCGCGCTTGCAATCCCAGCATTCAGGAGGCTGAGACCCGAGGATCCTGGTTCGCGGACAGCCTCGGCTACTTAGCGAGGCCCTTTGCAACTCAATGAGACCCTGTTTCAGATAATAATAATTTTTTTAAAAGACTAAAAAACAGGGCTGGGTGCGTAGCCCCTGGGTTCCATTCGCCAGTACGACAGGAAAAAAAAAAAAAAAAAAAGACTATCTTCTCCTTCCCCGCCAGTGGTGTTTCACCTGCCTTCGCCCTCCCTTTCTCTAGGACAGTCTCCATCTTCTACCAAATCTCAGAACCGATCCCCGGGAGAGCTGGAGCCCAGCAGGCCCCTGGCAGATAAGGAAGGAAGATGCCGGGTGTGGCGGTGCACCGGAATCCCAATACTCAGGTCTGAGGCCAGCCTCAGCAACTTGGCGAGACCCTTTTTCAAAATTAAAATGAAAGCCGGGCGTGGTGGCCGTGCTTGGGAGGCAGAGACAGGAGGATGGCGCAGGTTCGAAGCCAGCCGCGCGCGCTGGCTTAGGAGACCCTGTTTCCAAATAAAAAGTATAAAATAGGTGTCTGGGAGTGTAGCCCGGAGGTAGAAGGGCTTCCAGGAACCCCAGTACCCCCAAATAAATAAATAAATAAATAAAATGGCCAGGAGCAGCTCAGTAAGAAAGCACGGGTAGGTTCGATCCCCAGACACACACGCGCACACACACTTGCACACCTGCACGCACGCACACCGTGGTCTATTTCATTCAACACTTTAATTTCCATAGGGCGGGATACTTCTTTATAAAAGACACATATTTACTTTGACCCTGTGAGACCAGAAGACCCCAGACTTCAGGCCTGAGGTTGGGTCTTTGTAAACGAGTTAATCTAGCCGGTGGAGTCACAGGGTGTCGGAGATGGAGGGAGGGGGGACGGCTGTCTGATAATGGGCTGTCGATGGACGGGGGCCGCTTCGATCTCAGCCATTAAGTCGCGCGGCCACCGGTCAGGGTCCGATTGATTTCTCACCAATTAGGGGAAATGATGCGAAGACGCCAGGTCTGACCCAAGCGGGACCCCAGGTAGAGCTGGCGGGGGAGCGCTGCCTCTGAAATAGAAAGGAGCCCCGGAACCCCCGGCCCTGGGTTACTTACTTAGAAATGGTCTTGCTAGGTTGATGAGAGTCTTACTACTTGCTGAGGCTGGCCTCAAACCCGTGCGATCCTCCTATCTCAGCCTCCCAAGTACTGGGATTACAAGCGTGGGCCACCAGGCCCAGCTACCTCAAAGCTTTTTAAAAGGGATAAAATTACTGAAAATAGTAAAGAACTTGAAAAACGGAGTCGGCATTTATTATTGTTATTACTGTTATTGTTATTATTATTATTATTATTATTATTATTATTATTATTATTTTGTAGTACTGGAGATGGAACCCAGGGGCATTATACCTCCAAGCTACACCCCAGCCCTATTTTTTTATTCTTTATTTTATTTTATTTTATTTTACTTTTTTTTTTTTTTTTTGCAGAACTGGGGATAGAACCCGGGACATTCTACCTCTGACGGACACCCCCAGGCCTGTTTTCCATTCTTTCTTTCTTTCTTTCTTTATTTTTTTGCGGGTCTGGGGATGGAACCCAGGGGCATTTGACCTCTGAGCGTGTTACACCCCCTGCCCTATTTTTTATTCTTTCTTTTGAAACCGGGTCTCACTGAGTTGCAGAGGGCCTCACTAAGTAGCTGAGGCTGTCCGCGAACCGCGATCCTCCAGGTCTCAGCCTCCCGAATGCTGGGATTACAAGCGTGAGCCACCACGCCCGGCCTCCATTCTTTATTTTGAAACAGGGTCTCACTGAGTTGCGGAGGGCCTCACTAAGTAGCTGAGGCTGGCCGCGAACCAGGATCCTCTGGTCTCAGCCTCCCGAATGCCGGGGTTACAAGCGTGCTCCACCACACTCAGCTCACTATTATTATTTTTAAAACTGCCCAAAGATTGCCAACTGCCATCAAATGTAAATGCAACAGGAGTAAAATAGCCAAAAACAGAGGATGGGAAAGATTGAAGGCTTGGAACCTAGCTGGGCATGAAGGCGCACGTTTGAAATCCTCTGCAACTCAGTGAGGCCCGGTTTCAAAATAAAGAATAAGGCCGGGCGTGGTGGCGCACGCTTGTATCCCAGCATTTGGGAGGCTGAAACAGGAGGATCGTGGTTCAAGGCCAGTCTCAGCTACTTAGTGAGGCCCTTTGCAACTCAGTGAGACTCTGTTTTCAAATAAAAAATAAAAAACAAAACAATAGGGCTGGGGGTATAGGTCGGACGTAGAATGCCCTTGGGTTCTATTCCCAGAACTGCAAAAAACAGACTTGGCTAAGCTTGGTGGCGCACGCTTGTCATCCCAGCATTTGGGAGGCTGAGACAGGAGGATTGTGGTTCGTGGCCAGCCTCAGCTACTTAGTGAGGCCCTCTGCAACTCAGTGAGACCCAAGATGTCCATCAACAGATGAATGGATTACAAAACTGTGGGATATGTACACAATGGAATTTTACTCGGCCATCAAAAAAAACCCAATTACGTCATTTTCAGGGAAATGGATGGAACTGGAGGACATTATGCTAAGTGAGATTAGTCAGGCACAAAAAATAAGAAATCAGATGCTTTCCCTAATATGTGAGAGTTAGGGAGAAAAGAGGAGCAAACAAGACAACCTAAAGGAGGAGAAATGAGGGGGGAAGAGGAAAATCTAAAGCTCACAATGTACTCAAGCATATCGAAGTCAATCACTAAGCCAAGCAAGGGAGGGAGGGACGGGGAGGGAATGGAGTGGGATTTGAGTAGGGGTTAAATCAGCGATGAGTACATGTTTGTACACACAAGTTTTTTTTACCCCAATAAGTTGTATGAATATAATGCACCAATAAAAAATTTAAAAAAATAAAAAATAAAAAAATAAAAAAAATAAAGAATAAATGCCGGGCGTGGTGGCGCACGCTTGTCATCCCCGCGCTTGGGAGGCAGAGACAGGAGGATCCCGCAGGTTCGAAGCCAGCCGCGCGCGCTGGTTTAGGAGACCCTGTTTCCAAATAAAAATGTAAAAATAGGTCTGGGAGTGTAGCCCGGAGGTGGAAGGGCTCCCAGGAACCCCAGTACCACCAAAAAAAAAAAAAAAAAGAATAAAAAAATAGGGCTGGGGGTATAGCTTGGGGTTAGAATGCACCTGGGTTCCATCCCCAGTACCGAAAAAAAAAAAAAAAAATTCTTGGATTTAACTTGGAAGCCAGGCCCCAGCCACTCTGGGCCTCCAGCGAAGAAACGCCGCCAGCGACCACACGGGGGCGCCCGCGCTCGCGTCGTTCTGGCAGTTGTCCAGCAGGGGGCGCTGTCGGCGGCGGCCGCGGAGCCGAGACCGGAAGCCGGAAGCCGAGGCCCTCGCCGGCTCCTCCCACTTCCGCCCGCCGCCGGCCCCTCCCACTTCCGCCGTCGCCGCTGCAGAGCGTCCGAGCCGGCGGCCGCAGCCTGTCCGCCGCCGCCCGCCGCCGCCATGCCGCTGGAGAACCTGGAGGAGGAGGGTCTGCCCAAGAACCCCGACCTGCGCATCGCGCAGCTGCGCTTCCTGCTCAGCCTGCCCGAGCACCGCGGGGACGCGGCCGTGCGCGACGAGCTGATGGCGGCGGTCCGCGACAACAGTGAGGCCCGCGCGCCGCGTCAGCGGCCTGGCGCCGCCGTGGGGGGCTGTCCTGGGGGGCCCGGGCTGCCACCGCGATCGGCGCCCCGGGAGGCGGGAAGTGGGGTTCGAGATTGGCCTCCCAGCCGGGCGTGGTGGGCATGCTTGTCATCCCAGCATCCGGGAGGCCGAGACGGGAGGATCGCGGTTCGCGGACATCCTCGGCTACTTAGCGAGGCCCACTGCAACTCAGCGAGACCCTGTTTCCAAATAAAGAATAAAAAATAGGGCTGGGGGTGGAGCTCGGAGATAAAATGCCCCTGGGTTCCGCCCCCAGACCCACAAAAAAAAAAAAAAAAAATAGGGCTGGAGGTGGAGCTCGGAGGTAGAATGCCCCTTGGTTCAATCCTCAGTCCAGCAAAATAAATTTATTTATTTATTTATTTATTTATAGATAGGCAGGCATGCCCCTTACCTTGCGCCAAGACGCGTTTAGAACCCTGACGGGGGTCAGCAGGCCCAGCTCGCGCTTGTCTCCCCTGCAGACCTCGCCTGGCTGCCTGCGACCTCCCCAAGCCCCTTAGCGCGCCCTGTCCCTCCTTCCTGGGAGCGGGAAGGAGGCCGGTGGCTGACCTGGCCCTGTGTGCGTGGGAAGAGGTGCAGGGAACCAGGGACCAAGCTCACACATCCCCCGCTTGTTGACTGGCAGATATGGCTCCTTATTACGAAGGCCTGTGCAAGTCCCTGGACTGGCAAATGGACATGGAGCTGCTCAACAGAATGAAGAAGGCCAACGAAGAAGAGCTGAAGCGATTGGATGAGATGCTGGAGGACGCGGAGAAGAACCTGGGGGAGAGCGAGATTCGAGACGCCATGATGACCAAGGCGGAGTACCTGTGTCGGATCGGGGACAAGGTGAGGGCCCGCTCCGCCTCTAGAGCTGGGGCTCTTCGAGGTTAATGTGGCATGGTGACGGTTTGCTTGTTTGTTTGTTTGTTTGTTTATTTATTGAAGAGCTGGGGATTGAACCCAGGGGCGGTCTGCCTCTGAGCTACACCCCCAGCCCTGTTTTTTATTTTATTTATTTACTTATTTATTTATTTATTTATTTTGCGGTACTGGGGATGGAACCCAGGGGCATTCTACCTCTGAGCTATACCTCCTAGCCATTTATTTATTTATTTATTTATTTATTTATTTATTTATTTATTTATTTATTTATTTATGGTGGTACTGGGGATTGGTGCCCTTCTACCTCCAGGCTACACTCCCAGACCTGTTTTATATTTTATTTGGAAACAGGGTCTCTGTAAGCCAGCGAGGCAGGCTTCAAAGCTGCACAATCCTCCTGCTTCCGCTTCCCAAGCACGGGGATTACAAGCGTGCGCCACCACACCCGGTTTTATATTTTATTCTTTATATTGAAACAGGGTCTCACTGATTGCGAAGGGCCTCACTAAGTAGCTGGGGCTGGCCGTGAACCACAGTCCTCCTGTCTCCGCCTCCCAAAGGCCGGGGTGACAAGCGTGCGACACCACACTCGGCCTTCTGTTTTTCATTTTTTATTTTGAAACGGTCTCACTAAGTAGCTGAGGCTGGCTGTGAATCTGCAATTCTCCTGTCTGAGCCTCTCGAGTGCTGGGATTACAAACGTGAGCCACCACACCTAGCTAACTTTCATTTTCAAAGGAACTGTGAGCCCGGCTTGGCGCCTGCTCGTAATCCCAGCATTTGGGAGGCTGCGACAGGAAGATCTCAGGTTCATGGCCAGCCTCAGCAACTCAGTGAAGGCTTACTTCAAAATAAAAAATAAAAAAGGTCTAGGGGTGTCGCTCTAAGGTAGAATGCTTCTGACTTCCATCGTTAGTACCACCAAAAAAAAAAAAAATAATAATAATAATAATAAAGTAATTGTGTTTACTGGAACTGGTGAGTCAGCGCAAAGACGAATAAAGAAGTGATCACCTTGCAGTGCCTGCTCCATACAAATGCTGGGTGTGTGCTCTTCGTTAAAAACAGAAGTCCGAACTGGCAGGGGGCCCACGCTTTAATCCCAGTACTTGGGAGGTGGGAGGATCACAGGTTCCCAGCCAGTCTCAGCACCTTGGCCGCTCTACAGTTTAGCGAGACCCTGTTTCAAAAGAAAGGATAAAAAGGGCTTGGGGGTGTAACTCCAGATAGAATCCCTGGGCTCAGCTTCCAGTATCACACACACAAAAAACAGTGAAACGTTGTTATAAGCCAGGTGTGGTAGCGCACACCTATCCTAGGAAGGCATGCCTATCGTGCCAGTATACATCAGAGGCTGAGACAGGAGGAGCACAGGCTTGAGGCCAACACCAGCAACTCAGACCCTGTTACAAAATAAAGAAAATAGCTGGGTGTGCTATGCTTGCAATCCCAGTACTTGGGAGGGAGAGACAGGAGGATCGCGGTTCACGGCTAACCTCAGCTACTTGGTGAGGCCCTGTTTTAAAACAAAGAATAAAAAATAGGGTGGGAGTATAGCTTAGAGGTTTGAAAGCCTCTGGGTTCACCTTCAGTACCAAAGCAGAGCTGTATTACATGCCTCCGAGTGTGTGTGTGCTGGTGTTTCTCGGGGTACAGGTGAGTCTGTGAGAAGAAATTGCTGGAAGAATGAGCGATGTCCTGTGGCCAGTTCTGCATCTCACCCGCCACTCCTGGATCGAACGAAGGTCAACTTAGTTGTGTGATACTGGTTAAGAGGATCCGCTTTGATTTTTTTTTTTTTTTTTTTTTTTTTGGTGGAATCCAGGGGCTTTCTACCTCCGGGCTATACTCCAAGACGTATTTTATATTTTATTTGGAAACAGGGTCTCACTGAGTTGCTGAGAGCCTCACTAAGTAGCTGAGGCTGGCTTTGAACCTGTGCGATCCTCCTGTCTCAGCCTCCCAAGCGCGGGGATTACAAGCGTTGGCCCCTTGGTTTTGTTTTAAAGAGTAACATGTTGCATGTGAGTAAGAAACTTGAAACTTTTAATCCAGGCTTCAGTTTGAACAAGGACAGGCCTGAATTGGTATGGAGGAGTTGTAAGGCAGTGACAGTGACGTTCTAATACTGTATTCCTGCAGTGTATATTAAGTAGCCGTTTTCCAAAAATAACATCCCTTTTTCCCCTATTGACTGTTTCAGGAACCTCTGAGTGTCCTAAATGCCTAGTGGGCTTGGCGCTTTCCCATGGTGCACCACGGGCGTAATCTTTATCACACTTCGTCCGCCGCACGCCTGCGGTGGAGACGCCCAGACAGCTGGTCTCTGTGCCACGATCTCGTTGGTCCTCCTTATTTTCTGATAACAGTAGGATGTCCAAGCTGCCAGTTCTTTTTACTTTCCAAGCCTGGAATTGCCGGTGTCTCCTCGGACCTGTCCCTGGTCCTGATGGGTGGGACGTCCTGACGTCTCAAGAGTTGAGCGCTGGGTGCACCTGTTGCTGTCCTCACGGTCCCTTTTATGACTTTAGGGAGCATAAGTTATAATTACATAGAACAAACAGCCAGGTACGCCTAAAAGCATCCAGTGTGAGCACACGCTCTCACTCACGCTGCTGCCTTCAGAGCAGTAGAGGGGTGTCACTCTGCGGTGCTGTGAGCTGGCGCTGCGTGCTTACACCTTCCACGGAGCTGTCCCAGTGCGATGGAGTTGCCTCTGCATATCCAGTGGTAATCGGATAGTCCACGATGAGTCCCACTGCCTTTAACACGACGAGGAGGAATACTTTACAGTAGTGTACTGTAACCTTTAAAGGTAGAAATCAGGGCCTGGTGGCACACGATTGTCATCCCAGCATTTGGGAGGCTGAGACAGGAGGATCAAATTCGAGGACAGCCTCAGCTACTTAGTGAGGACCTTTGCAACTCAGACCCTGTTTAAAAATAGAGAAGTAATGCCGGGCGTGGTGCCGCACACTTGTCATCCCAGCATTCGGGAGGCTGAGACCGGAGGATCGCGGTTCGCAGACAGCCTCTGCTACTTAGTGAGGCCCTCTGCAACTCAGTGAGACACGGTTTCATAATAAAGAATTAAAAAAAAAATAGGGCAGGGGGTGTAGCTCGGAGGTTGAATGCCCCTGGGTTCCATCCCCAGACCCACAGAAAAATAAAAGAAAATAAAATAGAGAATTAAAAAAAAAAAATAGAGCCAGGGATGTAGCTCGGAGGTCAAATGCCCCTGGGTTCCATCCACAGTACTGCAGAAAACAACAAAAAAAAAAAAAAAAAAAAAGAAAGAAAAAGTAAAAATGAGTATGAGGGAAGGAATCCTCTGCACTGAGCCAGTTATCAGCACTTTCCGGAACTGTTTTTAGTGTGTCAGTGTCTGCCAGGCTCGTCTCCCATTCTCTACTCGTGGAAGGCACAGTGTAGTGACCCCGCGTGCTTACCCGGCTTCGGCACTTACCGCCGTGTGGCCTGGTCCGCTCTGACCTGCCCCCTCCTGAGGAAAGCCCCAGGCAGCCAGAGCTTTGGCGGCCTCTGAACCCCCCTCAGCTGTGGTCTCGCTTTCTCGGCAGGAGGGAGCTCTGACAGCCTTTCGCAAGACATACGACAAGACCGTGGCCCTGGGCCACCGGCTGGACATTGTGTTCTACCTCCTTAGGATCGGCCTGTTCTACATGGACAACGATCTCATCACACGAAACACAGAAAAGGCAAAGAGGTACTCTGTCGGGGACATTCCCTCTAGGTCACGCTGCGTGAGAACTTGAAGACGTGATTAGATTCTTTGCAGCTCTTCCAATTTGGGCAAATGATTGATGTACTTATTGGGAAAAATACTTTCTTTAAATATTCTCTTTGGTTCCATTTTGGTTAAAAGTTGTTTCTCTCTAACAAAAAAAGATGAGGGGACTATACGAGGCATATTTATGGCGAGGGGAGCCATCGTAAAGGCCGTGGTAAAGGGGGCCGCGTTCTGGAGCAGCGTCTGCACGGCGCGCTCCTGGGAGGCTGGGGCGGCCCGTTCCCGGATTGTGACTGTAACTGTTTCCACTGTGCAGCTTAATCGAAGAAGGAGGAGATTGGGACAGGAGAAACCGCCTGAAGGTGTACCAGGGCCTCTACTGTGTGGCCATTCGCGACTTCAAACAGGCGGCCGAGCTCTTCCTGGACACCGTGTCAACCTTCACGTCCTATGAGCTCATGGATTACAAAACCTTTGTGACGTACACCGTCTACGTCAGCATGATCGCCCTGGAGAGGCCAGACCTCCGGGAAAAGGTACCGATCGGGCCCGGGGACCGGGGAGGCCCGGTGCACGTCACCGACGCGGCCCGGAGCCGGCTCACTAGCTTCCGCTTTCCGCACGCAGGTCATTAAGGGCGCGGAGATCCTTGAGGTGCTGCACAGCCTCCCGGCCGTCCGGCAGTACCTCTTTTCGCTGTACGAGTGTCGGTACGCGGTTTTCTTCCAGTCACTAGGTAAGGAGAGGGTTGCTCACTGTGATCCTGCGCAGGTGACCAAAGATGACGCTTCCCGATCTGAGAAATGGTGTGGAGACGCCTGTGGGTCTTTGATCCCCGTGGCTGGTTGGTGTGCGCTGTGCACGCGTTTACAGCAGTGCCCAGTTTACAGTTCAGCAACCAGTGTGTCTTTCTGTACAGGTCAGGAGAGCTTCACCTTCAGCCCTGTTTTAGTTTTATTTTTTTTTCAACAGGGTCTTGTTAGGTTGATGAGAATCTTGCTACTTGCGGAGGCTGTTCTTAAACTTGCGACCCTCCTGTCTCAGCCTCCTGACTCCTGCAGTTACAGGTGTGTGCTGTCATGCCTGGCTCGTTTATATTTTAGAGTGTTGTCTAAAAGAACTGAGAGGTAGCAGGAGGAGGAGCACACTGGGATCCCAGCCACTCGGGAGGCGAGGCGAGGCGGGGGTCTCAAGCCTGGTGCCAGACTGGGGGGCTCAGTAAACCCTCTCTCAAAATGAAAGTAAGCAGGGCCGGGGGCATGGCTCAGTGGTAGCGCACCCCCAGTTCCCATGACTGGGGAGAAACAGAACGGGACAGAGTGCGTTTGGCCTGCAGAGCCTAACCGACCTCCAGTGCCCCTGACCAGGAAGTTGCCCTGACCCTGGATCCAGCCTCGGGTCAGAGGCAAGTGTCAGTGAGCGGCCGCGATGCTGCGTTTTATGGAGGGTTTGGGGCGTCCTGGGCTCTGCGCTTCATGATGGGACCTTGAGCTCGCTCTCTCTGAATGGCTACTCTTTCTGCGGTAGTTGGGCTCTGTGCTGATCGTAAGTCATTTCTAGGGCCTGTAGGTTGGAAACATAAAATACGGACAGTGTTTGTATTTCTTCAGAGCTAGATTCTAGATATGCTACCCACACACATTTGCTTGCTTTTTTTCTTTAACCCCCTTCTGGCGATTTGGTTTCCCTCTGGTGACTATAATTTATTAAGATACTAGAAGAATTAGCTTGCAGTAGAGTGACCAAGGGATTTGTCTCTAATGTTTTTCCTGAAACTTAGATAGTCTTGTGTATGCTGCAGATTGGTAAAGCGTCTGTCAGATGGACCGCCTTTGCACAAACAGGCAGGGAGGACAGCAACTGATGGCAGCGGCCCTGTGCTGGCGTTGGCCGGGCACGCGGCAGTGCTCCCACGGGCACGGGTGTCGGGCACGCCTGCTTTCCTCCAGCGTGAGCTCCTGCACACGGCCGCTGCGTGCGTGCGTGCGCACGGTGCTTTTGCACGCAAGCTCCTGCTGCAGGATTGTTCTCCCTTTTTGTGTCTGGGAACCTCCTGGTCACCAGTCAGCTCAGATACGACCCTTCTTCCCTCAGCCAGAGCAAGCCCTTCGCTTCTCCTCATCCTAGAGCCCTTACATTATGCCTCCTCACGAAAAGAAATGAAGACAGACCACACATCGTGAGATCAGATGGTTTCTCACGTGGACGGGGTTGTGTAGCCATCGACACTAATTCCAAAACATCATCACCACCCCGTAAGGAAACCCGCACCCCCTAGTAGTCAGCCCTCCTCCCCCAGCCGCCACTCATTACTTGCTTTGTGAAAATAACTACAACAGGACCGTCTGTAGGGTCCTGTGTGCGTCGTCTCAGCTCAACGCCGGCACGCCCGTCGTCTGGCGCGCAGCGGTGCCCACCGCAGCTGGGAGGCTCTGCGCCCAAGTGAGCGGCGTGCCTTACGCTCCGCCCAGTTGTGGCCTGCTTTGTATAGGCCAGGAGGGAGGAGCGGTGGGAGCCGGGCAGCGAGGGTGCCGGCCTGTGATCCCAGGGGCTCCAGAGGCCGAGCAGGGCAAGCTCAAGGCCGCGCGGTGCCCCTCACCCGAGTTAGTCACAGCCGATAACGGTCAGGCCGTTGCAGCGGGGGGCTGTTAGTGCCGCAGTCAACACCTGTGAACACCCTTTGTGTGGACTCGGCCTCCGTTTCGTAGGAACACACGTCCAACCCCACCCTCAGGTCTGTACACACTTAGACAAAGTCCTCCTAGGGTAACTGTTTAATAGTCGGGTTCACATCCTTCTAGACCTTTACTCGCTTGTGTACAGTATTAACCGCAGTCCGCCCCGGGGCCTGGGGCCTGCCGCCAGGGCCCTGCCAGCCCTGGGGCGCTGCATCCAGAGGTTTGGGCGCTTCACACATGTACGTGGATCTGGTGCGTGCGCTTTCTATGTAGATGTTTTTGTTTTTGCATTCACAACAACTGGGAGAGCTATTTTACTTTTGAGTTCTGGGGATTAGGCCCGAGGATGCTGCAGGGCAGAGCTCCACTCCTGCCCTCTTGTCCTGAGGCAGGCGCTCACCACGGCGCCAGGCTGCCCGGGGCTTGTGAGCCGGGGCTTCGGCTGTTTCTCTGGCGTGCCAGCATCTGAGGCTCCTGCCCCCCCCCCTTTTCCTGGTCCTTTGGAGGCCAGGGGTGCTTTTGCTGGCTCTGCGCTTTCTGGTTGGGCCGTGGGGCCTCTGGTGCCCCCTGTGCTGGGCGGGCGCTGCCTCCACCATCTGCACGCGAGCCCACGTCAACCAGATCCCTGCCTGCTCTCCGTCCCTACGCACGGGTCCTGCCTGGGCCTTCGCCCCCCTGCGCTGCGGCCTGGCCCTGGCACACAGCGGGCAGGGCGCCTAGCCTCCACCCCACTGCTCCCGGGCTTGCCGCCCTGAGGCCTTCCCGCTCACCCTCTCTCTGCCTCCGCACCCTCGGTTCTGGGCAGTGAGGGCCGCATCTTCGTTCGCGTAGGCTGCGTGTTCCTGTGCGGCACACTTGCCGACGCCGGTGGACGGCGCGCTCTTCGGTGTTTGACTAAAGCACGTTCTCTGGCTGAGGCTGTTAACGATCTGTCATTAACATCGTTTGTATGGAACTTCCCTCTGTGTTTCCAGACGTGGCACGGTCACACTAGGGTTTACCAGCGTCTCTTTCTTGTCTGCCTTACATCTCTTGGGTCGGCGTGTCGTCGGGGCACTGTCTGCCGTTTCTGTTAGCATTGGCTCTGAGCCCAACGCCATCGCAGGAAGCCTGTGGTCCACGCGCGTAGCGGAGCTGTGCGCCCGGACACGGCCGAGGCCGGGCTGCTCTCACGGTGGGGTCGGCTGGCCGGCGCGCACGTGAGATGGCGCAGTCTGGCTGTGGGGCTCACCCTCCACGTGAGCGAGCGGCTCTGATAACGCCCTTCCCCGCAGCCGTCGTGGAGCAGGAGATGAAGAAGGACTGGCTCTTCGCGCCCCATTATCGCTACTACGTGAGGGAGATGCGGATCCTCGCGTACAGCCAGCTGCTGGAGTCCTACAGGTCGCTCACCCTGGGCTACATGGCGGAGGCGTTCGGCGTCGGCGTGGAGTTCATCGACCAGTGAGTCCCCGCAGTGCTGACGTTGCCAGGCTGCCTCTCAGCGTGCGGGTCTGCGGGCCTGACTTGAGGGGGAAGAGACTCCCAGTGTCCCTCGGCCGTCTGAGCTCCCTGCCAGCTCCTGCCAGTGTTTAGGCTGCTAGAGTACTTTTGGTCAAGTTGGTGGTTAAATTTGGGGCTTTTAGCACTTGAGTCCGTGGCCTGACGAGCAGCCATGGGTATGATGTGGGGGTGTCGCTTAGGCCTGTCTTCCTGGGCCTCCCTTGTGTCAGGGCCACGGCGGGTCCCCGCAAGCAGTGGCAGGAGCTGTCGGGCTCCGGCCTACGATCCTGCGTGTGCTCTGGGGCCTGGACGTTGCAGGCCTGCACTGTGCAGGCTCCGTGCGGGCTGTCAGTCAGGGAGCTCGCTGTCCTAGGGTCTTGGGCTTTAACCCCGGGGGCTGCAGGGAGCTCCGGCGGCGTCCCCGAGTCTTGAACAGAGGGCAGGGCCCGGCGAGGCCGGGAGGTGCGGCCAGGCTGCTGCCGTGGGATCCGTGCTCCCCAGACCGCAGGGCCCACTCGGGCTCAGTGACCTCCGCAGCACTTCAGAGCAGTGTCGCACCGGCGCACCCCGGCTCCTGCCAGCCTTCGCGTACGGGTTCGTTTTGAGGTGGAGTTTACTCAGCAATGTGCACGGACGCTTAGTGTGACCCAGGTTCTACTCAATCATTCCCTCATTTTCCTCCTTGGATAGAAAGAAAAGCAGTGCTAGTAATTTTGTTTTTAAAATGATCCTTAACAAAGTAGTGGGCTGGTGTCCCTAAGTGGTCTGCCGCTGGGCTCCGGTCAGGAAGGCCTGGCAGCCCGTGGCTCAGGTCTCCCCACTAGTGGGCGGCGCGGACACACGCGGTGTCTGGAGCCTCACCGTGCAGGGGCTAAAGGCCGCCGTACACCGCACGTGCTGCCCACTTCCTTCCTGTCCGAGACAGGTGTCGGCCTGGTTGGCACCTGGAGACGCCGCGGGGCGCTGGGGATTTGCACAGCCGCCTCCCCGTGCACTCTGTGGATGGGATTCCTCCTTGGAAAATGAACAGGGAGCTGGGCTTGTCATTACACCTTGTCATCCCAGCGCTCAGGAGGCGGAGACAGGAGGATCCGGGTTCACGGACAGCCACAGCTACTTAGTGAGGCCCTCTGCAACTCAGTGAAACCCTGTTTCAAAATAAAGACTAAAAAATAGGGCAGGGGTATAGCTCAGAGGAAGAATGCCCCTGGGTTCCATCCCCAGACCCGCCAAAAAAACCCAAAAAGAAACAGGCCATTATTGGGAAGGGCCGCGCGAGGCCGGCTGCTGTGAGCCTCTCCCAGGTCTCGCGTTTGAGCAGAGCCTTCTCCTCGGTTAGCAGTGCTCCCTCCCAGCTCCTGCGAAGTGCTCCCTATCGTCCTGGAGGCCTGCACTGGGCCATCGCCTGCCGCCCGCGTGTCAGGACGGGCTTCCAGGGCCTGCTCGTTCTGAGATGACCTAGTCCTACCGCGCGCCCGGGACAGCCCAGGAGCGCCGCGTGCGCCACGCGAGGCTCGGCGTTACCTCGAAAGCCGCCGAGTGAGGGGAGCTGAAGCGCAGCTGTGTCCACGAGCTCTCTGCGCTCACGCCGGCTCCTTTCTCGCCCCTAGGGAACTGTCCAGATTCATCGCTGCTGGCCGGCTGCACTGCAAAATAGATAAAGTGAACGAAATAGTGGAGACCAACAGGTACTGTCCACCGTGCCGTTCGTTCTCGGGCCGAGGGGCGTTTCTAAGTGGCCTGAAAACGTAGGCCAGCCCTCGTCGTGGAGTAACGTGACTGGTAAATAATTCACTTTCTTGTATTTATTTATAGACCTGATAGCAAGAACTGGCAGTACCAAGAAACTATCAAGAAAGGAGATCTGCTACTAAACCGAGTTCAGAAACTTTCCAGAGTCATTAATATGTGAAACCACTCACAGGAGTGCCTTCAGAGACAGCTGCTTGGGGTTTTTACAGCTCACTATGTGCCCAGTCCCGCTTATAAAATAAATACTTGATGGCTGTGTCTTTCACTGTCTCTGAAGCTTGCCTTTCTGTAGGGATGGGGCTGGGACTGTTCATAACGCTACCGAGGACTCATTGGCGAGGAGCGCTCCGCTGGTGAACGCTGCGGGGCTCATGGTGTAGCTCCTGGTGGCCGCCTCAGTGAACAGTGACAGTGACAGTCTCCTGATTCCAGAAAGAAGAGTCCTGTCCCTGCCGCAGACCAGACCAACAGCGCCACCTGCGTGCGTGCGTGCGTGCGAGACGGAAGACAGCAAGCCTAATAGCTTTTTTCAGGAACAAGTGGCAGGAAGATAGGCCATTCCCCTCTATAAAACTGGCTTAGCATAGATTCCAGAACATAACTCAGCAGATTTCAAAGACTCCGGTACACTTATTGGCAACCTCCCCCCGATAAAGAAACAGGACAGGACCACGGTAACAGCGCAGGGAGCCAGAGTCGCGCTGTGTCTCCCAGTCCCAAGCTCTGAGTCGGACAGGGACAGCGGCAGAGAAGGGAAGTCAGCTGGAGTGGCGCTGGGAGGCGGCATCATGGAGGGCAAGGATCACCCATCGTCCAGGATCATCGCTGCCAGCTAGAGTGGCACTGGGAGACGGCATCATGGAGGGCGGCCTGGGCAGCACACGGAGGCCCTGAGACCTAGCGAGACCCGACCTTAGCAACAACAAAGGGCCGGACGCGGCTCAGGTAGAGTGACTCTGGGCTCGGCACCACTGGCCCCCGCCACACACACAGAACCGCGAGTTCGAGGCCAGCCTGGGCAGCTTGGCCAGATGAAGGGCTGGGATGGAGCTCAGTGTCAGGTGCTGGCGTGGGGCACAAGGTGCTGCGGTGAGATCAGCTAGTGGACTGTTTTCTGGCTGAGACGCTGCAGTCCATGCTGGAGGGAAACAGGTGCTCTGGAGAAGCCCTTCCCTCCAGTGGCGTGCCCGTGGCCCAGAGCATCGCCAGCGCCTACGGCCTTAGCGCAGACTCTCAGCCTTTGTTTTTTTTCTCCCTTCTTGCAAAACTGCTTGGTTCTATTTTCCTTTTACCATTTTAGCCCTCCTAAAATTAGGTGAGGACGGCAGGAGAGGCTGAGAGGAATGTGGGTCCTTCCCAGCGGGAGGGAGGGAGGGAGACCGCCCAGCAGTGCACAAGGACCCACCCGGGACTCACTGCATGAAGCAAGGCACCATGGGTGGTCAGCTGTTCTTTACTTTTTTTTTTTATATTGGGGATGGAACCCAGGGGCATCCTACCTCCCAGCTGTATTTTTTTTTTTTTTTTTTTTTTTGGTGGTACTGGGGTTCCTGGAAGCCCTTCGACCTCCAGGCTACACTCCCAGACCTATTTTTTTATATTTTGAAACAGGGTCTCGTAAGCCAGTGGGGCTGGCTTCGAACCCGCGCGATCCTCCTGTCTCCGCCTCCT
Organism: Muscardinus avellanarius; assembly: GCF_963383645.1. Classification (NCBI taxonomy): domain Eukaryota; kingdom Metazoa; phylum Chordata; class Mammalia; order Rodentia; family Gliridae; genus Muscardinus; species Muscardinus avellanarius. Next base: position 48,397,607 of record NC_137804.1, on the reverse strand, counting down.
AAGCGTGGGGATTACAAGCATGCGCCACCACGCCTGGCTTATTCTTTATTTTGAAACAGGGTCTCCCCAAGTTGCCAAGGGCCTCGCTAAACAGCTGAGGCTGGCCGCGAGACGCGAGCCTCCAGTCTCAGCCTCCCGAATGCTGGGATTACAGTGTGTGCCACCACGCCGGCTCTCAGTGGCCTTTAAGGAAAAGTAATACATCTCGCCGAGGACGGAATCCAAGCGAAGTGGGGCTGCTTCGAGGTGTCCCTGCAGACCCCCCTGCAGACCCCTCTGCGCACCTTGCTGAGCAGTGTCTGTATTTAGGCCTAAGCACATGGAGGTTTTAATCCGAGATTACAGCCTCACTGTCGAGAGTCCCATTAGTTACGAATCTCAGGGGCTGATAAGCCTTGAAGTACCTGTCTGTGGAGGCGGCCGCAGGGCTGGAGCCAGCCAGGGCCAGCCTCAGCACGCAGTGGCTCCGTCACACAGTGGCCTAGCCAGGCTTATCACAAGGCTCGTTTCTGCAAAAACGCTACAAACCAAAGCATACACAACAACATAGTTAAAGACGGCATTAAAGCCAAGCGTGGTTCACGGCCAGCCTCGGCCACTTAGGCCCTCCGCAACTCAGTGAGACCCCGTTTCAAAGTAAAGACTAAAAACTAGGGCCGGGGGTGTTGCTCGTAGGTAGAATGCCCCTGGCTTCCATCCCCAGTACCGCATACAAAAAAATACTGGTGAGTATTTTTAAGTTGAAAATGTAATCTTACTACAATTATCAACTTTGGTCTCAGTCACAGCAACTATCCTAGCATGAAATGGAGTCCCCAGTTTAAACCATCTTGATGGATCTTTTAAAGCAATAATTCTAAGCCCGCCATGGTGGTGCATGGTTGTAATCCCAGTGCTTGGGAGGCCGAGTCAGGAGGATTGCACAAGCTTGAAGCCAGCCTTAGTTACTTAGGCTCTCAGCAACTGAGACCCTGTTTCCAAATAAAATAGGTCTGGGAGTATAGCCTCTGGGTTCCAACTCCAGTACCACAAAAAATAATAATTTTAGTTTCTCTTACCTTACTAGAACTTAATTAAGTCAGCTGTGATGGCTAAATTCATGTCATCCTAGTACTTGGGAGACCATGAGATAGGAGGATCGCAAGTTTGAGGCTAGCCTCAGCAACTTAAAAGACACAACTTTGGCAGACTCTATTTCAAAATGACATGAAAAGGGCTGGAGGTAGAAGCCCCTAAATTCAATCCCTAGTACCTCACACACACATACAGTGGTTATTCATCAAGTTTATCATCCAGTGAGAGAGAAATATCTGAAAGCGACATCAAACCATGGCCCCAATTTCCTGTACTAGCACTCACAACTTTAGATTCATTGCTAATGTGTTAACTAGCAGTGACTCTTAGGAATAACCTGGGGCCAAACAGCTGCTTGAGCTGGGACCTGCAGCCTAAGGTGTGTGTGTGTGGGGGGGGGGGTGTCGGAGAAAGCGCCCTCCAGAGGAGACCCACCGGCACTTAAGTACCCCAGCCTCCTATGAGCTGTCCTTGGTCCTGCTAGCCTGGGTGTACTGTTTTGTTTTTGTTTTGTTTTGTTTTTTGCTGTACTGGGGATGGAACCCAGGGGTGTTCTATCTCTAAGCTCCACCCCCAGCCCTATTTTTTATTCTTTATCTTGAAACAGGGTCTCACTGAGTTGCAAAGGGCCTAAGTAGCTGAGGATGGCCGAGAGCCGCGATCCTCCTGTCTCAGCCTCCCGAATGCTGATATTACAAGCATGCACACCACACCCGGCTTTGTACATGTGATTTTTGAGGACTCGGCTTCTCCTGACCCTGGGTTAGAGGCTGCTCGGCTCTATACAGCGGAGAGGAAGCCCATGTGCTCCTCCGGGCCACCGTCATCTCTGTCCTTAATGCAAAGCCCTCTCTGTGCCTGCCTCCCTGAGCTTCCTCGGTCACAGACCTCCAACTGCCCGCCCCAACGTCACTCCCAACCCCAGCAAGCGAGTGGCTCACCTTCCTCCAACCCGGAGCGTTACGACACAGACTAGCGGAAAGCTACAGGTGACATCCCGGCTCCTGTGACGCCTCCACGCTGCTCCAGCCTCTGCCGCGGCTTCCCAAAGAACCGCAGGCACCTGGACAGATTCCATTCTGAAAATAAAACCTGGAATTAGCCGGGCGTGGTGGCACACGCTTATCATTTCAGCATTCGGGAGGCTGAGACTGGAGGATCGCAGTTCATGGACAACTTCAGCTACTTAGTGAGGCCCTCCGCAACTCAGTGACACCCTGTTTCAAAATAAAGAATAAAAAATAGGGCTGGAGGTGTAGGTCGGAGGTAGAATGCCCCTGGGTTCCATCCCCAGACCCGCCAAAAAAAAAAAAATAATAATAAATAAATAAAATAAAAATGCGGCCTGAGAGTCCTGGATCCAGCATGGCGGCTCCCAGTCACGTGGCCCAGTCCTCACTCTTCATTCTCCCTGCTGAGCTCTTAACCTCCGCCAACCAGTGCCCACTATCCTGGAGAAAGGAGGAAGAGTTACCTAAAGGGCCTACATTTTAGAATCATTAGTAGTAGCAGGATTTTTTTTCCCCCAGTACTGGAGATTGAACCCACCCCAGCCCATTTTATATTTTGAGACAGGGTCTGGCCAAGTTGCTCAGGCTGGCCTCGAACTTGTGATTCCCTGCCACAGACCCCCGAGCCGCCTCTGAGAAGACAGGTGTGTTGCCACGCCTTGTTGGTACTGGGGATGGAACCCGGGGGCATTCGACCTCCGAGCTACACCCCCAGCCTGATTTCTTCTTGTTTTGAAACGGGCTGAGTTGCAAAGGGCCTCACTAAGAAGCTGAGGCTTGCCGGGCGTGGTGGCACACGCTTGTAATCCCCGCGCTTGGGAGGCGGAGACAGGAGGATCGCTCAGGTTCGAAGCCAGCCGTGCTGGCGTAAGAGACCCTGTTTCAAAAATATAAAATAGGTCTGGGAGTGTAGCCCGGAGGAAGAAGGGCTTCCAGGAACCCCAGTACCACCAAAACATAAATAAATAAATAAACAAATAAATAAATAAATAAATAAATAAACCAAGCCTGTCACCCTCCTCCCCTCTGCAGAGGCCGGTCTCTGCGCCTTTAGCAGCACCCTCTTCCCTGGGGTGTCTTCCTGTACTGTCTCCTCTCTCTGGGCTACGGAGGACCGCTTGAGGTTTCTGAGATCCTAGAAATGAAATTGAACGTACACCTGTGCCTCTGTCAGATGACCCACAGCTTCACTGTGTGACTCTTGGGCTTGGGGGAAATCATGATTAAGCCTGAGCCGTGGTGGCGCACGCTTGTCATCCCAGCATTCGGGAGGCTGAGACCAGAGGATCGCGGTTCGTGGACAGCCTCAGCTACTTAGTGAGACCCTTTGCAACTCAGTGAGACCTGGTTTCACAATAAAGAATAAAAAATAGGGCTGGCGGTGTAGCCTGGAGGTAGAGTTTCCTGGGTTCCAGCCCCAGTACTAAAACAAACAAACAAACAAACAAAAAAAAAACCCTCAGCGAGGTATGAGGGTCCTGCCTTCAGAGCGTGTCTCTCCTGCCTGGAGTTGTGGGACCTCAGAAATTAATTGTTACTAAGGTTGGGATCAAAGCCTATGAAGGCCAGCGAGAGAGAGAGTGAGAGAGAGAGAAAGAGAGAGAGGGGAGGAGAGAGAGCACGCGCGTATGTAAAGCGCTTTATCTTAGGGTAATAAGCCAAACAGAACTGTCTTTCTCCCATTCCCAGGACCTCCTTCACCATCTGAAAGTAAATACGACCCCTGGGCTCTACCGCTCAGCCTCCCTGCTGGGCCCTGCAGGGGGGGGGCCTCTGGGTGGAGCCGGCACGCCCCGCCCACCGCCACAGCCCCGCCCACAGGCCCCACTTTCCTGTCACTTAGAGCTCAGGACCACAGAGCCTCCAGCTGCAGTCCCCGGCACCTTCGCGCCCTCTTCCCTTAAGTTCGACATAGGTAGGCCCCCACGGCCTGCTGGTTCGGCCCTGAAAAGATGTCTAGCTCTTCCCTCCTCGCCCCCCAGGTCCCGGCTTCCATCTGCAGACACAACAGCTTTCCCTGGGATCCTTACGAGCGTCTTCATTTTATCCTACGAGCTCACACGTCTTCCAAAGTTGTTGGGGCGCCCTGTGTGACAGAAAGGTTTTATTTTATTTTGTGGTACAACGGATGGAACCCAGAAGCATTCTACCTTTGAGCTCCACCCCCCCAGCCCTGTTTTGTATTATTTTGAAACAGTCTGAGTTGCAAAGGGCCTAAGTAGCTGAGGCTGTCCTTGAACCAGGACCCTCCTGTCTCAGCCTCCCAAGTTCGAGGATTATGAGCGTGCGCCCCCACGCCCGGCTCAGGGAGCTTTGTGATTAAGGGCTTTTGGGACGAATCGAGTCAGCGGACCGCAGACCGCGCGTCCCCTGGAGATCTGAGCGGCTCGCTCTGATCTCCACGGTGGACCTCTGGTCTCTGCAACTTTCAGTGGGGTTCATCTGAGCCCCACCTTCTCGGATCCTGCATCCCCTCGTGCCCAGCACGTTTCATGCAGTGCTATTCCCTCCCTCCTTCGTCCTGCCTGTGGCCCCTCCCTAGAATGACCGTGCCCCATCTTTCTGCTGGTGAAAGCCCCCACGCCAAGACCCCAGATTGCCACCAGACGGCCTCCTGCGACCAGGGCCAGGTCACCTGCAAGGGGATGGAGGGCGACCGGTGCCACAGCTGGGGAGCCTTCTGGAAGGGGACGGGACGGGGGAGGTGTCCACAGCTGGAGCGTCAGGGTTGGGATGCTTGCATGCAGGGGCCGCTGCCGGGCTCGAGCTACACCCCCAGCCCTGTTTTACTTATTTTTGAGGTACTAGGGATAGAATCCAGGGGCATTCTACCACCAAGTCACACCCCCCAGCCCTATTTTATTCTTTTTTTTTTTTTTGGTACTGGGGATGAAACCCAGGGGCATTCTACCCTTGAGATACACCCCAGCCATACAAATTTTTTATTCTTTATTTTGAAACAGGGTCTTACTGAGTTGCAAAGGGCCTAAGTAGCTGAGGCTGGCTTCAAACCTGAGCAATCCTCCTGTCTCGGCCTCCCAAATGCTGGGATTACAAGCGTGCGCCATCACGCCCGGCTTGCTCACCTTATATTAAGCAATAAGAGATTAAAAAAAATTATTACAAGGATTACTTTGGTAAAACTGGCTAGACTTCTGGAGCTGAGAGGTTATGCTGGACACGGAGTAACAATCAAATTCACGTGTATAGCCAGCGACAGAGGGATGGGACGCCAGGTCTGGGTATAAAAACTCTGACCATAGGCTACAGAGCGCTGTACGAGTCGGCGCCATCAGAACACATCTCTCAACCAACGCCACCACCCCCGGGTCCCCTCGGAGGCCTGCGGGGCCAGCGCGCCATCGCTGGCGGGCAGCGTACGCAGCAGTAACTGAGCCCGGGCGCAGCGCTGAGGCGGAGGGAGAGGCGGCCCGGGCCGAGGGTCAGGATCACGAGGCGGAGACGTGGACAAGACTTCATGCAGCCAGCCCGATTTATTGAGAAGTCCTAATTTTATTGCCCGTTTAGTAACATGTTTGTTCCACAAACTAATTTCTCATAAAGCGAAGCACAACTTTTTCTTATAAATAGTATAAATTATTTTATTTACAGAGACTTGTTACAAAACAAATAGACTATATATTTCTTCTCTTTTAAATATCCAAAGTAATTTTTCTGTCCCTTGCCACTGTCCGTGTTCTATACAGCAGCCAACAGAGTCCAGCTGAGATGCTCCTGGTTACGGGCACAAACGATCGCACTTGAGACATCTGACCCAGGAGACTGCTTTCCTAACCAAGCTCGGGAACGCGGGGCGGACGCGCCGAGGCCTGCGCGCCCTCCCGCGGTCTGAAGATGCAGGACGCTCCGCACAGAAATGTAAAAATGACTATTTTCTGCTCAACGATGAGACTTTTAACAGTCGTTTTTCAAAGCCCAACTCTCCCCCGACCCAGGACAGAACGAGAGACATTTTAAGGAATTCCTTGGCAACAGAACTCGCAGAAGACAGCTGCCTTGACAAGTTACGCTTTTCAAATTACACGCTTCTTTTCAGTGTTCTCAAGAGGTACTTCTTTGTGTTATATTTTTGGAATACAAAATAGTTTAAGTCTTCTATTTTAAACTCTGGATTTCATGAGTGACAAAACGGACACATCGCGGAGGTTGCCGGCCGGCGAGGAGACCGGTCGCCTCGGGCCACTGCGCCGTCCCTCGCCAGCTGAATTGCTACCGTGACCAAAGGCCTTAGTTGTAGAATACCTTTTAAAATTACCAGCACTGGTGTTTCTCAACTCCTCCCTAAAACTTCAGAAACAAATATTTAGGTGGAAAAAGCAAAACTCCCAAAAGTTCAACTGAACATTCAAGTCTTTTAAAAGAGAAACTGTCTAAGCTTAAAAACTAGGTTCAGGCACTTTCAGTTTTTTTTTTTTTTTCCATTAGTTTTAAACCACATGGCATACTAGTAACACACACGTGCTCGGCGTCTAGACGCACGCGCACACACGCACGCACTCACGCACTCACACGTAAAACACAAACGAGAGAAAAGCAGTGTGTCACATGGCCCCGTGTAGTCCGCCGGGAACCGGGCAGCCGGGGAGAAGCGATGCCCACGTCAATCACGACTCCACTCCCGAGACGCGGAGAGGGACGGGCTCTCGCAGGACAGGGGCGTCCCTTAGACTGGAAAGGAGGCAGGTCTAGAACTATTGGCTTGGCAGTGAACCACTTCAAATTATAAAAAGGCATTTACTTTATTAATTAATAAATAAATACTAGATGATCTCAATTGTACCAAAACAGGATATCAGAAAAAAAGACCTGTGCAAAAATACATATTTAAATATGTACAATTCATTTTTAACAAAATATGTCTTCTGAAATAGGGATACTTCCATATTTATAATAGAACAAGAAACCCCAAAATAAAGATACAAAAGTAGGTTTTTAATTCTTTGCTCATCATCGCAGCACTTTTTTTTTGTAGGTTAAGAAAACTGCAGAAGTTGTCATGAAATTCTATTGGAAAGAATATAAAAATTATCTTTGTTTTAAATTGATACCAAAGTCTGTCTAGAAACGACCCAACCACTGTAAATTTGGTTTTTGTAAGTTAATTTAGTTCAAAAAAATACTTGTACTCCCGTGTTTTAAATGGTCTCAACTGTTCATCATAATAAAAAGTCGTTGTTGGAGAAAATAAAATATTTGAACAGTCTAAAATTTAATAGCACTGTTTAGAATAGGTCTGGTTTGTGGCAGGCAGAATCCAAAATGGCTAATTTCCTAATCCCGATGTTGTGTGTCACCGGGAGACGTAATGGAATTCAATTAAAATCTCAGTCTAAGAAATCAAACCATCAACACGCGCTAATCTAAGTCTCTACAATATTCTGAATCAATCTGCTGTCGAGGATCCTATTCACATCTTTCGGAACAACATGATCTGCCTATGAATTCCACTGCTAAAAGCAACTTAATTTATAACCATCCAGCCCCCTTGGCTCTGAGGATAAAGTCTACTCACACCCATTGCACTTGTGCCAAGGATCGCGGCACCCTCTCCCCGCGCCTCAAGGGCCCACCCATTCCCTCCTCACTAGCTCTCCTACAGAGTCCTTAAAAACATTTACTGATTGATTGCATAATAAGTGAACAAGATACTGTTCTCCCCTTCCTTAAAAAAAAAAAAAGAATCTGTATTTTACATCAGTTTATAGCTAAAGTCTCTGCATAAAGTCTTTCTCTTCTTACATAATAATTCTGTAGCGATTCACATTATTAGGCTGGTCACCAAGTATTTATTCATTCTACCTGTTGTTGACTTGAAATTCCCTGAAACTCAAGTTTGTAACCCAAGAACCGTCGGGCGGGCGCGCAGATGGCTCTGTCCTCGGAGACTTTACCCTGTGTCCGGCAGGAGGGCTGGCCGGCCGGGCCCTCGGCCTCGCTGTGGCCACGCGCTGAGCTTTCTTTTGGAGTGGCGTGCTACAGAAAACGTCCTGGAGGGCCCGCGACCCTCAGGAAGACGCTGGCATTGCTCCCCAGGAACGAGGGTGTGTTTCTGAGCGCAAGCCCGCTCCCGGGGCGGGGAGGGTCTGCCCCACCCACCTGCACCCAGAGGAACGCGCCGGCAGGCCGTGCCAGGGCGGGCGCCGCACGCATGCACCGTCCCAGTGCAGGGTCCGCAGAGGAAAGCGGGGCAGGCCCTTGGAAGATTTAGGTGCATCCCAACAATTTCACGGTAAAAAGGCAATTCTTAAGAAACAGACTGGGCAGGACAGACTGCTTTAACATGAAAGCCGAGGGACGAGAAAACGCCATCTCTTTGGAAATCTTGGAAAAAGTGTCTCCCCCCCGTCCTGACTACCTCGCCCACCCCCAATTCGGCTGCCCATGACCCAAGCTGGTCTGCATGGTTTCCGTTTAAAACCTCCCGGAACCGCCCTGGCGCCCGGGGTCCTCCAAGGTGCTGGAGAGCGACCTCGAGACAGTGTGAGACGCCAGAGCCGCGAGAGGGCGAGGGGGTCTACAGTAACGCTCTTGCCAGAGCATTCTTTTGCCCGGCCAATCTACTTCAAGAGTGGCTCCATGATATACTGCAAGTTACAAAACAAAACCAGAAACTTCTCACGGATGGGCAGCAGGCCGCCTGGGCGTTGCCGAGCGCCGTCAGCGGAGCCCGATCCCGCGGCTTCCTGGGGGTTCCGGTGGAGGCCAAGGCGGGAGGCAGGGAGGGAGAGGCTCAAAGGCACCGCGGAGTCCAGAGGGCCGAGTGGAGGTGCAGCTTGTCTTCAAAAGGGTCCGGGTTCCTCCTCCCCGCGCTACTTCCGGTGGTCAGGGCCGGGCCTTTGGCTTTCAAAGAGAGGGGCAGGCATGGGGAGGGGGTAGAGGTCAGTCCGCAGCAGACACAGCCCATGCCACTCAAGCCCCCCACTGCGCGGCCCCGAGCTGTCCCCGTCCTGGGCCACGCTGAAAAATGGCTCCGAGACCCACAGGCCCGGCTCCCAGCTCAGACACAGGCTTTCCGTCCTGACACCATGTCCTGGAAGATACTCCAGGATAACTACGAACACAAGGCCGCCTGGGCCAGCACACCCTCGGCGGCGACACGACGGGCACTGGCCCACCCCTTCCAGGAGGCGCCCGGGTCGAGGCGTCTGTGAAGCGCTTCGGGACCTGGGGGTCTCTGGGAAGCTTTAGGCCCCCCCTGCAGGTAAGTGGGGGCGCTCGCTGGGGCTCCCTCATCCTCTGATCCCTGAACATTTAACAGGAGTCCTGCACCGGGAAGTCAATCCTCCTCCAACACAAACACAAGCCGAAACCAAGAGGAGAAAGAACCAGAGAAAACTGCCTGGGCCGCAGCCCGTGGCGAGGGCCGGAGCCAGCCGGCCAGCGGTCCAGGCCCCATGCTCGGGGCAGGCTCCGCTATCCTGGCCGTGCCCCCACCCCAAGTTCTCCTCTCTGTTGCTTGTGGGCGGTCTGCACGCCGTCCAACTGAAGACGGAGCTCGCTCGGTGATTCCTGCCTGAGATGCTCTCCCAGCGCCCTGGCGGGGCCACAGCCCTCCCGGGCCCCTACAGCGAGGAGGAGCGTCTAAGGAATGGTGCGCGCCATCGGCTGCAGTGAACGACCACCCAGGGCCCACGGCACGGGCAGCGAGGGGAAAGGCAGTAACAGCAACAAAAAGAGCTCACATTTTAAGTCGGGGCCCGGGGGCGCCGCTACCGAGACTCCTGTCCGCAAGCAAGGCGAGGGGATGCCCTGATGGAGGAGACAAGAGGATAGACGAGCCGGAGGTCAGCAGCGCGATGGGAGAACAGCTCGAGGAGACGCGAGGGGGGACGGAGGCGGCGACCTGGCTGTGTGCTGCGCTCTATTTTTATTTACTTTTTTTTCCTTGGGGTTCCCTTATCACCTGCAGTCCTATTTTACTGTTTATTTTGAAACAGGGTCTCACTAGTTGTGGAGGGCCTTGTGTGGCAAAGGCTGGCCTCAAACCTGCGACCCTCCTGTCTCAGCCTCCCAAGAACTGGGATGACAGGCACGGGCCACCACACCTGACTGCGCTTCACCTCGCAGAAAGGGAAGGGTTTTTGGCTGCCGGCTCTGCTTGTACTGGGTCTTGTTTTCCTGCCCCGTTTGAAAACAGGAAGGAAAATAGACGGAGTGAAATGTGACCAGAAAGTGGCCTCAAACGGCTCAAGGTGGAGAGAGACGCGTGTGTCTTTGTTAAGCCTCAAGACCTCCCTTTCCAGCCCGGCCTTCTTCAGCAGAGCCGGGCACCCTCGGGAGCCGGCTGTTGCTCGGGAGCAGGGCCGCCGCCCGCCCAGCTGGCCTGGGACTTACTTTCTCCTTTGTGGTCCTGGGGACTGAGCCAGGGGCGCGCTGTGTCTGAACCACACCCCAGGCCTTTTTTTTTGAGGTACTAGTGATGGAACCCTAGTACCATTCTACCTACGTGCTACACCCCAGCCCGATTTCTTTCTTTATTCCTTATTTTGAAACAGGGTCTCACTGAGTTGCAAAGGGCCTAAGTAGCTGAGGCTGTCCTCGAACCGCGGTCCTCCCGTCTCAGCCTCCCAAACCCTGGGATTACAGGCATGCACCCCCGTGCTCACCCCCACACCCAGTCCTTTTCCTTTTAGTTTGTGGTACTGAGGATTGAACTCAGGGGCATGCACCTCAGAGCTGCACCCTAGCCCTATTGTTTTATTCTGAAGCAGGTCTAAGCTGCCGAGGCTGGCTTCTAGCCTGCACTCCTCCTGCCTCGCCTCCCGAGTCCTGGGGAGACAGGCCTGGCCAAGCCACCTGGCTCCTCCCTTTCCTTTAGACACTGGGAAGCTGGACCAACCAACCAGCCCAACCAGAGAGCACCCGCGGGCCCGGGGAGGGCCCGGTGTCCTCTCCCACCTGGTGAAGCAGGGGGCTGCTGGCCAGCCCCGGCGTCCCCGGGACGTGGACACTGTTCACGGCGGGCAGCCGGGCCACCTTGGTGGGCTTGGCGCTGGCGCCGAGACCGCCGGAGCCGGGCGAGCACTTCCTCTTCTTTCCCATGAGTTTGTCGAGGGGAGTGTGCGCGTGGGGGAAGCCGCCGTGGGCGCCGCCGGGTGGCTCGCCAGCCTGGTGGACGAAGGGCCCGAGGGAGAGCGTGGAGTGGCCGCGGCTCACCATCACGCTCATGCGGCGGATGGGCTCTGCGGGGCCCCCAGTTGGCTCGTGCCGCAGCCCCGCCACCTGCGCTCTGCCGGCCGCACAGTCGGGGCCCGGGCCGTGCGAGGAGGCCGCGGGCGCCGGGTAGGCAGGCCCGGGGGGAGCCAAGCAGTTCTTCCTGAAGGACTCCGTGGAATGGAGGGCGGGCAGCGGGGAGCCGCCCTTGCGCTTCTTGGCCGAGCCGCCGGCGGCGCCGTGACAGCCAGCGCTGCTGGCACAAGCCTCCTTGGGCCGTAAGGACTTGCTGGATTTCGACTTCTGAGGTTTCCTGGACATGGGGGAGGCGGGCACGGAGGAGAGGCCGGAGGGCGTGGAGGGGGACGGCGACGAGGACACTTGTCTGGGCTGCACACCGCACGCGGGGTCCACCGCCCCCGAGGCGGCAGGCTGTGCGTTCAGTGTGGTTCCATGAGCTGGTACCGATTTGCCGTTCGGGGAGATGCAGGGGGACGGGGGTGGCACCGGGGACGTGGACGCGGCGCCTGCCGCAAGGTAGGCAACCCCGCACTGCGACGCCGGCACCGAGTTCGTCCGATGAGGAGCGCGGGCTGAGACGGGCGACGTGCTGGGCACTGGGGGGATTTTCCTATAAAAAGGAGAGGGCGGGCGTTTGGGAGGCTGAGACAGGAGAATCGCGGTTCCCCGACACCCTCAGCTACTTAGGGCCTCTGCAACTCAGTGAGACCCTGTTTCAAAATAAAGAAGAAAAGCCGGGCGTGGTGGGCACGCTTGTCATCCCCGCTCTTGGGAGGCGGAGACAGGAGGATCGCGCAGGTTCGAAGCCAGCCGCGCTGGCTTAAGAGACCCTGTTTCCAAATTAAAAAATATAAAATAGGTCTGGGAGTGTAGCCCGGAGGTAGAAGGGCTTCCAAGAACCCCAGTACCACCAAAAAATTAAATGAGTAAATAAATAATAAAGAAAGAAAAATAGGGCTGGGGGTGTAGCTCAGAGGTAGAATGCTCCTGGGTTCCATGCCCAGTACTGCAAAAAATAAAGTCATCTATGAGCCGGGCGTGGCGGCACACGTTTATAATCCCCGCGCTTGGGAGGCTGAGACGGGAGGATCGCACGGGTTCGAAGCCAGCCTCAGCTACTCAGTGAGGATCTCAGCAACTTAGTGAGACCCTGTTTCTAAATAATGTATAAAATAGGTCTGGGAGCGTACTCCGCAGGTAGAAAGCCTCTGGATCCCATCCCCAGTACTACCAAAAAAAAAAAAAAAAGTGATCCATGGCCCTTTTTTTTTGTTTTTTGTTTTTTTTTTTGGTGGTACTGGGGTTCCTGGAAACCCTTCTACCTCCGGGCTACACTCCCAGACCCATTATATATATATATATGTTTTTACTTGGAAACAGGGTCTCTTAAGGCAGCACGGCTGGCTTCGAACCAGCGCGATCCTCCTGTCTCCGCCTCCCAAGCACGGGGATTACAAGCGTGCGCCACCACGCCCAGCGATCCACGGCCTTTTGAGGGTGCGAAGTCGAGATGTAGAGATGCCAACCGGCATTCGCGTGAGTGGACTCTACGAAGGCACGGGCCAGCCTAGAGAGGCCCACGTGGGGTGCGGGTAGGCACGGGAGGCGGGGTGTGCGCGGAGGCTGAGGCCTGCCACTGTCTGCTGTCACCTATTCTGCTTGCTTGCTTGCTTGTGCGCGCGCGTGCTCGCTCCCTCCCTCTCCCACCCCCTCTCATCTTTTGATAGTACTGGGGTTCTACCTCCGGCTACACTCCCAGACCTATTTGTTTTTTTTTTTCAATAGTTTTATTTGGAAACAGGGTCTCTTAAGCCAGTGGGACTGGCTTCGAACCTGCGTGATCCTCCTGTCTCCGCCTCCCAAGCGCGGGGATTACAGGCGTGCGCCACCACGCCCGGCCTGCTTTCCCTTTTAATCCAAGTCAATGTATTATCAACCCAAAGAGCTGAAACACAGACCCACAGAATTCCTGCAGTGGCCATCCCTGCGCCAGAGCCCGGCGGGGGTTAGGCTGGGCTCAGGGGACATGCCGGTCAACGCCAGCCATCCAGAGGGCCACAAGCTGAAGACTTTGCACTCACACCCCACTCCCATGTACGTGAGACTCCTTCCTGCAGGGAGCCTCGGCCGCACTGAGCGGCCTCCTCTGCCCCAGGGCCGGCGGGAGGGCAACCCCAGGTGCTGCTTTCTCGAAGGTCACGGCAGCAGAGCTGGGCCGCTCCACAGGGCGCTGGGAGCCGAGCCGGCTCGCCCACTGCGGGCTCAGGCGGCTGTGCAGGGAACCTGGCCTGAGGCGGAGGTCCCTGAGCCTGGCACACCACGGCGCCCCTCTTCACAGTGGCACCCCAGGGACCCTGAGCTGCACTCTGGGCGCCCCACCCACGGCCGACGGCCCTGCTGTGCTCCAAGTCAGTACGGAGGTCAGCACCACGGTCAGCGGCTCGGCCTGGCCCGTGCTGCCTCCTGGAGTGCTGCACAGGGCTCCCCAGCACCCCGCTGCTGCTTCCCCACCGCGGGCCGGGCGCCCCTTCAGGCAGCACGCCACCGGTCACGGCCCTCCCTCTGCTGGAGGGCTAACTGTGCCCAGGGACTTTGCTGCTGACCTCTACGTGACCTTGTTCTCTCAGTTTTACGAATGAAAATCAGGGTCCCAGGACTTGGGAGACAGAGAGAGGAGGATCGCAAGTTCAAAGCCGGCCTCAGCAACCTAGCCAGACCCCGTTTCCAAATAAAAAGTAAAAAGGGCTGGGGACGTAGCTTGAAGGTAGAAAGCCCGTGTGTGGGCTTAATCCCCAAAACCAACACCACCAAAAAAAAAAAAAAAAAAAAAAAGGCAGGGATGGCACGCGGAAGCGCCGTGCCGAGGAGCACGGCGAGGACGGCGCTGGCCCGCCCGGCCCAGCACTCACTTCCAGAGCTGCGCGTTCAGATGTTTCTCCACCATGAGGCTGAGCGCGCAGCGGAGCCGGTTCCACCTGGAGTCAAACACGTAGCAGCCTTTCCCCATCTGCCGGCTCCCGAATGTGCAAAACTGAAAGAGAGGCAGGGCATGCAGCTCGCGCGCGCGTACGCGCATACACACACACACACACACACACACACACACACACGCACGCACACACACGCACGCACACACACGCCGGCCCTCCCGCCGCGGGCGCTCGCGTGGACCTGGACTCACAGACGCTGGCTGAGGGTGGCGACCTGAATAGTGGCAGCCCAGTTTCTCCACACACTCCTCCTTGTCGTCGGCTTCGCCTTCCTCGCTGGACAGCCGCGACGCCGGCTCGGCGGCAGGCAGGGGCGGGTGCGGCGCTTCGTGGACTGGAGGGGCGTCGACGGGGGCGCTCCCGGTGTGCTGGGCGGGGCAGCCCGGGGGCCTCGGGAGGAGAGAGCGGGCAGCTCAGACCCCGCACGTCGCAGCTGCCCAGAGCCCGGCCGCCGTGCCCCCCTGGGCCGTCCGCCCGCCCGGTGGCGGCGAGCCGAGCCGTCCATCTGCCCGGCCCCCGGCAGGAATCCATGGCGACTCAGAACCTGCCTTCCCCTCAGCCACGTGGGTCACTCGGGTACCCTCGCCTCTCCCCGCAGAGACGGAAACACGGGGAAGAATCCTGTCAGGTCCCTCCTCGGATCTCAACTGGCAGTAGGTCCGCGAGCCCCTGGCCAAGTGCCCGGGGCAGGCTGGGCGGGGCGGGGAAGAGGGTCGCGGGGCACTTCACGGCACACGCCTCCCTCCTGCACCCCGGGGCCAGGTCCCGGGACCAAGCGCCTTTCTCACAGAGTCGAGGCTTCAATGCGAAGCTGGCCAAGGAAAGGACTCGAGGGCCGGCGCCGCATCCCCGAGGGAGGCGCCAGGGCTTCGAGGAGCAGACGCCCGAGGGCCTCTACTGTAGCGTGGCTCAAAGTGCAAGCACATGTGCACGCGCGCGCACGCACACACACACCACCGTGGCCATCTCTGAGGTGTGAGCCTGAGAAAAATCTGGCTAACACACGGGCCTGTTGCTCAGCATGCTGCTAACCAGCCCGTCTACACCTGGGGCAAAGTGGCAAAGGAATGAACAAACGCCACGGCGCTCAGAGGCGCGTGACAACGCGGCGGGAGGCTGGTCCCCAGCAGAAACCCTCCGGGCCATGACATGGAGACCCCGCCGGAGCCACGGAAGCTCGGAGCACACAGTCCTGGCCACTCGCTGCTGCTTGTGTTTGCAACAGGGCAAAGCCCTGGCGGAAGCCTGCTGGCACCTCAACGTTTCTTATTCTCGTAGGAATGCCCGAGTAGAAAAAACGGAGCCGGGCGTGGTGGGCACGCCTGTCATCCCAGGACTTGGGAGGCTGAGACGGAGGATCGCAGGTTTTCAGACTGCCTCAGCTGCTTAGTGAGACCTCCGAAACTTAGTCTGACTCTGTTTCAAAATAAAGAATCAAAAATAGGCAGGGGGGGGGGGTCGCTCAGAGGCAGAATAACCTGGGTTCCATCTCCAGTACTGCAAAACAAAACAAACCAAAAAAAACAAACCAAAAAAACCCCCAAAACAACAACAAAAAAAGTCCGGCCACAGCGAGCGGGCGCCGCCTCCTCGCCTCGGGCCTGTGGGGTCTGCTGTGGCGTCTGCCTTCTCTACAACCTGCCAGGGAGGGCCGAGCTGGAGGGCGCTTACCTTGGAAGACTGGGGGTGTGAGGTTTAGGTTTACTAGCTAGGAAGGGCTTGGCGTCGGCGGGAGCGGCTCCGTGCGCACCGGGCTGCGGCTCCTGCGGCGCCCGGGGCGGGGCGGGCGGCGGGTCCCTGAGAGGCGGCGGCGGGCGCTGCGAGTCCACATGGCGACTCCATTCCTTCTCCCTGCCTTTGTTTTTGTGCTCGGCTAGTAACACATCGAATCGCTTTCTTCTACCCTGAACGGCCCTCCGCTGGGTTAAGGAATGTGTCTACACAGCAAGACAGTGAAAACAGAACACAGCGAGTGAGGGATCTCAGCAGCACACGACCTCCGTGTCCCCACAGTCCAGGCTCTGCCCCAGAGCAAGCCCCGCCAACAGCCGGGCAGAGACCACGCTGCGTCTGGCAGGCTGAGAATCCCCAGAGCGTCACCTTTCCTCCCGAGCTAAACGGGAAGCGCACATTCCGGACTGACAGCAGAAAACCCTGGAGCCGGTCCTGTCACAAGCAAGGAGGCTCGGGCCAGGGGGTCACCTGTGGTGCAGCTGCTGGCCACCGGCAGGAACCGGCGGTCACTCACGTTTTATGCCATAAAAGCAATTGCTTTATTGAGGTTCTGGTCAATCTCATTACAACTAACCTTTTTAACCATTTGAAAAAAAGGTTTTTTTTTTTTTTTTTCGGTAATACTAGGGATGGAACCAGGGGGGCATTCTACCTCTGAGCTATACCCCCTGCCCTATTTTTTATTCTTTATTTTGAAACAAAGTCTCACTAAATTGCAAAGGGCCTCACTAAGTAGCTGAGGCTGGCCGGGAACTGCGATCCTCCGGTCTCATCCTCCCAAATGCCGGGATCACAAGTGTGTGCCACCACGCCCGGCTCACTGAAATTCTGAATGCTAATTTAAAAGAAAAAAATCATTCCATAAAAAACATATACTAGAATGTATTCTTTTTAGTAACTGCCAGAGGGCAAAAATGAGACAGTCCCTTTCCTCTGTGCCTACAAATGTGGCCAGTAAAGAAAAGGCGTGGCTGTGAGCGTCCTGGAGACAGAGGCGCAGAACCAGAAAGCACCAGGCAATGGGCACACTGAGAAGACGGAGGCCGGTCATGGCGGCGCTGGCTTGACGAGCAGCCCACACCGACCGCGGCCGAAGCGTGCCTAGCAGGGACACGCCTGCGTGGCAAACGCGCCTGGCAACCCAGGCAGGTAAAGTGTAAAGTCGCATGCTCGTGTGGAGGGGTCGCAGTCGGGCACAACGCAGCGGCGTGAGCCTGATGACCGCGGAAGGGCTCGGCGGGCGTCACCTCCCCACTCCACGGGCTTCAGCGTGTAAAGTCCCACGGCCGCCCGCGCTCGGGGGCGGGTGAGCCCGTTCAGTACCGTGGCGGGCGCCCCGGACCCACCAACCCAGCGGACCCGCCTAGGCTTCCTTCCCTTACAGGATCCTGCCAGGGAGCCGGGCGTGTCCGCGCCTCCAGACGCCACACAGATGCGCCCCTCCATGGGTTCACGCAGCGCACTGAGGACTGAAGGGCAATTACGCCTCACGCTGTCTGCAACGCAGTAACATGGCCCTCCTGGACACACGCTGCTGTGTCCACCCACAATCCAGCCTGGCCCAGAGCACCGTGCTTTCACAATCTTTACTTAGTGTCCTTTAGCACGCAGCGCATCCGTGCGGGAGCAACGGAGACGAGCACAGGGACTGTGTTCAGTGCTGCGCCAGCACCTGGAATAGCACTTGTCATTCCTCAAGGCTTCAGCCAGAAAGGTTAGAAAACCAGGGACCACACAGCTGGGCGCGGGGGCACACGCTTAGGAGCCCAGTACTTGGGAGGCCGAGACAGGAGGATCACAGATTCGAGGTCAGCCTCAGCCACTTAGTGAGACCCTCAGCCACTGAGACCCTATTTAAAAACTTTTAAAAAGCAGCCCGGCCTGACAGCGCGTGCCTGTAATCCCCACACTTGGATGGCTGACAGGAGGACCACGGGTTCGCGGCCAGCATCACGTAGCGATGCTCTCGGCCGTTAGACCCTCTCTCCAAATAAAAATCAAAACAGCGCTGGCTGAGGTTGTGACTTGGAGGTAGGATGCCCCTGGGTTCACTGCAGGTGTGGCGGTGTACGCTGCGCCTGTAACCGCGGTCCTTGGGAGGCCGAGACAGGAGCATGACAGGCTCGAGGGCGGCCTCAGCAAGGACTGGGACTCCCATCAGCCTAGCGAGACCCTGTCTCAAAATAAAAATAAAGTAGGGTTGTGGAAAAAAGCGGGGGACCCTGCAATGTGTTCTGAAAGAATGAGTGCCGCACGGCGTCCCTGGCGCCCTGCCCGTCTCTACAGACAGACGTCTAGCCTCTCCGCATCTCTGAGCGTCCCCGGCGCCAGGCACAGCAGGGCCGAGGAGGGAGGCAGAATTACCGGGCCAGGCCGACTTAAATGTGCGCCTGCCCGCACGCCGCGGTGTCGACGCTATACACAACCCCTCCCCGTCAGCCTCTCCCCCTGCTCTGGGGTCCCTGCACCCCACCTCTGCCTCTCCCCCCCTCTCGGACCAGTTGACAGAATGTGGGCTTCAGGCCAGTGTCCCTGCAGCTGGAGAGCTGCCCTGGCCAAGCCTTCCTGCTGGCTCCCTCCTTTATCTTTTTAGTTAATTTTTGGTCCTGGGGATTGAACCCTGCGGCGTTTTACCTCAGTGTGAAATCCTCTTTCACTTCTTTACTTTGAAACAGGGTCTCACGGAGTTGCTGAGGGGCGTCCTTGAACCCAGGATCCTCCTATTTCAAGTAGGGGGATTACAAGCGTGCGCCACCACGCCCGGCTAGCTACTTTATTTTTTATTATTATTATTTTTTTGGTGGTACTGGGGTTCCTGGGAGCCCTTCTATCTCCGGGCTACACTCCCAGACCTATTTTTACATTTTTATTTGGAAACAGGGTCTCCTAAGCCAGCGCACGCGGCTGGCTTCGAACCTGCGCGATCCTCCTGCCTCTGCCTCCCAAGCGCGGGGATTGTAAGCGTGCGCCACCTACTTTATTTTTTAAATAAATCCCCAGAGATAATTTTAGACACGTGTGAGCCATCATCAGACTGAACTCCATCCCTTGCACGAGACTACTCTAGACAGGGCAGCGGAGGGGCCGCTGGGTCTTGTGATGACCGCACCCGCCAGGCCCCACCCAGACCGTACATGGATGTCCGGTGGAAGCGCTTCTGGAGCTGAGTGGCCGATGACCAGAGTCACATGGCCCCGTATGGGAGGCGCGGTGGACGGACCAGGACGCGTGGAGGGGCCAGGGCGGTGGGAGGCAGACACCGCGACTCCCTGGGGCGAGTAGAAAGGACACGCTCCCAGGCTTCAGCAGGAGACGACACAGAGACCCAGAGCATGTCTAGGGCAGAAACGCCGGGCACGCCCAGCGCTGCAGACCCACCCAGGGAAGAGGAGGGCCTGGCAAAAGAGCAATGGGCCTGAGGGAGGCCGAGCTCGGGCAGCTCCACGCTGGCCCGAGGCAAGCCGGGGCTGCCGACAGAGGCCAGACGCGACAGGCTCAGCACCAGGCCCCGGACAGCGGGGACAGCCTAACAGAGCAGGAGAGAGCTGGGCGAGGGGGCCTGGCATCCCGGGGCTTGGGAGGCTGAACAGGAGGACCGCAGGTTCGAGGGCAGCCTCGGCCAGGAGTGAGGCTCTCAGCAAACTAGAGAGAGCTGCTTCAAAGTAAAAGTAAAACAGGGCCAGCCCGGCGCGGTGGCGCGCACTTGTCATCCCAGCATTTGGGCTGAGACAGGAGGATCGCAGTGCGTGGCCAGCCTCAGCTACTTACTACGGCCCTTTACACCTCAGCGAGAGCCTGTTTCAAAATAAAGAATGAAAAATAGGGCAGGGGGTGCAGCTCGGAGGTCGAGTGCCCCTGGGTTCCATCTCCAGTCCCAAAGCAACAAAAACCCAAGCGCAGCAGCAGCCCCCGCGGCCGGCTCGGCACCGCAGGGCGGGAGCTTCACGCTCGAGACACAAGCATGGGCTTGGGAGGAGCTGTCCATCCACTGGAGACTTCACAAGTCAGAACTCGTGTGTCCTTCGCATGACACGTCAGGCACTTAAAGCACCCTGTTCCCTTCAGAGCCACTGCTATAGGACAAACCTATCCGCTCAAAATGGAAATTTAAGTTAAAACAAAAACCAATTACAAGTGAAATTTAAGCCAGGTGTGGTGACCCACGCTTGTCATCCCAGGGCTTGGGAGGCTGAGATAGGAGGAGCGCAGGTTCAAGGCCAGCCTTAGCAGTTTAGTGAGCCCTCAGCAACTTAGCAGACCCTTTTCTTTTGGAAACAGGGTCTCTTAAGCCAGTGAGGCTGGCTTCGAACCTGC
Source organism: Muscardinus avellanarius (assembly GCF_963383645.1). Lineage (NCBI taxonomy): Eukaryota > Metazoa > Chordata > Mammalia > Rodentia > Gliridae > Muscardinus > Muscardinus avellanarius. Next base: position 48,377,290 of record NC_137804.1, on the reverse strand, counting down.
ACGAGCCTCCTTGTCTCCGCCCAAGTGCGGGGATTACAAGTGTGCACCGCCACGCCCGGCTCGCAGACCCTTTTCAAATTAAGAAATTAAAATAAGAAATAGGGATGTGGGTGTAGCTCAGAGGTAGAATGCTCCTGGGTTCAATCCAAGAAAGGAGGAGAGAGAGAGAGACAGACAGACGGACAGATAGATAGGTGGATGGATGGATGGACAGACGGATGGAGAGAGAACTGAGCGCCCTTCCCTGGGACGCGGCGTGTTAAGCCTAACCCTCTCAGCAGTGCCCCTTCAACAGCGGTCACGCTGTTCACCCCGCTCTCTCCACTTGCACAGTTCGGGCCAATCCTGAGGCACCCGCGCGCAGCCCGGGCGGCCCCACCCGGTGCCCGCCAGGAGCCCCTACCTTGCAGGTCAACGACCGGGTGCAGGGCTTCTTGGTGTCCAGATCGATGACCCCACAGTGGATGTCAGGGTCGAACTCTCTTTCTGTCAATAACACACAGACGTTACCACGGGCTCACCAAACACCCCTTTTCCTTTACTTATGTTAAGACAAATTAGAGCTTAAGTCAAACCCAAACCACCACCAACAATGACAGAGGCACTGGGCCAGCGACAGGCAACGCCACGCGGGGCCAGGGGAGACATGCCCGAGCGGGGAGCCCGCCGCCGAACAAAGGCGCCGCCCACGGTGCGCAAGCCTGCGATCCCAGTACTGGGGAGGCGGAGACAGGAGGACCACAGGCTGGAGGCCAGCGCAGCAACTCAGTGAGAGCTCGTTTCCAAATAAAAATGAAATAGTGCTAGGGTGCAGCTCAGAGGCAGAATGCCCCTGGATTCAATCTGTAGCACCACATTAAAAAAAAAAAAAAGCCGGGCATGGTGGCACACGCTTGTAATCCCAGCATTTGGGAGGCTGAGACAGGAGGACTGCGGTTCGCGGACGGCCTCGACTACTTAGTGAGGCCCTGTTTCCAAATAAAGACTAAAAAATAGGGCTAGGGATATTGCTTGGAAATAGAATGCCCCTGGGTTCCATCCCCAGTACCACAAAATAAACAAATAACTAAAACCAGAATGCAGAGACCGCAGACACTGCCCGAGGAACTAACTCCTCCCGCGGCTGCCGTGGACAGTTTTAAAAGGAGAGCACCCAGGCGGCAGTCCACCGCACCTGTGAGTACCCCCTTACTAAACAGATCCAGAGGGTGACTCGGAGAACTGGGAGCTACCTGATAACCTCTTATTTAAAAACTTCCTGTTACTGGAACTGTCTTCAGACTTCTTCTCGAGAGCGGGCGGTGTGGGAAGCCCTCTGCCGTTCAGGATCTGTCCAGGTGAAGGCAAGGTTGGCTTTGGTACTGAGGGGCAGTTAAGGCCAGGCTTGGCTGGGGAGGTGGCGGCGGCGGGGCAGGGGGGCCCCGCCACGGGTCTCAGTAGCGCGCCATCCGTCTTCGGATGGATCTTCTCCACTTTCACAGAGGGCGTCATGCTGTCGCGGGAAGGAGGAAGAGGGAGGGCGCTGAGCACAGGAGCCGGCCGGCCGGAGACGGGCCCGCCCCAGCCACCTGGACGACCTGGACAACCGTCCAGAAAACCCAGCAGGCCACGCCCACCCAGCCTACAAGCCTCTGGGCGGGCAAAGGCCCAGGGCCCGTGCTCCGTCATCTCAGAGCAATGTGACACGTCTGGCCTGGCCGTGGGACCTGAGTCTTCTCCACAAGAAGCCAAACTGGGAGGGTCCCCGAGGCTAAGGGCCCTGCAGGGCAACCTGGAGAACCACCAGGAGAAAGGATGGGAGCGGGACCGGAGCCCTGGCCGTGTCTGTCTACAGCCGCCGGCCTCAGGCTCCAGGAGGCAGAGCAGGCGGTGGGCGCACCCGAGCGAGCCGCAGCACACTCTGGATGCTGGCGAGGTGCGAGCGGCTGGCCTGGTCGGGTGAGGCCTTGCAGGCCTCGCTGACGCGCCAGCATGGGCCCTGGCTCTCCTCTGGCGGGCGCAAGAGCCACGCTTGTGGACGGCACTCCTGCCAGACGAGCGGGGCCGGGCTCCCCACAGCTGCACCCGGGCCCGCCAGCCGACAGCGGGCACCCGCCGGACGTCACGGCCCTGGAGCAGCAGCGGGCGCTGGACCCGCTGGGGCCAACCAGGCTGTCAGGGCCCGGGGCCGTGGTGCGGCAGACCCTCCAAAGGGGCGGTGCCAGCTGCTGCGGGCCACAAGGCCTGCTCCTCCCTTGGGCATGCGGGAGGCGCCCACTCCCAATGCACCCGGGAAGCGGTGAGCATGAGGCGCTCCCCGCATGGCCACTGTGACCTGAGGCCACAGCTGCAGGAGGAGGCCCCGCTTCCTTCGCCCTTTGCTTTGCGAGCCCCAGAAAGCCTGTCCAGCAGCGCCTGGGCCCCTCCAGTCCTCACACGGGGTCCATTCCTTGGCGGTGTCTTGCAGCCAGGCCCTGGGGCTGCAGACAGAGGCTGCGGCCCGGACACGGCTCCTCAACCCAGGCTTCCTTCTCCTCCTGGGAAGACTGCCATGCCTGGTCTTAACCGAGCGACAGGCCCAGCGCTGGGAACAAGAGCAGCGAGGGCCGCTCACCTCGCGTGACTACCACGAAGGGGCCCGCACCTGCACGCGCCAGCCAAGACCCGCAGCCCGGGCTCCCAGCAGGAGAACTCACATCCGACCGTGGGGGGCTCGGCTCTGCTGCAGGGGGTGCGTGGGCCTGGGGTGCCCCCTGAGCGGCACTTTCTCTTTGGGCAATTTCAGCAACTTGGAGCCCGAGCAGGGGACGCCGAGCCCTGCGCCACTGGAAGAACGGCTGCCGCCGCCTTTGCCTTTGGACAGAGAAGGGAAGAAGGAGAACACTGCGGCGGGAGGGACGGCCGCCGCGGGCTTGCTGGGTGCGCCATGTCTTCTCTCTGAAACGACAAAAAGACAGGGCGCCTCAGGCACGTCGCCACGGAAACTGGAAGCGTCCCCTGAAACCAACACGTTTTGGTTAAAACGTGCATGGAGTGAAAATACGCTAAACGCAGAGGCTTTCGGGAAAGGCTTCTCTAGGCCCCGCAGACGCACCTCGGCTGCCTGGGAGCCGGGCGCCTCCGTGCATCCCGGCACAGCACGGGGAGGTCGGGTGACCCGCACTGAAGATGGACCTGACGCTGGGGGCTCCGCCTGCACCCAGAGAAGAGAGCTACTCACCCGCAGAGCAGAGCTCCTCCCCCCCGCAGGGAATTCCTTCTCCTGCCCATCAGAGCCCTGCTCTGGTTTGCAAAATAGCAAAATCTTAAGAAACAAGTTGTACCTTTTTTATTTTTCTGTCACTACCCACCAACATATGACACCAAATAAGCACTGAATAAGAATGTTTCTAGGGTTATCTTATTGTCCCTTTAAGAATCTGTGCTGACATTTTCCGGCAAATCACCCCCCCCACCCCGCTTTAAAAGAATCTCACTTGACTACAGATGGCGCAGCTCCGGCTCACACCGCGGAGATGCCAAAGGCACAAGACAAAAATACCCAAAGAGCTAGGCTCGCCTTTTAAACCAGGAGCAATTCATGGTTATATGCGGACCACAAAGGCTTAACTGGGAATTAATCTATCCACCAGAGAATCAAGTTTCTTCAGAGCGAGGCCATTCATGCAGACATAAACCGAATGCTGCTGAAAAATACCGCCACTAGAAACAGGGCAATGATTTGGTAACTTCATTACCGTGAAGACCCTGTAATGACAGCCAGAGGCTGCCTGCGATTAAACTTGCAATTTAAAATAACACACTGCTCAGCTCCAAGTTTTAGCATGTGCGATCCCACAGTGACTTAACACAATACTCCATGAGCGTGCAGGGCGTTACGAACCCACGTCGAATCCACGACCAGAACATCAATTAAGTGTCCTGTGTGGCCGGGTGTGGTGGCGCACGCTCGTCATCCCAGCATTCGGGAGGCTGAGACCGGAGGATCGCGGTTCACGGACAGCCTCGGCTACTTAGTGAGGCCCTTTGCAACTCAGTGAGACCCGGTTTCAAAATAAAGAATAAAAAATAGGGCAGGGGGTGTAGCTCGGAGGTCAAATGCCCCTGGGTTCCATCCCCAGACCCACAAAAAAAAAAAAAAAAAAAAAAAGTGTCCTGTGTGCAAAGGCCTCTTCCCGACCCAGAGCCTCTCCGGGAAGGTGCGACGACTTACTCCTGGAAGGAAGTTCGCGATGCCTTCCTTATGCAGTGCTCGAGAGCCTGCTTCACAGCAGGGCAGCCTCACGCTACCTAGAGGCAAAAATCAGCTCTCCGACTCAACCACAAAAAGGCTGCACTCACGTGAGGAAGGCTAAATGGGGAGTCGTTCATAACCCCCGCTCCGTGGAAGTTGTGCGTGCGAGGTAAGGGAAACGAACTCCGCTCTAACACTCTTTCAGAGCTGGCAGCTGCTCTCCCGTGTCTGCTGGGTTTTAAACTGAGTTCCCTTCCTCGCTATGAAGGCCAAACACTCAGGACACCCTTGCGAGCAGCGGCACCTGCAGCCACGACTGTAGACAAGTGTTTACAGTTCTGCCGCTGGCCCCGTGGGCAGCGCGTCCAGCAGCCGCGTCTCTGTCTTCCTCGAGAGCGCAAGGCCAAGTCACAGGCCTTGCGCTAGCGGGTGCAAGATGGGGCAGCTCCTCCCGGGAGAGGAGTGGCTTCCAATGGCCCTGGAACAGCGCTTCTCACCAGGCTGCACGCTAGTGACCAAGCCGCTTTGGAAGACACCGGTGCTGCCACCCCCAAGACCGTGGCTTCCCTGGTGTGTGGCCTGGCTCAGCACCCACATTCCCCAAGCTCCGTGCGGCTGTCATCTGCAGCGGAGGCTGAAGCCTATCGTAGACTAGGCACGGCCTCGAGAGCCATTCACTGGGGCCGAGTGGCTTTGAGCCTACGCAGCTCTGAGGGTCCCCGGCACATGGCGCCATATAGAAAGGTTTGCCCAATGCAGCTTGCTGCTACCCCGCCTCATTAGCGAGAGCTCCCTGACGTCCAGACTGCGCACCAGCCTCATGGTTCTTAAAAAAGCACAAGGAAGGGCCAGGCGTGGTGGCGCTTGTAATCCCAGTATTCGGGAGGCGGAGACCGAGGACCGCGGTTTGGGGACAGCCTCAGCTACTTAGTGAGGCCCCCTGCAAATCAGTGCAACCCGGTTTCAAAAATAAAAAGACTAAAAAATAGGGCAGGGGATGTGGCTCGGAGGTAGAATGCCCCTGGGTACCGCAAAACAAACAAACAAAACAAAACAGGGAATTCTGCTTGGTTTTTACTCAAGAGGTCTGTGTAAACTTTTGTCCACTCCACCGGCCCTCTCTCCTTCCCGACAGCCTCCTTTTTCTGAGGTGTTCTGGGCATCCTTACTGGATGCGTCCATGTACAGGAGCTGGGGCTGGCCAGCACCGCTGGCCCCCAGATCATCAGAAGACCTCCCAGCCTGGACACTGTGAGCCCCACCCCTGCCCCCAGGTGGCTCGGGGTAACCAGTGTCACCACCTCAACTGAGAGCCGCGTTTCAAGGCAAGATATCCAGAAATGATTATATATATACATATATATATATATTTTTTTTTTTTTTGGCAGTACTGGGGATGGAACACAGGGGCATTCTACCTCCAAGCTACACCCCCAGCCCTACTTTTTTATTCTTTATTTTGAAACAGGCTCTCACTGCGTTGCAAAGGGCCTCACTAAGTAGCTGAGGCTGGCCATGAAACCGCGATCCTCCTGTCTCAGCCTCCCGAATGCTGGGATTACAAGCGTGCGCCACCATGCTTGGCTAATAATAGGTTTAAAATGTTCATTGTATATGTTTTCCTGATAAACACTAAAATGAAAACCATCACAACGTCTCCCCATGCCACACACAGCCCCTGGTACGCCTTGGGCTGCCCCCGCAGGAGTAAAACCCCGCTGCCTGTGAAGAGGGAGGACGCCCAAGAGCCGGGACTGACGGCCGGCCGCTTCCATTGCCTGCCCGTGGGTATCAGACCCCCACTCAGCTTTCTCAGAGCAAATGACACACGGTCCCAGTCGCTGATGACGGTTCTGTTCTCAGGTTTTCAACTTTATGATGGCGCAAAATGACGGACATTAAAACTGCGCTTGGGGCCGGGCGCGGTGGGCACGCTTGTAATCCCCGCGCTTGGGAGACAGGAGGATCGCGCAGGTTCGAAGCCAGCTGTGCTGGCTTAAGAGACCCTGTTTCCAAATTTAAAAAAAAAAAAAAAAATATATATATATATATATAGGTGTCTGGGAGTTTAGCTCAGAAGTAGAAGGGTTTCCAGGAACCCCAGTACCACCACAAAACAAAACAAACAACTGCCCTAGGAGTGTTAGCTTTCTCTTTTCCAGGCCAGTCACACACAGCCGTCGCCTGCGGGGGCCGGGCCCTGTGTGATGACGGGCAGCTGCCCATCCTCTGCAGGGTGCCCAGCTGCTGAGCAGCTGTTGGGTAGCCTGGGCATTTTAGTACATCCTGGACTTGCGATGTCTTCACCTAACCGCAGGCCTACCGGGATGTGGCCCCATCACAAGCTGAGTAGCACGTGTAACACATTTTCACTTAAAGATTTCCAATCTGATTGCAGAGTCCGGCTGTCGCGCTCGCCTTGAGAATGCAAATCTATTCCAAAGAACTGGTGGACCATTATGAATTTTGCATCTGCTTTGGGTCTGCAAGAGACGCCAGGGGAAGACAGGGCAGGCTGGCCAGGCCAGCCCCAGGGAGGCTCAGGAACCGCCGGCCGCGCTCAGGCCTGAGCTGCCGCGCAAGGCAGGCCGCCCTAGGCATCATCAGCGCGAGCTCAGGAGCTGCTGACGCGAGCCTCCTTCCGTTTATTCCCGTCGTCCTCTGCACCGAGGGACGTGTTTGAATGCGGTGTGACCCACGTCCCCAGCAGGCCTCACGTGGTTCTCACCGCACACGGCTGCACAGTGCAGTGACTTTTATGGCACGCATGCTGTGTCATATCACATCTCTGCGGGACTTCAGGCAAGTCGCTTTCACTTCTGTCCCTGTTTCAGTCCGCTCTTCGGTTTTCTGTCTTGCCTATAAATCCCTAGGTTGGGAGTCAGCGTGAGAAAATCTGGACTCAAAAGCTTCCTCCTGTTAAGTCTGCTGATGTATCAATATTTAAAAGAAATGTGGCGCACATTTGTAATCCCAGCAATCGGGAGGCTGAGAAGGAGGACAGACAGCGCTGATAGGACAGCCTCAGCTGCTACTTAGTGCGGCCCTCTGCAACTCAGTGAGACCCTGTTTCAAAATAAAGAATAAAAAATAGGGCTGGGGGTGGAGCTTGGAGGTAGAATGGCCCTGGGTTCCATCCCCAGTACAGCCAAAAAAAAAAAAAAAGAAAAAAAAAGAAAGAAAGAAAGAAAGAAAGAAAGAAAGAAAGGAAGGAAGGTCTTATTCCAACTAAACAAATGCTATTTAAAAGCCAAGAATGAGCCGGGCGTGGCGGCGCACACTTGTAATCTCCGGGCTTGGGAGGCTGAGACAGGAGGATTGCACAGGCTCGAAGCCAGCCTCAGCTACTTAGTGAGGCTCTCAGCACCTTAGTGAGACCCTGTTTCCAAATAAAGTATAAAATAGGTCTGGGAGTATAGCCAGGAGGTAGAAAAGCCCCTGGGTTCCAACCCCAGTACCACCAAAGTAATAATAATAATAAAATAAAATAAAAATAAAAATAGAAGCCAATAATGGTCACCTATCATGTGAATTTTTGTTTGACTGAAAAAAGACTCTGTACGTGTGTGCGGGAAGCTGAAACCAGATGGAAAGCGGGCGCTGGCGCCCCCGTCACACCGCCGACCCGAGGGTCCTGTGCGTCGCCACACTCGGGGCTGACCCGGAGAAGCGCAGTGCTGGCTGGCTCTCTGCTTACAAAACTGCAGGGGAAACAGTCACGGCTGGGCTGGATCCTCTCATCTTCTCACACCGAGTCCTTGTTTTAATAAGATTTTAAACTGGGCTTGCAGCTTAAAAAAGGGATCACAAGAGAAAGGGGCAGGTGCGGCAGGGCGGCCTGGGGGCCGAGGGGAAGCCGGGCGGCCGGCAGCGTGGCCTGCTCCGCCAGGCCGTGCTGGGAGCGCCGCGCTCGTGGGCTCTGGCGGCGGCCCAGGGGAGCACACTCTGTCCCGAGGGTAGAGGCCAGGCACGGGCTGGGGAAGGGGACACATGTGAGTGTGTGCGCGTGCGTGTGCGCGGTGCTGGGCAGGCAGCGAGATGTGGGGCCGGGAACGGTGCAGGGGGAGCGCAGGCCTGCTGCCCCGGTGGCTGGGGGCGCTCCTGTCTAGAGGCCAGGGCGAGACACAGAGGCCCTCCCCTCCTGCAGGGAAGGCAGCCCTGGGACCTGGAGTCCATGTCCAGGTTCTCAGGAAAAACCCCAAGTGTTAACTCTCGGGAATAAACCCAAAGCTCAAAGCAAAGTCAGACCTTCTCACGACATAAATATGCCTCAAAAACAACTAGAAATTCCTTACGACGCACAGGTGGCACGAACCCAACAGCAGCCAAGGCCGGCGGTCAACTCGAGGAACCCTAGGTGTGGGCCAGACTTTTATTTTCTTTGGTACTGGGGATGGAACCCAGGGGCATTCTACCTCCGAGCTGCACCCCCAGCCCCATTTTTATTCTTTATTCTGAAACAGTCTCGCTGGGTTGCAGAGGCCTCAGCAGTAGCTGAGGCTGGCAGGGAACCGGGATCCTCCTGTCTCAGCCTCCCGAGGGCTGGGGTGATGAGTGCGCCCCCGGCGCCCGGCTCCTGCGCACCGTTCTAACGATGCGGATTCTGCCGTCTGCCCTACTTCTCGGGAGAGGAAGCCAAGGCGCCGAAGAACTTGGTGGACTCCACCGCCACGCAGCTGGTGAGGGCGCCGCGCGTCGGCCTGTGCTTAGGCGGTGTTAGAGAAAGTCACGTGCAGAGGCGGGCAGAGGGGAGGGCAAGGGCAAAGGCCAGGGGAGGAAGCCCCGTTCCCAGGAGCCGGGCGAAGGTGAGTTACCGCAAGCAGGCTGCACAGGGTCAGGGAACAAGACCACTGCCGAGAGCCGGCATGGTGGCGCACGCCTACGACCCCAGGACTTAGGAGGCTGAGACCGGAGGATCGGAGATTAGACGCCAGCCTTAGGAACCTAGGGCGACCCTACTTCACAGCAAAAAATAAAAAAAGGCTACTAGACAGTTGCAGCTCAGAGGCCGAATGCCCCTGGGTTCAACCCCTAGTACACATAAAAAAAAGATTGCTGATAAGCATTTTTGGTAAATCTGTGGTTTGATCCAGAATTTAAGGGAATTTCATCTTTTTTTTTGGTGGTACTGAGGAACCCAGAGGCTTTCTACCTCCGGGCTTAATTCCCAGACCTATTTTATATTTTATTTGGAAACAGGGTCTCACTGAGTTGCTGAGAGCCTCACTAAGTAGCTGAGGCTGGCTTCGAACCTGTGCGATCCTCCTGCCTCAGCCTCCCAAGCGCGGGGTTTACAAGTGTGCGCCACCACACCCAGCTAGGGAATTTCACTTTTCCATTTTGGAAGCGCTACCTATCCTAAAGATCAACAGTGAGTCTTGGCCAGTGCAGCATGCATTTATTTATTTATTTATTTATTACTTATTTATTTTTCCTGCTCGAGGGGTCTTAAAGTATCCAGGATGGCATGAAGAGTAAATTCTGGTCAAGAGTGACCACCACGGCTGTCTTTCTACCTAGGCTCATGTTACTAACTTCTCAGGTGAGCCTGTCCGAAAAAGGTCCATTTGCAGCAGAGAGCTGCCGCAGAGGACCACGGGAGACACCACCGTCGATACACCCAAGCCCCGTTCTAGGCACGTTTGGCTATGTAGCACTGCTTCCCAGCAGGGCTGCAAGGCGGCTGGGCAGTATCTGCATGAGCTACTCAACAGGCTGAATAGACTAGAATCCCGCCTAAAATAAGAACGGCTCTTTATTTTTTATTTATTTATCTTATTTATTTACCTACCTACTTTTTACAGTACTGGGGATGAAAGCCTGGGGCATTCTACACTCCCACCTCTATTTCATTTTTTATTTGGAAACGGGGTTTTGCTGAGTGGCTGAGAGTCTAATCACATTGCCAAGGCTGCCCTCAAACCTGCCATCCTCCTGCCTTAAAGGCCTCCCAAGTACTGAGATTACAAGTGTGCGCCACCAGGTCGCCACCAGGCAGGCTCTAGCCGGGAGGCTTTGGAGTTTGTTTTGAAGTGCATAAATTCACACCAAACGCCAAGGCTGCTCATTCAAGCTAGTTATTTAATAAATAAGGAGTTGGCCTAGGAGGAAGCAGAAGGAGGGCCGGGAGCTGCGAAGTGGCCGGACCGCAAACCGGAGGCCAGCCTGGACGACTGGGAGACCCTGCCTCGAAATGAATCATCAAAAAAGGGCCCAGGATGCAGCTCGGCGGCAGGCTCCATCCTGGTACTGAAAACAGACAAACCAAACTGCGTGCAGAACCGGACAAGGTGAAGAGCAAATCTCACATTCGGGTTACGACTCCAGGGGGAAGTCTATGCAGATTAATAAAGATTCCGCCAAACCAGGTGCGGTGGTGCACACTTGCAATCCCAGCATTTGGGAGGCCGAGACCGGAGGATCGCGGTTTGCAAACAGCCTCAGTTACTACTTAGTGAGGTCCTCTGCAACTCAGCGAGACTGTTTTAAAATAAAGAATAAAGCCGGGCGTGGTGGCGCACGCTTGTAATCCCTGCGCTTGGGAGGTGGAGACAGGAGGATCGCACAGGTTCAAAGCCAGCCTCAGCTACTTAGTGAGGCTCTCAGCAACTTAGTAAGACCTTGTTTCCAAATAAAATATAAAGTACATCTGGCAGTATAGCCTGGAGGTAGAAAAGTCCCTGGGTTCCACTCTCAGTACCATAAAAAATAAAGAATAAAGTGAGCTGGGCATGGTGGCGCACGCTTGCAATTCCAGCACTCGGGAGGCTGAGACAGGAGGATCGCAGTTTGCAGACAGCCCCAGCTACTTAGTGAGGCCCCCTGCAACTCAGTGAGACCCTGTTTCAAAATAAAGAATAAAAAATAGGGCAGGGGGTGTGACTCAGAGGTAGAATGCCACGGGGTTTCATCCCTAGTACTGCAAAATTAAATAAGTAATTAAATAAATAAGTAAAAAATAAATACAGAGGCCTGGGGTATAGCCCAGAGGTAGAATGCCCCTGGGTTCCAGCCCCAGTACTGCAAAATAAATAATTAATTAATTAAGTAAGTAAGTAAATAAATAAATAAATACAGAGGCCTGGGGTATAGCCCAGAGGTAGAATGCCCCTGGGTTTCATCCCCAGTACTGCAAAATAAAAAAGTACATACATACATACATAGGCCTGGGGTATAGCCCGGAGGTAGAAGGCCCCTGGGTTCCAGCCCCAGTACTGCAAAATACATACATACATACATACATACATACATACATACATAGGCCTGGGGTATAGCCCGGAGGTAGAAGGCCCCTGGGTTCCAGCCCCAGTACTGCAAAATAAATAAATACATACATACATACATACATACATACATACATAGGCCTGGGGTATAGCCTGGAGGTAGAAGGCCCCTGGGTTCCAGCCCCAGTACTGCAAAATAAATAAATAAATACATACATACATACATACATACATACATACATAGGCCTGGGGTATAGCCCAGAGGTAGAATGCCCCTGGGTTCCATCCCCAGTACTGCAAAATAAATACATACATACATACATACATACACACACACACACACAGGCCTGGGGTATAGCCCGGAGGTAGAAGGCCCCTGGGTTCCAGCCCCGGTACCACAAAAGAACCAAAAACAAAACAAAGCTCATAATATCAGTGTGGAAACTTGGGACCATTCATTAAGCCGTCGCTTCAGGAATTAATCAGATGGCGTGGCTTCAGTCCAGGCCGATGATGCTCGCGGCCCGCTCCGTGCGGGCCCAGGCTTCCCACGGCCTGCGGGCGGCCCAGCTCGCTGGCCACCGGAGCCTCCTCAGGACACCCGAGATCGGGGCCCGGGCCGGGCCAGGCGGTCAGCACTCTTGTCGTGACTGAGTTCCCAGCACTCCTGTCCCACACGCCAGTGCTCCCTGAACTTCTGGCGTCACGGCTGACTTCTACCTCACCACGCTGACACTACATCTGGACTCCTGTTTACTTAATATTTTAAGCAAACAGTGGCTGACTAGACGCTGTCTACCTCAGCACTGTGCAAGGAGTAAGGCCTGGGGAACTGACTGGGTTTGATGCAGGAGTTACATACACATTTTTCCAATTAACCAGTAAGAATACTTGGCATACCATTTAAAGATCACAGCACCCATCCACTGGGGCACTAAACGCCAAGCCGTTTCTCACGGCCTTCATTACGGTCAAGACACCTCCTGGAAGCGTTCTTAGTCTTGTTTATTTATTCAGGCAGTACTGGAGATGGCCCCCAGGGCACCCTACCTCTGAGTTTGCCCCCATCCCTATTTTTTATTCTTTATTTTGAACCAGGGTCTTACTAAGTTGTGGAGGGCCTCACTAAGTAGCCAAGGCTGGCAGAACGCCGGCGGATCCTCCATCTCAGCCTCCCGAGTACTGGGATTACAGGCATGTATCACCATGCTTAGTGTCTTAGTGGTTTATTTATTTTGTGGTCCTGGGGATGAAACCCAGGGGCCTCTACTTCTGGGCTACACCCCCGATCTGTTTTATACTTTATTTGGAAATGGGGTCTAAGTAGCTGAGGCTGGCTTCGAACCTCTGCGATCCTCCTGTCTCAGCCTCCCAAGCGCTGGGATTACAAGTGTGCACCACCACGCCCGGCTCTTCTTCTTAGTGTTTTATTTTTATTTTTTTAGTTTTGGTGGTACTGGGGTTCCTAGAAGCCCTTCTACCTCCGGGCTACACTGCCAGACCTATTTTATTTTTTGGAAGCAGGGTCTCCTGTTTCCAAAGCATGGGGATGACAAGCATGTGCAACCACGCCCGACCTTCTTAGTGTCTTAAAAGCACTCTCCCTTAGCCAGGCGTGGTGGTGCAAACTTGTAATCCCAACATTCTTGTAATCCCAGCATTAGGGAGGCTGAGACCAGAGGATCGCAATTCCTGGACAGCCTCAGCGTACTTAATGAGCCCCTCTGCAACTCAGTGAGACCCGGTTTCAAAATAAAGAATAAAAGATAGAAAAAATAGGGTACGGACTGTAGCTCGGAGGTCGAATGCCCCTGGGTTCCATCCCCAGACCCGCAAAAAAAAAAAAAAAGAAAAGAAAAGAAAGCAATCTCCCATGCATGCCTGGCCAGCAAACAGGGTCCTCTGGTTCTTTTTAACCCTAAATCTGCTTTTTCTTTGATCCAACTTTTTAAGGTTCTCCAGGTGCCTGATGAGACTCTTTGAGAAAAAGCTGCGACATCTGTGGGCTGGTCCCAGGAACAGTCAGACTGGAGTTGGGGGCCCAGAGCTGACCTCTGACACGCTGCCTCCCAATCGGCTGCAAGGGGCCGGGAGGCGGCCCGAGAGCAGGCCTGGATGGCTACCTGTGGCCCTGGAAAACTCTGGGCAGAGAGAAAGTCTCTACCACAGAGGGCCCGGCTTTCCTTCCACCAGAGAGCCAGCTGAAAAGGAAGACTTGCACCCCGGCTCCCCACAGATTAGCCCCAGCCGCCGCCACCTCTGCCGAGCGCCCTTCCCTCCCAGGCCCGGCGCGGAGGTGCTTTAAACTGCAAGAGAGGAGAGGCCAGAAGAGTCGTGGGCAGCACTTGGGCCACCTGAAGCAACTGTCGCCAAAGGTCTATAATCAAATTATCAAGCTCTTCAAGTCGGTGCTGTGTGGCGGAAAGAAAGGCCCGCGGAAGTCTTTGCGTCCTGGGCATCCCGCTGCAGCACACCCATCCACGCTCACGCTTGCTGCACCAAAGCGGGGTCACAAGGGGCAGATTCCAAGGGAGAGGGAGCAGCTCCGCGGGGAAGGGACAGGCATGAGTGCCTGGAAATCGTGCCACAAGAAAGGCGGAGGAGAAACACGGCAGGCTCAAAGACGCCTCTCCAGGAGCCCTTCCCCAAAGGACCGTCCTTTCTGAACTCCACTCTCAAGAATGTGAGAAATACAGAAACTACCTGGGGGCACCAAACCATCGATGCCACCATTCCGGGGCACAGATGCTGGGCCATGAGCAACACCTGGGCTGGCGGACGCTTCCCCTTCTTGCTGACAGCCAGAAGGACTCTCTGCTGCCCCCAGGAAGCACCCGAAGATTCCAGCAACCCGTCACCCCGCCTGAAACAAACACCCGTGCACGATGGAGCGGCAAGCAGCATCTCCCCAGGCCTCCGGTCCCCTTCTTCTCCTCACTGATCCCATCTCAACACAGACCAGGAAAAACACAAGGAGAAGGCTGGGCGTGGTGGCATGCTTGTAATCCCAGCATTCAGGAGGGAGAGACAGGAGAATCACAGAGGTTCAAAGCCAGCCTCAGCTACTTAGTGAGCCCCTCTGCAACTTAGTGAGACCCTATTTCAAAATAAAGAATAAAAAGTAAGGCTGGGGTGGAGCTCGGCGGTTAAATGCTCCTGGGTTCCATTCCCAGTACCACACACACACACAAAAAAAAAACTCAAGAAGATAAACCTTGAAATCCACCGTTTAGTGCTCCTGACTTAATGCTCTATCTGCCAAAGGAAAAAGCGGCCTATAAACCCAGCAATTTACCGTTCCAAGTTCAGCGGAGCAATCTGTTACACCACGTGTAACTGGAGCCAGAATCAGACTCGGGCCCTGGGAGCGAGCGTGTCTGTGGCCACGGTTTGGGTCCGGGTCCCAGGTTTCCCCAAATGACAGATACAGGGCTTTCATCAAAATACAAAACCAGAATGAAAATCGCACCTCTTCTTCTAACCACTCCAACTTTTACGTACAGAGGCAGAAACAGAAGACCTGGTCCGACTCAAGATCGAAGAGCTCTGTGGCTTCTCTCGCCGACGCTTGTGCAGGCGGCAGCTGCTTCTACCTCACCCTGTCCTACACGGAAGAGAGGACAAGACGGAAGATCCAGAGCACGGCAAAACCCGACACCCCCAGCTCGGCCGGAAGCCTCAGTAAGGAATTACTCAGCACTACCCCTGGATTATTTGAGCTGACTGCATCCCCGGGCCCCCAGAGAGAAGCGGCGTCACCTGCGGACTGGGGCTGTCAACATTAAAACGCCAGAAGTCACTGCAAAACTGAAACCAGAGACAGGGCCGGCACTGCCTAGCCAGAGCCCTCGGGGAAGGCATAACCAATCGCAAGTTGATTAAAGGTTTAGGATCCGCTGAACTTAAAATCCTCCGGCTCGCAACTAGCTTCCACCTCAATGAAAACCATCCGGTCAAGCTGTGGACGGCAGGAGCTGTGAAACTGGATCCAGGGAGACTGGGGCGCTGCTGGGCCCGCCTCCCGCTCCCTCCTTCCTGCTGAGACGCGGTGCAGGAGGGGCGATGGCGGGCGGCGAGGCCGGGAGAGCAGGCTCTGCTGGCAGTCGGTCAGCAAGGGAATGTTCATACACTCAATTTAAGTTACTGAATGGCTTCCCAGGGTGACTGTTTGTGTTTGGAAGTTGTTCTTCCTCTCCACACTGTGTTCCGCTTGAGACGTTGCTGCGGACTTCCAGTATCTGGCAAAACAGCTTTCAAACACACTCTACCGGAAACGCGGCGGAGCGCCTGTCATGAAACCCCACTTACCGCAAGTGAGATAGATTAAAAAAAACACAAAAAACGGAGCGTGGTACAACGTCCCTCCATGTTTAGCGGGCAGGGCGGCCAAGGCTGTCCCTGTCCTGAGATCCAGGACCGGTTCCGTGCAAACCTCAGCACTCTGCAGGAGTTAATAGCAAACTGTGTGCGTCTGAACTTTGGCCAGAGCTCAAGTGACATTTCAGAATGGCTCCGCCAGCTCGCAGCAGCTAATCCCTGGGGCTGCACTACCCACCCCACCTCCGCGGCAGGGCTCCCGCCCTCCCCTCCAGCCTGCTTCTGGCGGGACTAGGCGGAGGGCTAGGCCCTGGGACTCTCCCGGACTCTGCCGGGCTCCAGGTGGAGTCTGCAAAGCCCAAACGCACCTTCGGCAGCCCGGGCCCCGCGCCAAGCCCGGCCTCGCAGCGCTGCCTCCTCGGGACACTTACCCGGCGGGGCCCGCGGGCTGCTGGGGAGCGGCGTCCGGCTACCTTCCATTCACAGCGCCGCTAGGGCAGGCTGGCCGCCGGAGCCCGGGCTGCCCACCGACCGCCAGCATGCCTCGTGTTTGGGCTTATGTAACATTTGCTACTACTGTAAAAAGCACTTGAATTACAAAGGTCCTGGCAGATCAAGAGAAAACAGGGGGTGGAGTCTAATTTCATCGAATATGGCAGTGGAAATTAATCCTATTTGAAGGGCAGCTCGCCAGAACGGGAGAAGACACAATTGACAAACCCAACCTGGAGAAACGTGAATGACTCGCACGCTCGTTTTCCTCAACAGCCTTCCAATGGCATGGCTACTGCCAGGCCTATCGGACACTGACAACATAAGTCACAACACCGACACGGTGAGCCTCTCAGAGCTAGCTGCGTGCTTTAAAGTTAGAACAAGCAGCAGCAGCAGCAGCTCTGCCCCAAGTTTTGCCTCCCCTTTGGTATTACAGAGCTGCGGCCGTATGGATTTAGACACTTAAGACACTTCCTCATACAGAAAGCGTACATACTCTCCTCCCCAAACCTAGTAGCGAAAACTGTGACCCATTTCCTCTATTTTCAAAATACGCTTAATTTCATTTATTGCCGATTTCTCGAGTTTGGTATTCTATCACTGGGGCCACCTCAAACACTTTTTTTTTCCATACTGGGGATGGAACCCAGGGGCATTCTACCTCCGAGCCACAGCCCCCAAGCCCTATTTTTTTTATTCTTGATTTTTTTTTTATTATTACTGGGGATGGAACCCAGGGGACTTCTATCCCTGAGCTATACTCCCAGATCTATTTTTTAATATTTTATTTGGAAACAGGGTCTCACTAAGTTATTGAAAGCCTCACTAAGCTGAGGCTGGCTTTGAACCTGCTGAGTCCTGTCTCAGCCTCCCAAGCGCTGATTACAAGCGTGCGCCCGGCTAATTCTTGACTTTGAAACAGGGTCTCACTGAGTTGCTGATTACAAGTGTGCGCCGCCACCACGCTCGGCTAATTCTTGACTTTGAAACAGGGTCTCACTGAGTTGCCGAGGGCCTCACTCAGTGGATGAGGCTGGCTGCGAGCCAGCCGTGACCCTCCTGCGCCAGCCTCCTGAATGCTGGGATGACGAGGACGCCCCTTGCCGCATTTTTAATCCAGAAACCTCTCCAAGTAGCTCCCTGTAAACACTGTCCTGCTGGCCGGGCTGCCCAGCCAGCCACAGAGCCACACCCCTTCCCGTCAATCCACAAACTTTTCTGTCAAACAGACACAGGGAAGAACTGCCAGCTCGTCTCAATTCTGTGACAGTGATGGCTCAGATCCACGCCAGATCAGAAAGAACGCATTCCAGTGGGGGGGGGGGGGCACAGAAACCCCGCAGGTCAGGAACGCCCGTCTGGGCACTGTTTGTCCTGCAAAAGGTAGGGGAGAGATTGGAGGCCCAGGAAACAGCTTCTATTAGGTCCGACACAACTTCTAAACTAATTTAATAATCTGACTGTACTCCCTTATTTTTGTATTCAAATGCCAACCCTGTCTGCAATGTTAAGAACCAGGGGCTTTCTGAACCTCGTTTAAGCAGCATTTCCCAGCCAGGCGTGGTGGCGCTTGCTAGAAATCTCAGCACTTGGGAGGCTGAGACGGGAGGATCCGGGTTTGTGGCCAGCCTCAGCTATACTTAGGCCCTCCACAACTCAGTGAGAGCCTGTTTCAAAATGAAGATTAAAAATTTGGGCTGGGGGTGTAGCTCGGAGGCAGAATGCCCCTGGGTTCCATCCCCAGTACCATAAAAAATATAAATAAAAAGAAATTCCCCCTGGTTTCTTACAGCCACAGTGTTTAATCCAAAACTACAGTGGCCCAGAGGAGAGAAACACAAAGGGAGCCGGGTGTGGTGGTGATGCCTGTAATCTGTACAGAGGGAGGCAGGAGGGCTGGAGGCTCAGGGCCAGCCTCAGCAATTCTGCAGCACCCGGTTTCAAAATAACAAGCTGGGTGTGGTGGTGCACACTTGTAACCCCAGCATTCGGGAGGCTGAGACCTGAGGATTGGGGACGGTGGGCAGCCTCAGCTACTTAGTGAGGCCCTTTGGAACTCAGTGAGACCTTGCTTCAAAAATAAAAAAGACTAAAAAAAAAAGGGCTGGGGGTGTTACTCAGAGGTAGAATTCCCCCTGGCTTCCATTCCCAGTAGAAAAAAGGAAAGAAAGAAAGAAAGAGAGAAAGAAAGGGAAAATAAAGAAAGAAAATAGGACTGGGGGTACAGTTTGGAGATAGAATGTCCCTCAGTTCCATCCCCAGTACTGACCCCAAAATAAATAAATAAATAATACAAATAAAATAGGGCTGGGGTTTTTCCCAGAGCTAGAATGCCCCTGGTTTGATCCCTAGTCCCAACATAAAACAAGAAAGACACAGGATGAACCAACAGAGGTCTCAGATTTTTTTTTTTTTGGGGGGGGGGAGACTAGGGACTGGCCAGGGACATCCTGCCTCCCAGCTCTAACCTTGGCCGTTTCTAGTTTTTGTTTTCACACTAGGTCTTGCTGTTTCCTAAGGAAGCCTTAGAAACACCAGATGAGAATACTGTTCCCTAGTCTTTTCTTGTGTGTGTGGTACTGGGATGGAATCCAGAGGGTCTTATTAAGTCGTGGAGGGCCTAAGTAGCTGAGGCTTGCAAACCCTGATCCTCCTATCTCAGCCTCCAGTTAACCAGCAAAGATAAGGATTTCAGATTAAGTTTTTGGTTTCCTTAAGCTAAAGCGGGGAAAAAAACCCACAACAGAACAACAACAACAACAAAAAACCTCCACTGTGGCCGCTGAAGAGACTCCTGGATGCTCAGGAGTTCTGCTGCCCAGCTAAGCCCCGGCTCCCTCCCCACCACACACGAGGGGCTACAGCACCAGGGCCGGCCTTTCTCCGTTCTTCCCTTCCCTACGCTGCGGGTCAAGGAGCCAGAGGGCGGGGCGCGCCTGGGAACCAGCCAATCCAGGGCTGTTGGGAATCAAATCTTCCTGTCAGCCCCAGAAATCCAGGGCGAATCTCAGAAAATGTTCCTAGATGCTACAAACACACGTCTACTGTTTGTGTGTGTGTGTGTGGGGGGGGTGGCTGGAGATTAAACACACAGGCATTTACCTCGAGCCACACCCCCAGCCCTATTGTTTTTTCTTTGTTTTGAAAAAGAGGTCTCCCTAAGTAGCTGAGGCTGGCCGTGAACCTGCGCTCCTCCAGTCTCGGTCTCCCAAGTGCTGGGATTACGAGGATGCACCAGCACGGCCGGATCTAGTTCCTGTTTTTAAGCAGGGTCTTGCTAAGCTGCACAGGGACTCTCTAAGATGCGGCAGTTGGTTGGGAATCTGTGATCCTCCTGTCTCAGGCTCCCTGAAAAGTGCTGGGGTTACAGGCATGGGCTACCATGCCTTTGGGTCACACACACACATATTTATATTTTGGGGTGGGGGCACTGGGGATGAAACCCAGGGCCATTCTACCTGAGCTATACACCCAGGCCTATTTTATTTTTTATTAGGAAACGGGGTCTCGCTAAGTTGCTGGGAGTCTCACTAAATTGCTGGGGCTGTCCTCGAACCTGCGATCCTCCTGTCTCAGCCTCCCAAGTACTAAGATTACAAACCTGTGCCACCAGGCCCAGCTCACATCTACATTTAAGTACGTACATTTAAAAACTTATTTTAACGCCCACATCAGAAAGGGGATGAATTGCAGTAGAGCCCAGAAAAAATAAAATTTTATATAGTAACATAAAAATACAGAAAAAGTGGTAACAGAGCTCAGATTAAAGTTTTAAACATTCTCGTATGCCTGTCTTAATGCTATGAATAAAATGTTTAAGCAAATACTGCTTTGTTCTGCCCAGAAAGCTTTATTATTACTTACTTTATGTCATCTTCCAGTACCCTTCTTACCCCAATAAAGTTCATTTAATTTTTTTTTGTGTGTGGGTCTGGGGATGAAACCCAGAGGCATTGGACCTCTGTGCTACACCCCCTAATTTTTATTTTTTATTTTGAAACAGGGTCTCACTAAATCGCAGAGGTCCTAAGTAGCAGAGGCTGTCTACGAAGCGCGATGCTCCGGTTCCAGTCTCCCGAATGCTGGGATCACGAGCTGCGCCACCACGCCCAGCTCAAGTTGATTTTGATATTTGGCCTCACGGGGCTTATTCGCTCCAGTGAGAAGGGGAGCCCCGAACCCACCGGCTCTGTGCCCCAGCGGGGCTTGCGTGGTGGGCATCGAGGGAGGGCTGGGTGCAGGGCACAGCTGCGCGCCTGGGAAGGAGGCCTGACCTCACCTGGCAGCTCACGGGCTCCTCCCTAGACCCCCAGGAGGGGCAAGGAGAGGCCGCCTGGCCTCGAAGCCCAGCACGTCCTCACTGCTCAGCAGTTAGCACTGTGAAGCGAGTGGACGGACATCACTGAGTGGCCAGGGAGCCTGGCCACAGCTTGTCACAGGATCAAGCCTCGTCCCACAAGCCTTGGGGCTTCGTGGCGGACCCCCGCCCGGCCCCAGGCAGAAGGTGGGCCTGCTCTGCCCGGGCCCCACAAGTGGCTGCAGTTACGCAACACACAGCACCCAGAACAGCGCGCACCATCACAGCAGGCCGCCATCTCAGCAGGCTGGGCCGGTTATAATGGGCCTTAATTGGCACTTACAGGAGCTTTGAATTCCTTACCTGCTGCCAAGGAGCACCTGAAAGGGGAACAACCAAGTATTTCCAGCTTGGAAATACTGAGCCGTTCATTCAGCGGAGGGCCTGGAAGCGCACGTCCAGAGCAGACTGGCCTCCAGAAACACGGCCGGGCCCCTGGGGGAGGAGCCGGCCTGGGCCTGGGCGACCGGTGAGAGGCAGGCAAAGAGGACCACAGGCCTGACACAGACTCCTGCTACTTTTTTCTTGGTCCTACAATTGATCACACCCAAAACTGTTAGCCTTTCGGGAGCTAAAGGACAAACTAAGCCGGGCGTGGTGGCGCACGCTTGGCATCCCAGCTTTCTGGAGGCTGTGAGACAGGAGGATCGCGGTTCGCGGACAGCCTCAGCTACTTAGCGAGGCCCTCTGCAACTCAGTGAGACCCGGTTTCAAAATAAAGAATAAAAAATAGGGCTGGGGGTGGAGCTCGGAGGTAGAACGCCCCTGGGTTCCATCCCTAGTACAGAAAAATAAATAAATAAATAAATAAATAAAAGAAATACAAGCTTAAGACAAGTTTGTTTTGCCTTAATATAAATTCCATACAGAATGAACGGAAAAGTTCCCACAGATGCCAGGAAAATTGCCTGTATTTGCTTAAATTAGTATGTATGTATGTATGTACGTATGTATTTGCAGTACCAGGGACTGAACCCAGGGGTACTCTCCCTCTAAGCTACACCCCTAGCCTCATTTTTATTCTTTATTTTTACACAAAATTAGTAGTTTTGAAAATCATCACTTTGAAGTACTTTTTGGCCTTGTATCACTAAGCATAACCTAATATATATTTTTTTCTGACAGGTCTGGGATGGAACCCAGGGGCATTCTACCTCCAAGCTACACCCCCTGCCCTATTTTTGCTTCTTTATTTTGAAACAGGGTCTCACTAAGTTGCGGAGGGCCTAAGTAGCTGAGGCTGTCCACAAACTGTGATCCTCCGGTCTCAGCCTCCCGAATGCTGGGATTACAAGCGTGCGCCACCACACCCAGCTTCCTAATCTTAAAATATTGAGAAATTTCCTCCAAAGTCCAATTATGATGAACTACACATGTGTATGTATGCGTGTACACATAAGAAACACATTAAGAGGCTTTCAAAAATACGTGGAAGCCGGTCGTGGTGGCGCACGCTTGTAATCTTGGGAGGCTGAAACAGGAGGACCGCAGGTTCTCAGCCAGCCACAACTACTTACTGAGGTCCTCCATAACTTAGTGAGACCTTATTTCAAAATAAAGAATAAAAAGCCGGGCGCGGTGGCACACACTTGTCATCCCAGCATTCAGGAGACTGAGACCGGAGGACTGAGGCTCATGGGCAGCCTCAGCGACTTAGTGAGGCCCTCCGCAACTCAGTGAGACCCGGTTTCAAAATAAGAAAAAATTAGGCAGGGGGTGTGGCTCGGAGGTCGAATGCCCCTGGGTTCCATCCCCAGACCCTCAAAAAAAAAAAAAAAATAAATAAATAAATAAATATTAAAAAAAGAATTAAAAAAAAGAATAAAAATTAGGGCCGGCTGGTACTTAACCTAAGTACAATGCCCCTGGGTTCAATCCCCAAACTGAAAAACAAAAACAAAGTTACACAAGTAAACACAACACCTACCCCAGTGGGGCCTGCTCTACTCCAGGCTAGGGAGGCTGGGGTATGAAGCATTATGTCTTTTAAGATGCTACGCAGCACAGCTCAGAACGCCACAGTAGCAATCCTTTCTGAACCAGGAGCCCTTCCCAGCCTCCAACCCTGGCCTGCAAGCCAAACCACCTGCAGGTCGAGGGTGAGCGCACCAAGGTGGGGCCTGGCTGGGAAGCTGCAGTCCAGCCACCGCAGCCAGAGGGACCCCAGGAGAGGGAGTGCTGGGGACGGGCCGCGGGTCCCCAGGCACTGCTGCCCAGGTTCTTTGTGTGGCTAGTTGTGAGCCTGAGAAAAAGGCAGAAGGGTTGCACGCCAAGTTAGGCAGCACCTCAGAAATCTTACAGGCAGGAGTCTGGCTGCAGCTGGAGCCGGTAGGAGGAAGAGACAGCCGAGGAGGAAGGCTGGAGAAGCTGTGCTAAGAGCAGCATGTCAGGAACGGCGACCTCTGTGTATTTATGGAGAAATAGACAAATGCATACATGTAGTATGCTCACATGCCAAAACATCTGTCAAGAATGGTTTAATAACTTTTGTTATAAAAAGTCACTGATGAGCTGGGCGTGGTGGCACACGCTTGTAATCCCAGCACTTGGAAGGCCCAGACAGGAGGGTGGTGGTTCGCGGACAGCCTCAGCTACTCAGCGAGGACCTTTGCAACTCAGCGAGACCGTTTCAAAATAAGGAATAAAAAATACGGCTAATGCTGGGTGTGGCGGCACACGCTTGTAATCCCCATGCTTGGGAGGTGGAGACAGGAGGATAGCACTAGTTCAAGGCCAGCCTCGCTGGTTTAAGAGACCCTGTTTCCAAATAAAAATATAAAATAGGTCTGGGAGTGTAGCCTGGAGTTAGAAGGGTTCTATCCCTAGTACCACCAAAAAAATAAATAAATAAATAAAAAAGGGCTGAGGGTGTGGCTTGGAGGTAGAAACCAGCACCAAAGGAATCTGAAACATTTCTTTTAGCTTGTGTGAAAGTTCAAAAAGATGAGAAGGGGCTGTGGTCTCCATTTCACCTCCTTACGGGAGCAGGCTGCGGCTCTGCGGAAGCCGTCCTTCCGCACGCACCGGGAGCCCTTGGGGGCCGGCCGCGTCACGCGGGGTGGGGGCCGGAGCCGAGTGGCTGGGTTCCATCTCCAGTAACAACAACGACAACAAAAAGTTACTGAAGAGCCAGGTGTGGTGCGCCCACCTGTAATCCACATACTTGGGAGGCCGAGACTCAAAGAGCACAGGTTCCAGGCCAGCCTAGGCACATAGTGAGCCTCTCATCAAAGAGACCCTGTTTCAAAATAAATATAAAATAGGGCTGGGGGTACAGCTCAAAGGCAGAATGTCTCTGGGATCAATCCCAGTGCCACTTAAAAAAAAAAAAAAAAAAAGGAAAGGAAAAAACATCACTGAAAAGAGTTGAAAAACATTAGCAGCGTGAAATTCCGATGCCGCATCAAACAATTCTACCTGATCAATTTGTTTGGCTAAGCGGACAGATTCAAGCGCGCGGAGTCACAGGGAAGAAAGGCTCCTTAGCCACTGGCAAACATCTTAGCCTTCTAAGGCTCACTGCGACTCCGTGAAACCAGGAGTTCTAGAATTCTGCTGAGATCAAGGGTAAGAAGAGACGATGAGACAAATGGCATTCTACATTTCCTGACCTAAGGAGTAAGAATGCAGATCAGCCACTCGGCTCCGGCCCCCAAGGGCTCCCGGTGCGTGCGGAAGGACGGCTTCCGCAGAGCCGCAGCCTGCTCCCGTAAGGAGGTGAAATGGAGACCACAGCCCCTTCTCATCTTTTTGAACTTTCACACAAGCTAAAAGAAATGTTTCAGATTCCTTTGGTGCTGGTTTTGAGGACTGCTGTTTTAAACACACCGCGGGGAAGTGAGTCTGACCACAAGAATTTCTCAGGCCCTATGTGGAGGAGGCGGCAAACAGCAAAATCTACTAGCCGCCTTTCCTGCGCCCCCACCTGGGTTTGTTCTGGGGTGTGGATGAGCACGCCCCCGAGGAGCTGCACCAGCCAGGTAGGAGACACCGCGTAGTGAAAAATACTCCCTCTTCTGGCCGCGTGCAAGACCACAGCGTGTGCCGCCTAAGGAAAAATACCTTTGGGCAAACCTAACTGGAATGCGGATTTTCATCCGAATGTCACCTTTATTTATTATTTTGTGGTACTGGGGATTGACCCTAGGGGTATTCTACCTCCAAACTAGTCCTGTTTAAAAAAAAAAAAATTTCTTTTTTTGAAACCAGGGTCTTACTAGGCTAATGAAAGTCTCTTCCCAGATAGGATCATAGTCGTGGACACCATGCCAGCCTTGAGAGTCACCTTTAATCGCCAGGGCACAGTCATCCTGTGACAGCCAAAGGGTTCCCTCTGAGGCAGACACGTCAAAAAGCACTAGTGGACGTTGGCTATACTACTTGTGCATGTGTGTGCATAAAAATCAACTTGTGCGATTCCTTTATACTTTAATTGGGCCACCGTACCACCTGCTCTCGTGGGTACAGTGATCCCTTTCAGGAAAGGAGACCTCTTTTTCTGTACTGTGTAATTCTTATAAAACCTATTTTAAAAAAATAATTTCAGCAATTCCTCCCCCCTTCATAAAGGTATAAATACAGATACGGAAGGCACATATTTACAGCGCACGTGAGAGTCAACCTGAGATACAGACCCGCCGTAAACAATGTGTTTCTTGGGTGTCTACTGTGCGTTACTGTGTTGATCTGTTGACTCAAGTTGCCAGAAAGAAACACACAGCTCTCCGCCTCTGCGCTGGGGTCTGGTCTGAGCCGAGAGCCGCCCATTCACTGCATCACAGAGGGCCGCCTGGTGGGCAGCCGTGGGCGGCCTCCAAGCGCAGACCCAAGATGCTGCGACACAGACAGGCCTCCCCAGAGGTGCCTGGAAATGCTGCCCCCAGCGCTGGAAACGGAGTTGGTTAAGTCCACTTAGCTACCTACAAGGGAGACCAACTGTAGTCTTTAAAAAAGAAGGCAGCAGAGCAATATGCATTGATACGTGAAACCAAGACAGAGGACTCTGGCCCTTCCAGGGTGGGGAGCGGCCAGGACACACAAGGCCACCCCCTGAGCTCACCCTGTTCTGACCTTTTTAATGAAAAGCTGTGGGGTTATGTCTTGGTTACCTTCTTCTGGGTTAATTTTTTAATTTTACAATGTCTATTATTACTTCAATAATTAAAAGCAAACTCAATTCTTTTTTAAGTCAGTAAATTCTCTTTCTCTGGTGGAGCCAGAGGCCCATGCCAGGCCCGAGTACACCAGGGGGGCACTCGACCCCAGCCGAGCCCCAGACCCTGGGGAAATTCTTGTTGCCCAGTGAGAACACGAGAAGCGTCAGGAAGGACATTTTTCCCTTTTGTTTCTGGGCTATTTTTTATTTACTTACTTATTTTTGTGGCACTGGGGATTGAACGCATGGAAGTTCTACTTCATAATTCATACTCCCAGCCTGATTTTCATTTTTACTTTGAAACAAGGTCTGAGTTGCTGAGGCTGACCTTGAACCTGCAGTCCTCCAGTCTCAGCCTCCCAAGTAGGGATTATAGGCTAGATTAGTGTTCTGCTGAAAATCAAAAACAAAAGCAATGGAAAGAATAAATGACCCCAGCTGGGCGTGGTGGTGCACTAATCCCCGCTTGGGAGGCGGAGACAGGAGGATCGCCAGGTTCAAAGCTAGTCTTGCTGGCTCCCTGTTTCCAAATAAAATGTAAAAAATAGGTCTGGAAGTGTAGCCCAGAGGTAGAAGGGTTCCACCATCAGTACCACCAAAAAGAATGACCCCAAACTTGGCATCATTGCAGTGATTTTTTCTTACCTCTCTGGTCTTTAGAAAAGGTATGAAGAATCGACATAACCCCACAGCTTTTCGTTAAAAAGAACCCTTAGCTGGGTGTGGTGGCACACGCTTGTCATCCCAGTACTAGGGGTTCCCAGCCAGCCTCAGCTACTTAGTGAGGCCCTCTGCAACTTGTTGAGACTCTGTTTCAAAATAAAGAATAGAGGTGGGGCGTGTAATCCCCCCGCCCCCCCCTTGGGAGGTGGAGGCAGGAGGATCGCGCAGGCGAAGCCAGCCGCGCTGGCTTAAGAGACCCTGTTTCCAAATAAAAAAAAGTATAAAAATGGGTCTGGGAGTGTAGCCCGGAGGTAGAAGGGTTTCCAGGCACCCCAGAACCATCAAAATAAATCAATAAATGAATGAATGAATGAAGGAAGGAAGGAAGGAAGGAAGGAAGGAAGGAAGGAAGGAAAGGGCTGGGGTACAGCTTGAAGAAAGGCTAGAAAGCCCCTGGGTTCAATCCCCAGGACTGCAAAAATAAATAAATACCCACATCCAAGCTGAAAGAACTACTTCTTTCAGCTGGACCCAGCTGCTCGAGCCTCTCCTCCTGATGCCTACCCAGGGAAGCCCATGGTGCCCACGGGATGGCCAGGCCGCCCACCCCCCTTCCACCCCACCGCCACAATCCTCCTCTGGTGGGTTCCAGGCTCTGCCAGTGCCTGTGCCCCGTGGAGGAGCCACAAAGCCGACAGGACCCTCTTGGTGGCCTCCGGATCCCCTCATGGCTCAGGGACCCCGTAGGGTCAGGCCCCGGCCCTTCTCAGCCTCAATGCGGACCCTCTCCTGCGCTGGCCGGCTACCTCGTCGGTCTCCAGGCCTCCGCGTGGCTGGTCTGATCCTGAGCTCCGGCACCAACTCGCACCCAAGCTCTGACTACCTTGTCTAACAAGGCCTGCCCCTCACTCCCCCTCAAGCATCCTACTCCATCCTCCTCTCCACCTCCCCTCAAGATCCCAGCTGCAGGGGTCGAGACGCAGCAGCTCCTCTAGTTCAGTGGGGAGAGGCCGGCCATGGAGGAGGCACCCGGGAAGGATTGTTAAATGGGAAATCCTATCACCGCTGATCTGTTTAATCTCTCTAAAAAGCAAGCCCAACGGCAAGGCACTAATAAAGGCACAGCTATCTACAAAAAAGAAAAATCAATACATTTTATAGCTGGGAATTAAAATGTTGTTCCTACAGACAGCATAAGTAACACTACTTTACAGTCGCCCCCCCCCCCCGCTTCCATTACAAAAGAGATAAAATTATATTACCTAGGGAGAGAACAGTCCTTTATCTGATGTTGTTGAAATTATGTGAAAAAATTAATTAGTAGTATTCTGCTCGTGATAAAGGGAAAAATTAATTCACTGTGTTTATCTTACGTCATGTTCTAAGTGAAGAAGGCTCAGGTCACACGGCCAGCCGGGAGCTTCTCCAGGGCTGGACAGGCGCTGGCGGCGCCATCACTCCTGTGCTGCCGGGTGCTCAGGCGAGCTCCGCGGCGGCTCGGCCTCTGACTGCCGGAGGGAGGAGGGAGGCCTGTGCTCCGAGCCAAAGGGCCAGGCGCCGGCTGCTGCGCACCAAGTCTCAGGCTTTTTTTTTTTTTTTTGGCGGCCCTGAGGATGGAACCTAGGGGCATTCTACCTCCGAGCTCCACCCCCACCCCAGCTCTATCTTTTATTTTGAAACAGGGTCTGAGTTACAGAAGGCCTAAGTAGCTGAGGCTGGCCACGAACCGCGATCCTCCCGTCTCAGCCTCCGCTCAGGCTTAATTCTAACTGCACAAATGAGCTCTCGGGCCGCGAGTCTCTGCAGCAGCCGACCAGGCCAAGGCGCACGCAGGGAGGGGAGCCTGGCTTTGGGTGGCTACTCTGATTTAGGGCTAAATAATGTAGCACAGGCAGACGAGAAACCCAAGAACCAGAGCAGCAGAACAGCAGGGCCTACCCAGTACCGGGGCATCTCCAAACGACCACGTGCCCTCTGCTGGACGGGCTGACTGTGCTGCTCCAGCGACCCCGCGCGCGCTCACGCGGTCTACCTGAACTGCGACAGCTGCCACCAGTGACAGCTGTGTCACGTGCGGCCGTTACGGCCTCTGCATTTTCTTTTGACGCTATCCATCCTTATTATACGGAAGAGAAATAGGTTATTAGTAGCCAGAAAGCACAGCCTGGTACACCTTATCTGTGAATGAAGTCTAATTCAGGACTTACATCTGAAAATTAGGAACAAAATCCACTCAGCGGGTCGTTAAGAGCAGGAAATGAGGCCGTCCACGCACAGATGCCTTCCTAAGTCTACCATTCTTCTGAGGACTGACAAATAAATGCTAAGCCTAAAGAGATTAACTATACATACTGAAAACTTCAAAACAGAGAGACAAATCACAAACGTTTAGGAGCTAAATTTAGCACATTTCAGAGAAAAATCAAAACAGAAAAATGTTCTTTATTCCAAAACAGATAGCAAAGAGTCCTGCAAGAACACCTGGTTACTTTCCCCACTGGAGTCGATCAGAGGCGAGGGGAGAGAGGCCGTGTCCTCGGAGCAAAACCCGGCTTCGCGGGCGGCCACGGGACCGTCGGTGGCGACGAGAACCCGCCCTGCGCTCGCAGACGGCGACTCTGCTCTCACACCGGCAGTGTTTGAACTCAGTGATGAACTCAGAGAGCAGGTGCGGGTTCTCCTGTGAATGTGAGTAATTTACCCGTCCTCTGCTGAAAATGCCATTTCCACAAACCTACTTTACGCTGGTCTCCGACGGGAGCGGGCGGCGCGGCGGAGGAGCCTCACGCCGGCGGGGCAGGCGGGGCCCTAGATGTGTGACGTTCACCTGCACGTGGCGTTTCCCAAAACATGAGTAGGTGGCACCTCCGACATTAGTGACAGTGCATCACAAGTGAAACTTACAGCCTTCCTGAATCTCTTCCCGCTCTGGATAACACGGCCCGCTGCCTGCCCCTGCCGCGTGGGCTGCCCGCCGACCAGGAGCGCCGCCTCTTCCTTTCTCCGTATTTACGGTCCCTTTCACCATCTTTCATGGCAAAAGCACTGTGGTCAACAACCGCTTTACGGTTCTAGTAAAGTTTTCTTTGTAAGTAGATGTACGTAAATAAAAGTAGCTTGATTTCAGGAAAAATACTATGTGGAATTCTGCCGGCAAATAAACGGTGAGGCTGGAGCCTGCTCAACACTGGGAGAAGACGGCTGAGCCCTGCCGCTCCTGTGGCCCACCCGAAGGTCAACAACTGCAGGGTCCTAACTCGCTCCCCTAGGGCAGACACCGAGCAGGGTTCCAAGTAATTAAAAGATGCTCCACGTGGCACCGACCAGGCTGACCCTCCTGCACCGTCAGGGGGGCGGAGAGGAACTGAGACCCTCCTCACCCATCAAGGGCGGAGCGCGGCCCAGAGTGGCCGGGAGGCGTGAGGCCTCCAGCCCAGGCTGCCCACACTCTGCCCACCTGCTCAGGTGTGTGCAGAGGACCCCACCCAGCCAGGCGTGGCATGTGGCCAGCACAGTGGTCACCGCTGACCGACTAAGCCTCCCGCCTCTGCGGAATGCTGCTCCCGACCCTAGGGTGGGCCGCCCTCTCACCCGCCTTCACCCGGGAGTGACGGTGCGCCCTTGTATGTAATCTCCGCATTCGGGAGGCTGAGACAGGAGGATCACAGTTCTTAGCCTCGGCTACTTAGTGAGGCCCTTTGCAACTCAGTGAGACCCTGTTTCAAAATAAAGAATAAAAGCCGGGCGTGGTGGCGCACGCTTGTAATCCCCCGCGCTTGGGAGGCTGAGACAGGAGGATCGCCCTGGTTCGGAGCCAGCCTCGCTGGCTTGAGACCCTGTTTCCACATTAAAAAAAAGTTAAAAAATAGGTCTGGGAGTGTAGCCTGTGGGAGTGTATCCCGGAGGTAGAAGGGTTTCCAGGAACCCCAGTACCATTAAAAAATAAAATAAAAGCCGGGCGTGGTTTGTAATCCCAGCGCTTGGGAGGCAGAGACAGGCGGATCGCGCAGGTTCGAAGCCAGCCGTGCTGGCTTAGGAGACCCTGTTTCCAAATAAAAAAGTATAAAAAATAGGTTTGGGAGTGGAGCCCGGAGGTAGAAGGGTTTCCAGGCACCCCAGTAGCACCAAAAAAAAAAAAAAAAAGAACAAAATGAATGAAGAATAGGACTGGAAGGTGTAGCTTGGAGGTAGAATGGTAGAATGCACCGGGTTCCATCCCCAGTATTGCGCCAAAAAAAAAAAAAAAAAAAGAAAGAAAAGGTTTGGAGGCAATTTCCGGAGCAGACTCTAAAGACTTCAAATTTAGTTTAGGCCCGGCATGGCGGTGCGCACTAGTAATCCCAGTACTTGGGAGGCTGAGATGGGAGGATCACAGGTTCACGGCCAGCCCCAGCAACACAGCGAGGTACTCCACAACTTTGTGAAGACCCTCGTTTCAAAATAAAACGATAATATAGGGCTGGGAGTGTAGCTCAGAGGTAGGATGCCCCCCAGGCTCACTCCCTAGTACCACAAAAAAAAAAAAAACAATTTTTAAAAATTGGGGCTAGCCAGGCTTGGTGGCACAGGCTTATAATCCCAGCCTTTGGGAGGTCGAGACTGGGGGATCGCAATTCAAGGCCAGCCTTAGCTACACCGTGAGGCCCTTTGCAACTCAGGGAGATCCTGTTTCAAAATAAAGAATAAAAGCATCATGCGCGATGGGGGTTCCATCCCCAGCACCACCACCACCAAAAAAAAAAAAAAAAAAAAAAGCAAACAAACAAAAAACCCCCGGGGCTCCTTCCCCCGGCCCAGCGGCCAGATTTGACCCTCCTCTGAGCGACAGTCTGCACCTATCACTACGCGGTCCCAGGAGGCAGTGCAGAGACCCTTCACTACGCGGTCCCAGGAGGCAGTGCAGGGACCCTGCTGCGGAAGCCCTGAGTCGGGCTCCAAACCAGCCGGGGAGCTTGAAACTGCCGGCTCCCGGCCCCGCCCCGAGGTTCCAAGTGGGCTGGTCCGGCGGGCCCTGCCAAGCGGCCGCTCGGGGAGCCTTGCTGACTCAGACGCACGGGAGGACTTCACGTCCACTGACTCAAATGATGCCTTAAGAATCTAAAATTAACAGAAACATCTTGCTCTTAAAAACCCTGAGTAACCGGAGAGAAATGCAAGGTGTGCTGGGGTATTTCAAAACCCTCACACGTCACTGAGAAAACACCGCATTACTGTGCAGTTTCCAGGAAAGAGGCGATCTGTACTATGAAAGCTAGCAGACTGTGGAACCTGGAAAGACTAAAATAACAGCGCGATCCTGTGCTGTGGGCGGAATCCTGGCTGATCATTAACGGCCCGAGGCAGCCCCGACCCCAAGGAGCACGCCCTCCTGTCGCTGGGTAAGAGGCCGCGCTAACTCCTGGTCATTTCGCCACCGGCACTTAGTACTTGCAAGCCCGGCCGTCTGTCCCGTCCTTCCCTCTGAAGGAGCAGCCTGCTGGGTTTGTAGCAGCGGCTCGCTTGTTCATAAAAGGCACAGAGGAACACCAGCAAGACGCGCTCACAGAACCATCCTCAACCCATCCTCACCACTTTATCCAAAGACAAACAAGCCAGCGAACAATAAATACGAGCCGCCTTCGCTCCCGAGTTCTCTCCTGCCTTTATGAAGCGTGAAAGCAACATGCTTGGGAAAAAAAATTTTTTTTTTTTTTGGTGGTACTGGGGCGGAACCCAGGGGCTTTCTACCTCCGGGCTACACTGCCAGACCTATTTTCTATTTTATTTGGAAACAGGGTCTCACTGAGTTGCTGAGAGCCTCACTAAGTAGCTGAGGCTGGCTTCAAACCTGCGCGATCCTCCTGTCTCAGCCTTCCAAGCGCGGGGATTGCAAGCGTGTGCCTTACTTTTGGTGTCAGACGGTACAGGGTTTCCCAGGCGAGTGACTGGGCCGGGCGGCGCAGGCCCGTGAGCCTCGCGGTCACCAGGGAACGGTGGCCTCGGCGCGGGTGTCCAGTGGATGAGAAGGATGAGATGCGTTTTTCACTTAGGGGTTTTCTGGGACGTGACCTCGCTGTAGGTCAAGGGGCATCGGGACCATCGCAAATGGGCTACAGCGGCCACTCAAAAGCCTCTGAATTTGAAAAATAGTTTTTGTTACTAACTGTAGAAAAAGAGAACATAAAAGCGACGTGGGGCACACTTGTAATCCCAGCATTCGGGAGGCTGAGACAGGAGGCTCATGGCTTGCGGCCAGCCTCAGCTACTTGGTGAGGCCCTCTGCAACTCAGTGAGAATCTGTTTCAAAATAAAGAAAATCTAGGGCTGGAGGTATAGCTCAGAGGGAGAATGTCCCTGGGTTTCATCCCCACTACTGGAAAAAAAAAAAAAGAATATAAGAATTGCACTTCTGGAATTTCACCAAAAAAGAAAAACTTTCCAAAACTCCTCTTTCAAACTGGACGAGGTGGCACACACTTGTGATCCCAGTACTTGAGAGGCTGAGACAGAAGGACTGCAGATTCGAGGACAGCCTCAGTAACTTGGTGAGACCCTCAAGCAACCTATCAAGACCCTGTTTCAAAAAACGAAAGAAATGCCAGGCATGGTGGCCCATCCCTGCAATAATCCCAGTACTTGGGAGGCTGAGACAGGAGGATCCAAGTAACGCGGGCAGCCTCTGCTACACAGAGAGGCCCTCCACAACTTAGTGAGGTCCTGTTTCAAAATGAAAAAGAAAAACTAGGGTTGAGGGTGAGCTGAGAGGTAGAAATGCCCCTGCGTTCCATCCATAATACTGAAGAAAAAAAAGGGGGGGATGTGTGTGCTGGGGTATGCCTTGAAGGTAGAATACCTCTGAGTTCAATCCCTAGAGCCACAAAAACCAAACAAAAGCGCTCCTCTTTTCCTTCCTGACCCGGTCCTCAGCAGATGGGGGAAGCGGGGCATCAGCCTCCGGGGCCGCCCCTCACTCGCTGGCCGCTATTCTCCTCCGCTGCTGCCGCGGAGGAGCCTCTGTGCGCGTGGCAGCCCGCCACTCCTCTCCAGAGCCTTCCCCGCGCGTCCCCGCGGCCCCTCACGGGGCTCTGGGTCCCACTGCTAGGGGCTCCAGAGGGCGGAAGGCCACTAGAGGATCAGTTCCCCACCAGAGGCCAGCTGGAAAAGCCTCCATAAAAACGTGCTGGCACCATTGCGCAAGGACCGCCTCTTCCTGCACCAGCACGCTTGGAGGAAGGAGGCCTTCCCGCAGGGGTCCTTCATCCCCGCGCAGGGGTCCTTCATCCCCGCGTGGAGCCTGCGTGTCCCTGCCTGGAGCTGGCTCACACCGCCCCGCTGCCAGCCGGGCACCAAATATGGTCGTTCAGTGCAAACTGCCGCCATGACTGACAGCCTGGCTATTCCCATCAAAGCATTTTAAGGGATTACAGGTTCTTTAAATGTGTCCTCTGTACTTTCCACAAAACGTGCATTCTACGTTTAAAAACGGAGGGGGAAAATTCGACAATGATGAGAGTGAGTCCAGGAGCGCACGGCCTGTGAAAGCTGCTTCCTCCGAGAAGCCTTCCCTCCGTCAGCACTGGGAGTCGCTCTGCCGCGTCGCGAGGCCCTGGGCTGCGTGGGGAGGCAGGACGCACGCCGGCCCGTGTCTCCGGCTGTGCTGTGACCCCTCCCCTGCTCTCTCCCACCCATCATATCCCAAGCACGGGCTTTATCCGTGTTCATTTAATTCCCACCAGGAATCCATGAGGTTGCTACTTCCATTTCTCCAGTATAAAAAAAGGAAGCCAAGGCTGGATGGCTTCCTCAAAGCAAAGCAGTCACCCACGGCTCTTACAGGTTTATTTTATTTATTTTTGCAGTATTGGGGATGGAACCCAGAGGCATTCTACCTGCGAGCAACACCCCCAGCCCTAGTTTTTATTCTTTATTTTGAACCAGGGCCTAAGTAACTGAGGCTGTCCACGAACCCCGATCCTCCCGTGTCAGCCTTCCAAATGCTGGGATTACAAGCGTGCGCCAGCACGCCCGGCTTTACAGGTTGCAATTTAAACCCGGTCTAGTCCAGCCTCAGAATCCTGAACTCCAGAATGCTCGGCGAGGAAAAGCAGCCTCCTCAATTGCCAGCCTCTGAGAGTCTCAAGCAGAGAGACAAGAGGGTCTCAAGCTTCCTCCTCAGCTCAGGCGCCCCACCCCACCCCAGGCAGAGTGCAGAGCCTCTTTACCATTAAATGTATATTCCTTGGGGGAAAACATTGGGATGCTGAGCACGACAGTGTGGCCCTTGTAAGAACTTCCTGGAGGTTCCCGCTTCAGAAAGGCGTCTGAAGGCCCCGTGGGCTCCTCGGCCCCGGAGACTCTGTTCTGAACGCCGCAGTCTATGCAGGGCCGGCTGGCTGGCGAGGTGGGGCTGCAGCGCTCCCTCCACAGCCTGCGAAGCCCCACGCCGCTCCTTACCTGGCCCGGGAAGACCTGGGCTCTTGCCGTCCTGCTGGCCCCCTCCAGCCACAAGGCCCAGCTCTGCGCCCGCCTCTCCTGGTCCCCATCCCGATCCCAGGTTGCTGCTCCTCGTGCCCAGGGCTCAGCCCAGGCGCCACCTCCCGGGCACTCTCTACACAGTGCCTCGGGGAGTCCATTGCTTGCTTTTTTATTTTTTATTTTATTTATTTATTTAATTTATATTTTACGGTACCGGGGATAGAACCCAGGGTCATTCTACCTCAGAACTACACCCCCAGCCTGATTCTTTATTCTGAAACAGGATTTCACCAAGTGGCGGAGGCTGGCCGTGAACTCAGATCCTCCCGTCTCAGCCTCCTTTCTGGATCAGGCGCCGCCCACTACACCACTGAGCCCACTGCTGTTACAAGCTTGCACTTTGCTAGTAAAAGCAACGGGGAAACAGGTACTTTTAAAATGTCCAGTTAACAAGTGACCTTGAAACTTTCCAAATCACATCTCCTCTAGCCTCTTGTTGGTTTCCACATCTGACTTGAAAACCCACTGAATATACAACGGGTGCTCAAGGACACAAGCCTGCAAATGCACTGCGGCAGTATTTAAAGAGACGTAAACAGCCAGCAGTGGTCTGGAGGGCCCAAGGGAGGGCCGCAGGCCCCTGTGTCCCCGGGGCCTTCAGCTTGGCCAGCTTCACTTTCCACTTCCTAATCGCGACTTGGAAATGGCCGATCACTTACCGTAATGGGATTGAAATGCTTGCGGTTTGACAACCTGATTACAGTCGTTACACACCACCAAGTAGAAATCATCGTGGGCCGGACAGAGACCGAATATTGGCATGTCTGCAACAGAGAAAGAGAGCGTCACTCACGCGGCGGCGGGAGCGTCTGGAGGAGCGGCGCTTCCTAAGGGGCCGCGGTCCTGCACGGGATTACAAGGGGTGACCGTGACCCCAGCTTCAACGATGACGCGGCACGCCGCGATTCCGAGAGCCATCAGATCGGCTCGCAGACCTTACAAAGGGGCAAGAGAGCACGTCAAAAACGATCAGGAAGTGTTCCAGAGAAATCAACCAAAATGCAAGCAACAGACGCAGTGGCGGGGTAAAGCGACTTTCTATGAGCGCTACCGAGGACCGCAGGGAGAGCCGGCGGCCTGAGCGCGTGGGTCTTACTTCCTTACTTCCTCGCCGTGCATTCTCCCCGCACTCGCCCCAGCCCCGCGCAAGCTAGGCAGGGAGCGGGGAGCAAGCCTGGGGCTCTGCAGCAGGAGGCAGACAGTGACCCTTGTGTCTTCTACCCCAGGTCACCACAACCTCCAGCCTTTTCTCACAACCTCACGCAGCTGGACAGAAGGACGGCAGGACAAACACAGCGCTTCATGCAGTAATTGCAGTCTGGTCACCAACAAAGGCCAAGATGGCTCTTTTGGGGGGGGGGGATACTGGAGATTGAACCCAGGGGTGTCTGCCTCTGAGCTCCACACCAGCCTGTTTTCTTTATTTTGAAGCAGGGTCTTACTAGGTCGCTGCCATGTCTCTGCATTGCCGAGGCTGCCCTCCAACCGGTGGCCCTGAGGTCTCTGGCTCCCAAGGACCGGATTACAGGCACGCGGCGCCACGCCCAGCTGGCTCTCTTTTTTAAACAGTAAGTCAACTTAAAAATGCAAAAGTGAAACTCTCTGCTTGTACATGGAAACTGAAAGTAACTCCACCCCTTGTAAGTACTACTAACTAGCAAGTCCCAACCACGAAAGAGTCTTATGAACAACCGACGGAAGAGAGGAAGAAGTAGAGGTTCAGAACCTAAACTTGTTAAATAACACTGGCGATTTCAAATAAGTATTTTACATCTCACGCCCCGCTGAGCACATCTGCAAGGAATGGAGAGCGAGCGCGTCTCATCAAAGCGCATGTTCTTGTAGACCAAATACCAGGTTCGGAAGGAGAAGGAACCAGAGCTCAACAGCATCTGTATTCTTTCCTATAAAGATCTAACGTTCTCCAGATTCGATGATCTTGGTGGTTTTTCAAGGGAGAAGAAAATGCCTTAAGGAGAAGTCAGGTGATGGTACTTTCTAAGGTAAGTGCCGAGCTGCGGGCGCGGTGGCGCACACTTGTCATCCCCGCGCTTGGGAGGCGGGGGCAGGAGATTCGCGCTGGTTCGAAGCCAGCCTCGCTGGCTTAAGAGACCCTGTTTCCAAAAAATATATATAACATAGGTGTGGGAGTGTAGCCCGGAGGTAGAAGGGTTCCCAGGAACCCCAGTACCACCAAAAAAAAAAAAAAAAGTGCCAAGTTACCACCCGGCATTTACGCTGAACTGCGTACAGACAGCTTGCTATGGCCCTGAGACCAGCCGCCACCTGCCGCCACGCCCCGCTCTGGGTGGAGCCGCGCTGGGTGCAGGGCAAGGACTCACCGCAGAGCTAATGCGGCTTGGCACCTGGTTCCTCCAGAGGAAACCTGGGCTGACTCTCAGCCCGCTGCTCCAGATTCCAGCTCCAATAAAGTGGGACATCGGGGGCCAAGCACCTTCGCGGTATACGCTGACTGCGTGACGTAGCACGCTCCCAACCCCGCTGGCTTCTGAGACTAGGCTCAATTAACGGAGAAGAGCCCAACAACGTGCTCCTTTCCTCGAAAGCGCGCCCACAGCGAGTTAAATACAGCGCACGCGCAGAGGGGAGTTAGGGCCCACGCCACGGCACACACACAATAAAGCGCTTTCCACGGCTGCTGCTTAGCATGACATTTCATCCTCAAAAATAAAAATCCTAAGCGGTTAACCCTTAGGTTCCACTGTCTCCATGTGTTTAACGTCTGCAGGACTACTAATGAGGAAAATTCAAATTACTGTAGAGGTGTAAGGTTCACAATTTCTCTTGGAAAGCATGAAATATCTATAAATAGCAAATCACCCGTTTCATCAGTCAGTCAACATAATTCTTTTCATTAAGTATTAAAACAGCTTTGCTAGTGTCAGCAATAGGCCTCTGGTCTGTCGTTTCTTACAGGACTTGATGACAAACGGCACCACTTAAAACAGATCCCTTGGCCGGGAGGCAGACACTTGCGGGGAGTAGCTACCTGCCCCTTTCAAACAGAAGGCAGCCTGAAAAGGAAAAAGCTGTGCAGAGCCTTTCAAAGACACCATGTAGAAGCAGGTTCTTTTTGGCCTTGGCTTCTCCGACCCTTTTGGGAGACTTCTTACCAGGAGGACCAAGAAAGTAGGGGCAGAGTCAGGCATGCTGGGGCACGCTTGTCATCCCCGCATTCGGGAGGCTGAGACAGGAGGATCACGGTTCACGGACAGCCTCCGCTACTTAGTGAGGCCCTTTGCAATTCAGTGAGACCCTGTTTCAAGATAAAGAATAAAAAAGTAGAGCTGGGGGTGTAGCTCGGAGGTAGAATGCCCCTGGGTTCCATCCCCAGCACCAAAATAAATAAATAAATAAATAAATAGGGCTGGGGCAGGGTAGCTCAGAGACAGAATGGCCCTGAGCTCAATGCTCAGGGCCACAACAAAGGAAAAACCAACAGTACCACCAGGCTCAGGTCTGTGTGACCTGTCAACTCAGTTCTTAATCTTTCATTAAGCACGCTAATCTGCCTAAAAAGCATGTGTGTGCAGCATGCGTGCGCGCGCACATACACACACACACACACACCACACACACACACACACCACACACACACACCACACACACACACACACACACACACACACACACACACACACCCCGAAGGATGCAGGAGCCCAGGTTTTTCATGATGCCCTAAGGAACTGAGTTTCTTTCACAAAATCTAAAGCAACTTAACTTTTATTAGTTTTCCAAATTCCTCACTTTCAGATATCCTTATTTGCAAGTAAGCTAGGAGATATAAAATAATTTAAATAGAATGTCTCGTTTATTTAAATAAAATGTCTTTTCTGGCCTGGGGCATGCCAGGAGCCTCAGCACAGGAGCGGTGTGCGGGGTGGCGTGGCCACAGAGAGACAGGTGACCGGCGTGAGCAGCGGCGTCTGTTCCTGAACGTCTCTGAAGCATGAATCTGCAGTCAGCCCACCCACAAATTAACGTATGGCTCTTGCCCAAGTGCGGAGAAAAGTTTGATCTACCATAGAACAACTACTGAATTAATAAAAACGAAGTCATTATTGAATTACACAAGTTTACAAAACACACTTTACATATGTAACGAAAACCACCAACTACGTACTTTAAAATAATGGGAAGTTTTAAAACTGTACTCAAGTTCCTGGGTTCTGAAACTAATTTGAAAGAATGTGTTTTATGACTCTGTAAGCCCTAAATCTTTTTTTTTTTTTTTTTTTTGGTGCTGGGGGTGGAACCCAGGGGCTTTTCTACCTCCGGGCTATACTCCAGACCAACTTTTTATATTTTATTTGGAAACAGGGTCTCACTAAGTTGCTGAGAGCCTCACTAAGTAGCTGAGGCTGGCTGTGAGTCTGTGAGATCCTCCTGTCTCCGCCTCCCGAGCGCGGGGATGACAAGTGTGCGCCACCACGCCCGGCAGCCGTAAATCGTTCCCTGGATTCTGGTCACCCTGTCTTCTCTGTGAGTGGGCCGGCACCCACATCTAGGCATGCCAGCGTGGCACCCCAGGGCGCAGGGTCCCCTGCGAGATGCAGAGCCTCTGCCGGAGCAGGGAGCAGGCCCCGGGGCGCGTGCTTGGCTGGTGCAGGCGTGAGGTGCCATCTGTTTTGAAGCCTGCGCCCAACCACAGCGCCAGCGTCGCAGGCCAGCACTCCTCCGCAGCGTCCCTCTGTGTCCCTCTCCCCACGACTCCTAGGCTCGGACACCTTCAGCCCAGGCGGCCCCGGCTCTGGCCGCTAGCATGGCCCTCGGGTGGCTTCCCCTCTGGGCGGAAGGGTCATCAACTCCCCTCCCTCACCTGCCAAACACTGCTGCCTCCAGTGCCCACCCCCAGGAGCTCCAGGGCTGAGACTCTAGGAGAGGGAGGCCCATGCGCAGCCCCCCAGAGGGCACCGGGCTCGAGCGCACGCCATGCCTTCCCATGACCTGCACTGGCGGGGAAACAGAGGCACACGACACGGAGCCTTTAAACCAGCACACACAGCCCAGCGCCGCCGCTCGCCCACGGCGTACCCCCAGCCTCCTGCGGGTGCCCCTCTGTTCCGACACTCTCTGCGGTGCACCATGGAGGCCGCCCCCCTTTTCTTCCTGCCCTTCGTACCATTCAGCAAGTATGCGTTCCCTGCGGGGTTCCT
This sequence comes from Muscardinus avellanarius, assembly GCF_963383645.1. NCBI lineage: Eukaryota > Metazoa > Chordata > Mammalia > Rodentia > Gliridae > Muscardinus > Muscardinus avellanarius. The sequence continues at coordinate 48,337,176 of NC_137804.1, read as the reverse complement.
ACCTACTCCCACCTCCACGGTGGCCCTCCGCCTGCTGATCTGCTGCTGATCTGCAAGAAGACCTCTGCCCACCTCTTGCCTCGCCTGCCAGACCCTGCCGAGGGCCTCTTGCAGGGAGGGCGCCCCGGCCTTCTGCTGGCTCCCGCGATGGCGCCATGACCTCCACCGGGATGCCCCTGCGCTGCAGCCTCGGGCCCGCTGGCGCTGGCTGGGCGGTCTGCGTCCCTCGGTCCTAGCCTCACATCTGCCCTGAGACCCGGCTCAGCAGTGTCGCAGACCAGCAGCGCCCCACCCCAGCCCTGCGGGCCCCTCTGGAGATGCCGCCACACCTGCCTCTGCTCCAGACAGGAGGGTGATGCTCTCCTGATACTTTTACTTGGAGGATTATCAAGGTCAGGCTCCGCCTCTGTGATGCCACCAGAGCTGCTGTCCCTGGGAGTGTGCAGAGCCAGTTCAGGTCCAGCAGTCCTTCACACGTGGCCCACGTATCCGTGGGTAAGTCCTGCTCTGACGGTGCGTCCAGGGTAGTCACGAGGGCAGTTCTGCAGTCAGACTACCCGCGCCCAAACCCCCACGCCTTCGCTCACTCGCCGTCTGGGCCTCTCTGGGCCTCCGCTTCCTTATCTGTGAAATACAGTTCAAGGAACTGTGCAAAGAGGATTAAATAAACTAACTCACCAGGAGCACTCAGTGCCGGGCACAAAGGAAACGACACATTTAGCGACAGCCACAGAACCCAGTGGCGCACGTCAGGACCGCTTGTCGGCCAGCTGAGCGGGCGGCGGGGCCGCGGAGGGAGGGCGAACCCCGGGCAGCGCACTGCCATGCCCACCCCCGCCCGCACAGCACTCAGGACAGCGCTGCCGGGTCTCCGAGGAGCTGGATGCGCGGGTGGTCTCGGCCCTCTAGCTGCCCACACCAGCTGGGCTCCAGCCGGGGGCCGTGGCTCTACCTTGCAGCCGGGAGAATCAAGGCTTCTGGCAACAAAGCCAGACAGCCGTGCCTCTGGCACAAGTGGGCACCGACCTGGGGAAGGAGCGATTCCCGAAGGCTGATGGAGAAGTCAGTGTGAGACCGGAAGAGCCCGCACTAGGAAAAGGGGCGCGCGGACGGAGACAAGACGTGCTCTGAAGGCCCGCAGGCTGGCCAGCAGAGCGCAGGTGAAGAACCCGAAGACGGTTCTGCCCTTCCTCGCTGCAGCTGCTGTCTGCGGGGAGCACTGGGGAGGCAGAATGGAAGAGCCCGGCGGTTACAGCAACCAAGGCGAGGAAAGGCAGACCCAGCAGGTGCCACGGCGAGCCTTCGGTCCCAGTGCTTAGGAGGCTGAGACAGGAGGACGGCAGGTTCAAAGACAGCCTCAGCAACGTAGCGAGGCCCTGTTTCCAAGCAGAAAATAAGACAGGGCTGGGGGAGTAGCTCAGAGGTAGACCACCTCTGGGTTCCACCCCCAGTACCAGGTACGCACTCACACAAGGCGGGCTGGGCTCTAGACGCAGGCCTGCACCTCACCCTCTCCCCTTGGCCAGTGGAAGTCACCGGTACCTACCTCGCCGGTGTTAGGAAGATCAACAGGTCTATGCAAAACGCTGAGGCCGTGGGCGAGCACGCTGGGGTGCAAGCAAGCGTGTCGTCTGCTCCCCTCCCCGTAGTGACCAGAGTGACACTGTAATCACAGATGCCTCTTGGTCCAATGACCCCCCCCCCGCCCCGTGCGCTCCCATGTGCCCTGAGGACGCCAGGCCCAGCGGCCGGCCTGGTGCCTGCAGTGCAGCCTGGCGGGCGCCCTCCCAGTAAAGGCACCAGCCTACCCCCCTCGCGGCTCTACCTTGGCAGTCTGCTTCCCCGACAGCTGCCACCTCACCTCGGCCCTGGCTAATGCTGCTGCCTCCACGTGGACCACGTGGCCCGGCTGGCTTCAGGTCGCAGCCTCTTTCTTTGGGAAGACCTTCCCCGTCGTCACCCAACTCAAGGCAGGCCCCTCTCTACAGGCACTTCTCTCCCACCGCCTAAGCTAGCTCAGGAGGCCAGGGCGACGTGTGCTCACAGCCAGGTCTCAGCCAAAGAACCTGGGCCAGCCGCTGCAATCAGGCGAGTTCAGATCCCAATCCCGTCACCTACAAACGGGGATGACGGCAGCAGCGGGCTGCCCTACCCGGTGGTCAGAGGACGAAAAAGAGATGCTTAAAACCGGCGGGCGCGGTGGGCACGCTTGTCATGCCAGCATTTGGGGACTGAGACAGGAGGATCACGGTTCACGGCCAGCCTCAGCTACTGAGTGAGGTCCTCTGCAGCTCAAGGAGGCCCTGTTTCCAAATAAAGACTAAAAAATAGGGCAGGGGGTGTAGCTCGGAGGTACAATGTCCCTGGGTTCTACTCCCAAAACAACAACAACAACAACAACAACAAACAAAACCAGATGCTGAATGCTCTTCTAGCCATGCCTGGCTGGAGCAAGTGCAGGGGCCGTGCCTTCTAAGTACGCATCCGCTGGCCACGTTTCTGTCTCTGGGTCTGACAGTACCGTCTCCTGCCCCACGGTACAGCACGTTTCCTGTGTGCTGGGTGCCACGGCAAGTACGCGACACATGCCACTCATCTCTCCATGTACCAAGCATATAAATATATTATTAATATATATTATATATATACAAAAAGTACATATATTTTTTTGTGATATTGGGGATGGTACCTGGGAGAGCCTTCTATCTCTGGGCTACACTCCCAGACCTATTTTATATTTTATTTGGAAACAGGGTCTCACTAACTTGCTGAGAGCCGAGCTGAGGCTGGCTTCGAACCTGCGCAATACTCCAGTCTCAGCCTCCCAGGCGCGGGTATTACAGGCGTGCGCCACCACGTCCGGCCCAAGCAAATGTTAATATCCACTATGGGGAGGCGCCATTCTAGGAAATAGTCAACAAAAAGCACAACCAAAAGAAGAAAAAATAACAGACCGGGCATGATGGTGCCTGGCGGTAATCTCAGTGCCGGGGAGGCTCTGGCAGGAGGATCACAGGTTCAAAACCTGCCTCAGCAACATAGACTGATTCAAGATAAAAAAGGACCGTGCTGTAGCTCAGAGGTAGAATACCCTTGAGTTCAATCTCAGTACCAGATTAGCAAACAGACAGACGTGGCCGGGCATGTTAGGCAGGCTATCAGTTTTACGGCACGCTATTTGTTTGTTGATATACCAGCAGCCATATGTCTGTGGTGATTGGAGTAAACTAGAGATCTGGAACTTTCATAACTATCTTAAAGAGATCTCCCAGGATGTGAGTAGCTCACATTTGCAGAATCTCTAAGAATCGTACCAGATACATGCCCCAGAAAACCCGGGCTGAGACACGCTGCAATGGGGAGCAGCGTGTTGGATGTGGGCGAGCCCTTGCGTCTCAAGGAAAAGGCTCTATTCTTCCATCAAGAGTCACAGTGAAGACGAAGAGACACTGTTTAGACATTCACCTCCAGCACGCCTGGCGGCCTGACGCGCGGCTCATGGCACCCGCCAGCACCAGTCTCGGCCCAACCAGGCCTACCAAGTCAGAGCCTGCCTTGCAGAGACGCCTCGTGACTTATACAAGATCGAGAGGTATTACAACCAGAGCACCGTACAATCTGGACTAACACGTGAATATTACCAATACTGCAGAAGCATCCACATCCCACGGCCCCGGGCTTTCTCCTGGCCATCAATTTATCAAATGCATATTTGGCACCTCTGACGTACCACACTAAGCCAGCCTTGCTTTCTTGGGCTATCTCCTGTTAGGTTATAATGTAGAATCCTTTTTATGTGTTGACAGATTCTGTTAGTATTTCCCTGATGATTTTTGTATCAGTATTCAGAAGGGACAAAGGCAGCCGGGCGTGATGGGACACACTTGTCATCCCAGCATTCGGGAGGCTGAGACAGGAGGATCGCGGTTCGTGGCCAGCCTCAGGTACGTAGTGGGGCCCTCTGCAACTCAGTGAGACCCTGTTTCAAAATAAAGAATAAAAAATTGGGCTGGGGGTGGAGCTCAGAGGCCGAATGCCTCGAAAAAAAATAACCCCACAGAAGGGACAGGGGTCTAGAGTGTTCAGGTCTTCTGATGTCTGTCTGGTTTTGGTATTAAGATAGCCAGCCTTAGAGCATCGGCTGAGAGGTGGCCATTCGTCTAGTTTTCAGAAGTCTGTGTAGGGCTGGCTCCAAGTTTTCCTAACGTTTTTAAGAATTCTACAGTGAAGCCATTTAAACCTGGGCTTTTCTCAGCAAGGCTTTTAAAGTCACTAACTCAAATTACTCCCTTGTGGTGCAACTCAGGTTTTCTGATTCCTTTGCAGTCAGTCTCGGTAGTTTGGTGGCATCTCCGGGAATGTGTCCATTTCATCTGGGTCATCTCAGACACCGTGCCGGTAGCCAGGTCTCCACAGTATTCCCAAGGACCCCTGCGATTTCTATACAGCCGGTAGCGATGTCACTGCTTTTATTCTGGACTTCATTAACACGAGTCCTCTAGCCAAACATGACGAAAGGCTTGCTGTTTTACGGACCCTGCCAAAACACAACTTTCGGCCTCAGTGACTTCTCTCTTCTCTAGCCACTTATTTCGACTCTAATCTCTTATTTGCTACTTTCTGCTGTTTTGGGGTTAGTTTACTGTTTTCTACTTTCTTAAGGTGAATGTTATGTCATAGATTTGAGAGCTTTCCCGTATTTACTTTTTCCAGGGCATTCTACCTCTGAGCTATACCCTACACACCCCCAGGCCTATTTTTTATTCTTTTTTTACTTTTTGGCAGTACTGGGGATGGAACCCAGGGGCATTCTGACTCTGAGCTACATCCTCAGCCCTATTTTTTTATTCTATATTTTGAAACAGGGTCTCAGAGTTGCAAAGGGCCTAAGTAGCTAAGGCTGGCATTACAAGCGTGCGACACCACACCCGGCTTACTCTTTATTTTTAAAACAGGGTCCCACTAAGTTGTGGAGAGCCTCACTAAGTTGCTGCGGTTGGCCTTGAACCCGCGACCCCCCTGTCTCGGCCTCCCCAGTACTGATATTACAAGCACGTGTCACCATGCCTGGCTCTCGTTTTTCAATATAGTTGTTTATAGCTACACGTTTCCCCCTAAACCACTGCTGCTTCAGCTGTATTCTGGTGCTGGCGTGCTGTGTTCTTTGTGCATTAATACAAGCGTTTCTAATGCCTCGCGACCCTTTCTCTCACCCAGCGCTGTTACAGAAGTATGCTGTTACAGCTCACTTGTGCACATCCCGCGTTTCCTCTGCTCTCATTCCCTAGTCAGCACGCTGTGGTTGGAGAGGGTTTTTCACTCCTGTGATGCCAGTCCTCTGGTGTGTACTGAGGCCCGTTTTGTTACGCTCCACCAGTGATCCTGGACGACGCCCTGTGTGCACCTCAGGATGTGGATTCCGTGGTTTTGGTTATGCTCAGTTCGCTGATGTTGTTATCCAGTATCCGTGTTCTTCATCTGTCCAGCTGTTGGACCCCTTCTTGAAAACATGGGACTGGAGGGTCTTGGACTGCCCATTTCTCCTTTCAGTGTCAATGTTTTGAGGCTCTACTATAAGAGGCACACGCCTTTATGTGTGTGTGTGTGTGTGTGTGTGTGTGTGTGTGTGTGTGGTACTGGAGATTGAACTGAGTTACTCTACTTCTGAGCTACAATCCAGCCCCATCTTATTTTTATTTTGAAACAGGGTCTTGTTAGGTTGCTGAGCGTCTCATTACGTGCCGAGGCTGTCCTCGAACCCGCGACTCTCCAGCCTTCAGCTTCTCAAGTACTGGAATTACAAGCATGTACCACCATGCCCAGCCTCACACACATCATTAAAATTATTTCTTCCTGGCCCCGTTCATAATCATAAGACACCCTCCTTTGTCTTAATAACTGTTTTTAAATAATCTATTTTGTCTGATATTAATACAGGCTTTCCAGCTCTCTTACGACTATGGCTTGCACAGCAGATCTTCCCCATCCTTTAACTTTCAATGTATTTCTCTCTTTAAAATTAATCTGTGCCTCTTATAGAGATCTTGTAATTTGGTTACGATTTTTTAAAACCCCATCCTGTAACGTTTTGCCTTTTGGTTAGTCTTTGGGCCACTTGCATCTAATGTAATTACCAATAAGGTAATATTTATGTCTGCCGTCTTGCTTTTGTTTTCTGTGCATAACGTCGTTTTTGTCTGTTTTTCTTCCTCTATTATTGCCTTCTTTTATGTGATATTAATATTCCCTAGTACACCAGATTACTTTCCTTACTTGTTAAAATAAAGTTATTTTCTTAGTGCCTGTCCTGCAAATTGCACTTAGCACCTTAACTTCAAATAACCCAACTGGACTAAAACCAACTTAATTTAGGTGAGACTTGAAAATACGAACGTACTAGACAAAAACAAACGCCTCCAGACAGCAGTACAGGCAAGGATTTTGAGGGTAGATAAAACCCCCCAAACACGAGCAACAAAAGCAAAGGCAGACACGGGATTTTATCACACCAAGAAACCTTTGCCCAGCCAAGGGACAAGAGTGAAGAGGCAGCCGGGCGTGGCGGTGGACGCCTGTCACCCAGCATCTGCAGGAGGACTGGAGAACTGCAGCCAGCCTCGGCTACTCAGTGAGGCCCTCCTCACGTAGTGAGACCTTGCTTCAAAATAAAGACTAAAAAATAGGACTGAGGGTGTAGTTCAGAGGCAGAATGCCCCTGGGTTCCATCCCCAGTACTGCAAAAAACAAAAAACGAAAAAAGGAGTGAAGAAATTACCTGAAGAGGGGGACATCTGCAAACTGCTCTTCCGACAAGGGGCTAACGTCTAGAAGATGTAAAGAATACAAAACCCCCAAGAAATCCGATTTTAAAATGCGTAAATGATATTTCTTGAAAGAAGATATGCAGAGAGTTAACAGGTATATAAACAACTGACCTCACAATCCATAAAGACAACAGCAAACACCACCATGGCAAGGTCACCGCAGCCCTGGGGAGGGCCGGCCCGAGACGACTCGACCACAGGGCTGGGGTGCAGGGGTGTCGAGCGCGGTCAGGGGACGTTCGCCGGCAGCCTCCACGAGGGCGGCGGCGGTTCCTCAAAACTCTAAAATTAGGACCACCCCATAACCCGGGCCTCGCCCCTAGGCACGCACTCAAGGGAAGGGAGCCGGCACACCTCCCATGTGGAAAGGAAGAAAGAGAGGAAGAGAAAGAAGAGAGGGGGGAAGAGAGGGAGGGGGGAGAGAGAGCGAGTCTACAGAATGAAGCGTTATCAGAGACGTCCTGAAGTGCGCACAGAGGACACCGCGCAGTCCTGCTCATACACAGAAGCCAGAAAAGGCCGCCTTCTGCGAATGAGCGTAGAATAAGGGTCACCAGAGGTAGGGAGGAGAGGGGGAAGGGGAAGAAAAGCAACTGGCAAAAAAGTTTTTAAAAAACGGCTTCTGTTTCACTCAAAAATAAGCAACTTAACGCCTACACTATCTTCATTTCAACAACACGTAAACGCTCGGCTGTACCTTTACTTTTCCACGCCCTGACTGCCTCCCCTCTGGGCGGACATCTTTTGTGGCTTCTTGGCTTATCTCGAGTTTTGTTGGAATCTAGACACTTAGGCCAGACATACTTGGCACCCGCCTGTGAGCCCCAGGGACTTGGGAGGCGGAGGCAGGAGGACCCACGTCTGAGGCTGGTGTGGGTAATTTAAATAAGACCCTGTCCCAAAATAAAATGTACAAAGGGGCAGGCGCCAGATACAGAGGCACACGCCTATAATCCCAGCGACTTGGAGGCTGAGGCAGGAGCACTGCAAGCTGGAGGCCGCCTGGGCAACCTGGCAAGACCCTGCCTCAAAGTAAGTTTCTGAAAACAGAATGTGGCTCGGTGGTAGAGCCCTTGCCCAGAAAGGGTGAGCCCTGGCTTCAATCCCAATACCTTAAAAAGCCTCTCATCCTATGCGACCGAACTGGACCGTCAACAGCACGAGACAGGGCGACTCTGAAAAGCAGATCTCCTCATCCTTGCCTGGTCAGCGACCTCTCTAAACTAACTGTATAAAGCCTGGACTGCCTGCTACGTGAGGCCAGCCGAGCCCGCGAGGTCAACTCTCCCAGGACTGAGGCGGAGAGGCGGCTGTGGCTCTGCCTTAGCCCTCGCTTCCTGTGCGCCCTGCCTCAGCAGGAGGGCAGAGGCGGGCCCTCGGTGGTCTTTCCTGCACAAGTGCACAGCCCTACAGACACTACATACGGTCCTCTAGAGTTCCCGAAACACGCTGGGACTCGCTTCAGACCCACAGCAACCGACATCTCATTCCCCAGTGTTTCCTGTTTAGTTTCTTGTTTGGTCAGCCTCTTGTTAACTCCCACTGCCGTTACTAGCTCAAATGTGATAGTAAACAAGTGTGATATTAAACAGTCGCTGCTGTTTACCTTTTTTTGAGAAACACTCTTGGGACAAAACGAACGTTGAGCCATGTCAAGTAAAGACAAGTCCTAAGAACGGAGCTTTTGGGGAGCTACCAGATAGTTCAAACAATGACAACTCTGAAGCTGAGGCCTGGTGGGGTGGGCTGTGAACACACCACGTCCTCTTTGGTAGCTGCTAGCTTGCCGGGTTTTTTTTTTTTTTTTCCCCCTTTCTTCAGCTAATGCAGTTGTTAGGCAGTTGTTTTTCAAAGCTACTGTGGAGCTAGGGAGGAGTAATTCAAAATTAATTAAAATACTACAGAGTTCTCTGTACTTACAGGGACTCAGCCATTTTTCTTAAATACTCCAAGTCTTGCAAGCCTTTGGTTCCTTTTCAGAATTCTGAAAACACTGATTTTGATTATTTTTTTTGGGGGGGGGCGGGTCTGGAGGTGGAACCCAGGGGCATTCGACCGCCGAGCTACACCCTTTGCCCTGTTTTTTATTCTTTTATTTTGAAACCGGGTCTCACCGAGTTGCGGAGGGCCTCACTAAGTAGCTGAGGCTGTCCGCCAACCGCGATCCTCCGGTCTCAGCCTCCCGGATGCAGGGATGACAAGCGTGGGCACCACGCCCGGCTTGACGATTCTTATCCATGTTCTCCCTGCTTTTTTATAGAACTCGGGTAGATTTTCCCAGGTTCTTACTATGTCATTTGGAAGCGCTAATACAGAAGCCTTTTAAGGAAGGCTGTCAACAATATTTATTATGAACACAGCTCAGACCAGCGCGGGAAGCGGGGCCCGTCAGGAGCAGCTGTGCAGTACGTGTGGTTGAGTCTTGCGGACGGAGTGAGATGACGTTTAGAAAGAGCTGCTGACCCGCCCCGGCAGTGGCCTGGATACAGGGTGGCGGGGGAGTGGCGCCACGCTTCCTTTCCGGCAGAACAGGACGGGTGGGTGGTGCTGCGAGTTACTGGGGAATCTCCTGGAAGAAGGCCAGGTCTGAGCCTGCGGGGCGGGCCGCCACCTGAGTCCTGGAGGCCGCTGAGACCGCCAGGAAGAGGCCACGGAGGCCACAGGAAGCACTTCCCTAACTGCTCGGATGCAAGCCTTCCAACGCCCGCCCGCCTTCCACGTGCAAACCAACCGGGGCTTAAGAGCAACGCATGCCTTCCTGTCACTAACCCGGTCAACCAGGAATTAGAAATATGGCTGTCAGAATGATGAACACCGCCCATAAATGTCGGAGGCCACTTACTGTTCACACTCAAGTGAATTCGTTTTCCCCAAAGGCAATTTTAGTCCAAGAGAAGTTGTAAAAATAAAAAAGATAAATCTTCCCCAAGTCTGTAAGACTGTTGCGCTCATGAACATAGGTCAATTTAATGTCCTCACTGCTGCGGCGCAGAGAACTCACACCAATCAGATCCCTCCCCGCAGGGCCGCACAGCAACAGGCCTGGGGGCGGCTGGGGACAGGTCTCGCTGGGACCCCGAGGCCCAAGTTGTTCCTTTAGTCTTTTAAAAAATTATTATTATTGTTGTTATTGATGATGAGGATGGTGCTGGGGGTGGAACCCAGGAGCATTCTACCTCCGAGCTGCACCCCCAGCCTATTTTATGTTCTTTATTGGGAAACAGGGTCTCACTGAATTGCAAAAGGCCTCGCTAAGTAGCTGAGGCTGGCCGTGAACTGCGACCGTCCCGTCTCAGCCTCCCGAGCGCTGGGATGACAGGCGTGCGCACCGCGCCCGGCTTGTTCTCTCAGTTTTAACGCTGAGTCCTCTGAACACTGTGCCGTGTCTCCAAGCTCTGCAGCCAGCGCTCAGGCCTGACTGCGTGTGCGAGACCCGTCTATCTGTACGGCTGTTTTCTCTGGCCTGCAACAGGGAGGGGAGAGATTTGTAACGGAACGCAGATCACCAGTTCGAGGACAGCCTCAGCAGGTAGTGAGATGCTTATCAACCTAGCGAGAGCCTGTTTCAAACTAAAAATTAAGAAACAGGGCTGGAGGGGTAGCTCGGAAGTAGGACGCCCCTGGTTCGATCCCCAGCAGCCCCTCACACACACACAAAGATTCATTTCAGTTTATCACCACTGGGAAACACTCAAGGTCCAAGTGTGTCTGGACTATTAGTGTGCAGTTTCCCTCTCCGGCCTTCCAGGAGAGAATGGTCAACATACCTGAACAAGAAACCTCCTGCTCGCCAGACTGTCGGCAGCAGGTGTGGCTGGCCCATGACCCCGGAGCCACCCATCGCGGGGCAGAGACTGGGGCCTCCAGCCAAACACCCTGCCCGGTGTGCTCTGGGTGCTTCTACAGGAAAAGGTCTGGCAAATGTTTAAAAGGCAGCATAGTGACCACGGCCCCGTGTCAAACACTCGTCGCGCACTAACTGGGCCAGCCGGCCTGCTGGGCCCTTCCCACCGTGCGCGTTTCGCAATCCCCGCAGCACGCTCTGGAAAGGGACGGAGAGGTTGGGCAACTGGCTGGCAAGAGGCGGGGCTGCTGCCAAAGGTCAGACCCAGTCACTCGCCGGCCTTCCCGAGCACACACTGAGCAAGCCCCACTGCGTTCCAGTCCCAAGGAGGGCGTCCCAGGAATACAAGGGCTGGTCCGCACACCTGCTCACTCTAAGACGCTCGTCCTGCAACACTATCCACAGGCCTAATAAATGCCAGCTACCCTAAGCTACAGTGTATGAACACCACACTGGACAATTATATTTATTTATTTACTTACTTATTATTTAATTTATTGCAGTACTGGGGATGGAACCCAGGGGCATTCTACCTACAAGCTACCCCCAACCCTATATATATATATATATATATATATATACTCTCAGACCTATTTTTATACTTTTTTATTTGGAAACAGGGTCTCTTAAGCCAGCGAGGCTGGCTTTGAACCTGCCCCATCCTCCTGTCTCCGCCTCCCAAGCGCAGGGATTACAAGCATGCGCCACCACGCCAGGCTAGTCTATATTTTTGAAACAGGGTCTGAGTTGCAAAGGGCCTGAGTAGCTGAGGCTGTCTGCACACTGCGATCCTCCTGTCTCAACTTCCCAAATGCTGGGATTACAAGCACACGGCACCATGCCCAGTTCAGGAGAAGATATTCTGCAAGGGGAGGCTTTGTTTATGGTTTGGGTTCTGTTTGTTTTGGTGCTGGGGGATAAACCCAGAGACTTTCTACCTTGGAGATGCATCCTCCGGTCCTATTTTATTTTTGAATTTGGAAACAGGGTCTCCTTAAATTGCCGAGAGTCTCGCTAACTTGCTGACACTGTCCTCGAACCTGCGATCCTCCCGTCTCAGCCTCCCAAGTACTGGGACAAAATAAATAAATGCCAGTTACCCTAGGTTACAGTATATGAAATCACACTGGGTGATCTATTTACTTACTTACATATTTATTATTTATTTAATTTATTGCAGTCCTGGGGATTGAAGCCAGGGTCATTCTACCTAAGCTACACCCCCAGCCCTATATTTTATTCTTTATTTTGAAACAGAGTCTCACTAAATACTGGAGGGCCTCACTGAGTAGCTGAGGCTGGCCACAAACCTGCGATCCTCCTGTCTCAGCCTCCCGGTACTGGGACTGCAGGCTGCGCCACCACGCCCGGCTCACACTGAACAACCGCAGTAGGCTGGAATATGAGTACGTTCGACCGAGGCGCAAATCACTGGAGTAGTTTTAAGAGAAGTCGACATAACGAGCCTCGCCTTTTCCTCCTATTAGACACATCACGAAGCAGCTGAAAGGTGAGAGGGGAAATTAACTTTCTGTGCTAGTAAACAGAAGCGAACAGAAGCCGTTCTTTCTCTTACTAAGCCTTCGGCCTATTCTATTTTAGTTAACATATTTTGGTCCTCTTTGTTTCAGAAAAACAGCCAACGCGTTGCCTTATTTATGTCCATAATTATCAGTAACGACGCAGCCGTATCGCCACACTCGGCTGGTTGGTTTACATCCCCATCTTCCAGCAGCCCACCTATGCAACTGATTGGCAAATATAACGGCGTCTTTACTCTTCTAATTTTTAAGTTTCTTATCACTGAGCATGGGCTGTAGAACACTTATAAATCAGATTAAGGTCCTCAGAAAGTGATAAGGCTTCTGCTTTTTACTACATCATAAATATCTGACTGTGAACTAAAGAGGCGCACTAGAAAGCTACCCATCCGGGTGACGGCACCAAATACGAGCCGAGCAGAGTCACAGATGGAGGAAATCAGATCCCACTCCAGGGGGCTCTCAGCTCTTCCATCATGTTATAATCTGAGATTAACCCATCAACAAATATTTACTGGAACCTGCCGCGGGCGTCCCCTACTTTCCTACACAAAACCCAGTGTGAGAAAACTCCAACAGATTACAGGGATCCCGTATTTCCCCACTTCAAATCACACGTCTTCTAATTAGATCTCACCTTGGAGAGTCCCCCAGGATATATTTCTGGCACTTGGAGGTCAGGCCAGCTGCAAAGGCCTGCCTGACGTACCTCTGAGGCTCCTGCATGCACGATGACTTCCATCGCTCTTGATCTGAATGAGAATCCCAGGACAGTAAGATGCTCACAGTGAGAGAAAACTGCAGAGACAGGCCGGATGAGAGAAACCGCCAGTCCTGCACGTGTCCAGTGCTTGCCCTACTCGGCGCTCTCCGACCTCAGGATGGATCACGCGGGAGACTCGCCCTCACAGACTTCAGGTTTTGGTTGATTCACACTGTTTCCAAACGACACGCAGTGAACGGCGGGGAAGGTCAGCCAGTGTTTTATCTCTTTTCTTTTTCTGTGTGTACTGGGGATGGATCCCAGGTGCAGACTACCTCCGAGCCACACCCCCAGCCCTCTTCTCTGTTTTAGTCTTTATTTTGAAACAGGGTCTCACTGAGTTGCAAAGGGCCTCGCTAAGTAGCTGAGGCTGGCCGCTAACCTGCCATCCTCCTGTCTCAGGCTCTTGAGTGCTGGGAGTCAAGCGCGCGCCATCACGCCCACCCGGCCCGTGTTTTCTTTCTAACCAGCATGCATTCCGGTCTGCGTACGGTCCAGCCACTTCCGACGACGCTACTCAACTGCACAGCTCGCGGCGTTTCTAACTAGCAACCCCAGGACGCTGCTCTGTGCTGCACCCACCTGTGCAGCAAGCCACCTGCAGAAGCAGAGTTAAAAAAACAAGCGCAGCTGGGGTGTGCCTCGACGCCCTCTCCTGCTCTCTGGTCCCCTTCAAGCCCACACTCCGTTCAGATCCTAGAACTACGGAAGCCACAGGGACGTAGGCACTGTGGGGTCAACGCGAGGGAGCATCGGCTACTCCGAGGTCAGTGGAGCTCAGCAAGGGGTCCTTCCCTTGAGAGCGACGCAGAAAATCATCAAGGGCGGGCCTGACACACAGCCCACTGGCTCCCACAGCGGGAAGCACCCACTGTGCGCCACACCCCCTGCTCAGGGCCTTCCATCACCACGGTCACGCGTGAGAAGCACCCACTGTGCGCCACACTCCCCGCTCAGGGCCTTCCATCACCACGGTCACATGAGAGAAGCACCCACCGTGTGTTACGCTCACTCAGGGCCTCCCATCACGACGGTCACGCATGGGAAGCAGCCACTGTGCGCCACACCCCCGCTCAGGGCCGCCATCACGATGGTTCTGGTTCTCAGGCACATTCGCCCCCCCCCCGCCCCCACCGGAAAGACCTGGACACACTCTTGCTCGGCACAGCTGGAATCCAGCGGCAGAGGCCAGAGGCCGCTGCAGGCCCACAGCTCCAGGCCGAGGCCCTGCAGGAAGGTGCAGGCTCGCAAGAGCCCTGCGGGAGGCGCTGTGTGGACCGTGTCCGCTCTTGAGGACACTGCAGCAGAGTCGTTAAGGCTCTCGCCCAGGACAGAGGGAGGCCGCTGTCTGCGCTGCTGAGCAACCGACCAGGAACCCTGAGAGGAAGGACTGAAGAGCCCGAGTCCCCACGACGCACGCACGCGCCTCCCTTGCTCATCGGGGACGCTCTCCTCCGCCTCTCACAGAGGGCACGTTTCCCAGCGGCCCCTGCTGCACCCAGGACAGAGGCACAAACGCCGGTGAGATCTGTCACTTCCCCCTCCACTGCGCGGAGCGCCTCCCACAGCATAAAGCAGCAGCCTCTGCCCCAAGCCCAGCGACCCTGGCTCCCACAAGTGTTGCCAGGGAGGAGGCTGGACCCCGCCCGAGCCTGGGGCGGGCAGCGCGAGGAGGCCGGGGGAAGTGCTGCTAGCAGCAGGACCCAGGACAGAGGGCTTCAGCCTCCCGGCCCGGGTGCAATCAGCCTCTGCCCCTCGAGGCAGACAGTGAGGACGCAGGAGGCGTCCCCAACAGCCACCTGCACAGCCTGTGAACGCACTGCACTGCCAGGCAGGCAGCCTCCGCTGCCCTGGAACAACTCAGAGCCACACCCTAAACAGCACATCAACCACTAAAAGAAAACCAGCGGGCGTGGGGGCGCACGCCTGTCAACCCAGCATTCGGGAGGCTGAGACCTGAGGATCGCTTGTTCAAGACCAGCCTCAGCTACTTAGTGAGGCCCTCGGCAACTCAGTAAGACCCTGTTTCAAAATAAAGAATAACAAATAGAGCTGGGGGTGTAGCTTGGAGGTCGAATGCCCCAGGGATCCATCCCCAGACCCGCCAAAAAAATAAAAATAAAAAGTAGACAATAAAAATAAGGCTGGGGTGTAGCTTGGAGGTAGAATGCCTCTGGATTCCATCCCCAGTACTGCAAAATGAATAAATAAAAGCCGGGCATGGTGGCGCACACTTGTAATCTCAGGATTTGGGAGGCTGAGACAGGAGGATTGTGGCTCAAAGCCAGCCTCAGCTACTCAGTGAGACCCTGTTTCAAAGTAAAGAATAAAAAACTAAGGATGGGGGTGTCAGTTGGAGGTGGAGTGCCCCTGGGTTCCATCCACAGTACTGCAAAAATAAATAAGTGAACAGAAGCCAACCAGCCACTCCCTCCAACCAGCACGCCCAGATAGCAAGGCGCCCTTTGTGCACCCCTCCTTCCACCGTGTGGGGTTATCTAAGAAACCACTCTGCACAGGTTTACTCCAACACCCGGCAGAGACAACCCTCGCATCTCCAGGGCGTACAGCGGCAGTGTGGAGCCACCGGAACACTGGATGCACTTATTTTTAAAAGAAAAACGGCTGACATTTTGCGCTTTAACGCCCTGTACCTTCTCGAGCCCCGGATCCCGTGACGAGACCCGCCGCTCACCCATTGCGGCTCTCTGGGGTGGAGGCCATGAGGCCGCGCAGGCAGGTAGACGGCGTCTAACATAGGCAGGATCAGGTGCACGGGGTTCGCGGGGATTCCCGAGCCCGGGCCCTGGCGCTTCATGTTCGCAGATGGAGACTGTCACCACCACCAGGAAGCCAACAGTGAGCGCATCCCTGCTGAAAGACGGGGGAGGGGGGGTCCTGAATCCCAGTTACTTATTTTTTACTTTTTTTTTTTTTTTTTTGCAGTACTGGGGATGGAACCCAGGGGCATTTGACCTTCAAGCTACACCCCCTGCCCTATTTTTCATTCTTTGTTTTGAAACAGGGTCTCACTGAGTTGCAGAGGGCCTCACTCAGTAGCTGAGGCTGTCCGCGAACCGCGATCCTCCTGTCTCAGCCTCCCGAATGCTGGGATGAGGAGCGCGCGCCACCACGCCCGGCTCTGAATCCCCTTCGATGCGGTGGCTGGGACTCCGCTGACACGCAGTGCGGCCCTACTGCGCGCCAGTGCTGCGCTCTGCAGGTGAGGGGCCAGGAGCAAAGAACGCGTGTGCGCCCACCTGGCCCAGGCGGGGACGGCGCTTCATTTTGTTTTGACCTGTTTCTCTTCTGAGTATGTCAACACCACCCCCAGGACAAGCGGAGATGGGGAAAGGTGAGAAGCCGGAGCAATCTCCTGCCCGTCAACCACAGCATGGCTTTGTGAGGCGAGAGAAGGCAATTCAATTTTCAAGGAAAAAAAGGCTCCTAGCCAACCTCTGGGGCGCTACGATCTCTGCGCATCCTTATAGAGGTTGTTCCGGTTGCGTTAATTTGCCTTCCCAGTGAAGACAAGTTACCTTACCACCCCAAGTACACAAGCCGCTGCCATTAGGCATAAGGACTTCTAGATTGTCTTAACGGGCGAGGTGGCGCACGCTTGTCATCCCCGCACAAGGGAGGCGGAGACAGGAGGACGGCACAGGTTCCAAGCCAGCCGCGCTGGCTTAAGAGACCCTGTTTCCAAATAAAAAAAATATATAAAATAGGTTGGGAGTGTAGCCTGGAGGTCCAGGAACCCCAGTACCACCAAAAAAGAAAAAAAGAAAGAAAGAAAGAAAGAAAGAAAGAAAGAAAGAAAGAAAGAAAGAAATTGTTTTAACAGCCTCAACTAACAACCTATCAGGACTCGGCCGCGAGGGATCCGCGGTGCATCTTTGTGCGTGGCATACGCCCTGCAGCCCACGCCAAGCTGCTGCAGTTGGGGCTCACTCTCCACCGGAGCTCCGCGACCGCTGCCAGTCGCTGAGACATCAACAAGCAGCTCCCTGATCTTCAACTGCGCCCCAAAGCCCACTCCAGGTGTGCCCCGCGACCCGCAGCTCGAGGCGAGAACTGCGACTGCCAGGCCGGGCGTGGTGGCGCACGCTCGTCATCCCAGCGCCTGAGAGGCCAAGACAGGAGGAGCGCGGGTTTGAAGCCAGCCTCAGCTACTTAGTGAGGCTCTCAGCAACTTAGTGAGACCCTGTTTGTAAATAAAAAATACATACATAAAAAGAGTCCTTGGGTTCCATCCCCAGTACCACAAAAAAAAAGGCACCGTGACTGCAGAAAAGCAGAACCAGCAAAGCAGGAGGCCGGCCAGACCAGGCAGCCAACTTTGTGTCTTGTAACTGTGATTCTGGCGTGTTATCTTCTCTGACAACTTTTCCATTTTCTCTTTTAAAATGGAGCCAAGTGTCCGCTTCGCCCGTGCTGCGGGGACCGAGGCGGTCCGCGGAGAGCTCTGTGCCGGGCCGAGCGCGCCCACGAGCACCGCTCCTATCGCGTGCTACCAGGTACTCCGATGCTTAACTTCTCAAACCCTTCATGAGTTCTTCGAGCATTATTCCCACTCAAATAAAATGGGTATCACAGCTACCCAGACCTGTCATATTTTCATAATTCTTAAATGCCATCTGTCAAAATCCTATATTTAAGGAGTTGTTTTTACTTCAGGATTACTAATGAGGAAAAAGAAGAGGATCCTTGTGAAACTGCTACAAAGACCCAGGACTGGATGAATAAAAAACTGACTGTTTTATTTGTTACTCTGGCAAAACTCTCACTCCGGCGAGAAGAGCGTGATTCCTGAATAGATTATAAACTCACATAACGTGGAGTATTTTCAGCAACTGCCATGAGCTTTTAAGAAAATGTCTACCAAACACAAGCTCTTTTGAAGAACTGGCCGCCGCAGCTGCCAGTCAACAATGAACGCGCGAGCCGCGGGCGAGCACGGTAAGGAGTGGCAGCGTCTCCAGAAGGCTCCGGCGGCTCCTCAGAGCGGACAGCACCCGGCCCAGACACAGCACGAAGGGAAGAGAAAGGGCGCCATTCAGAGCCGAGAAGCCCTGGCTTATCTTGGGAAGGGAAGGCCCGGGGTGTGAGCGAGGGCTCCGAGCACACAGTCACTCTTATTTACTCCAGACCGAGGTACCCCAAAGCCCGTCCATCTCTCTCCTCGCGGCATACTGTTACTCAACCAAAAAGAGGGGCGCAAGGACGCTGGAAACAGACACAGACGCCTCCCAAACGACAGCCCCGCGGAGCCGATCGCCACTGCAGCGGGCGCCGGGCGCCGGCCAGGTCAGCGGTGGGCGCGGGCACTCTCCCCTGCGTTTACCCAAGAACTTACCGACGGTCCCTTCTGCTCCGCATGTACACGTATGCCCTGATAACAGAAAAACACTTTAGCAACACAGACACCTTGCTGGGTGTGTGTGTGGTAGTGGGGGTTGAACCCAGGGGCGTTCTACCTCCGAGAGACACCCCCACAGCCCTATTTTTTTTTTTTTTGGTGGTACTGGGGGTAGAACCCAGGGGCTTTCTACCTTCGGGCTATACTCCCAGACCTACTTTATATTTTATTTGGAAACAGGGTCTCACTAAGTTGCTGAGAACCTCACTAAGTAGCTGAGGCTGGCCTCGAACCTGTGCAATCCTCCTGTCTCAGCCTCCCAAGCGTGGGGATTACAAGCATGAGCCACCACACCTGCCTATTTTATTCTTTATTTTGAAACAGGGTCTCATCACATCGCGGAGGGCCTCACAAAAAGTGGAGGCTGAGCCGGGCATGGTGGTGCACACTTGTAATCCCCGTGCTTGGGAGGCAGAGACAGGAGGATTGCGCAGGTTCAAAGCCAGCCTCAGCTACTTAGTGAGACCCTGTTTCCAAATAAAGTATAAAAATAGGTCTGGGAGTGTAGTCTGGGAGGTAGAAGGGCTTCCAGGAACCCCAGTACCACCAAAAAAAAAAAAATGTGGAGGCTGTCCGGGAACCTGCGATCCTGTCTCGGCCTCCCAAACCCGCCCGGCCTGACACGTGGCTTTGCGTGGACAGCGCTGTGAAGGCTCACGAGTAACGCCTGGCGGCGCAGGACTCCTCTGGAAAGGCGACAGCGCCCTACATGCAGCAGGATGGAGAGAAGCCGTTAGGGAGGGCCGGCCGCGCGCAGCCCGTGAGCTCCTCCTCGCCCTTCTGAGCCTCCATCTGGCCTCTAGCGCCGGCCGCAGGCTCCACCCCAGAGCCAGAGATGCCCTCCTCCTCACCACTGCCGACCACACCACCCAACACGGATCTGGCCGGCTTCTCTGACTGCCGCCTGACTCCCCTGCTAAAACACAGGCTCACCTTCACTGTTCGCTCTTCTTCCGAAAACCAGACTAGAGGGAGGGAGGGAGGGAGTGGCGCTGCATTTCAGGTCTGATGGGTACACTTTGAAGCCCGACCTCCTCACTGACCAAGGCCTAGAAGCTGAGGAACCCACCGTCAGGAGCAGCTGCGTGCCCCCAACGTCCACGTGAGCCCTGGCGGATTCAGGTCCCACACTGCTACCAAGGAGACCTCGCGACGCGCACAGCCCCACGCAGCAGAGACCTTCCCTCCGACCACCGCGTCCAGGCCCACCTCCTGCCCCCCATTCCCATCTCCAGTCAGCTCCCCTGCCTCCTCCTGGAAGTCTTCCTGGCCCTGGCCCGCTCCTCTACTCCAGAGCTCCCACAGAGGCCTGCTCCAGAGGCTGTGACTCGGACCTTCCGAGCCTCAAATCTGTGATCCTCCTGCCTTAGCCTCCCAAGTCCTGGGACTACAGGTGTGCATTCCCACATCTGGCTTGAATAAATGAAATTAAGGCAAAACAGCCAGAAAAATCTCAAGGCAGAAATTAACACTAAATAAAATATCTAGGGCCTGCTGGCGAGTTGTGGGCTTGACGGGAAGCAGAGTGACAAGGCCCTCCTGCTGCTGACAAGCACCCAAGGAATCAAGTCACATGGTGTACCTGCTCAAGTGTGAACGGCCCTGGTCCCAGTCCTGAGGCTGAACACGTACAAGTGGCTCAGAACGGGATCACACACAACGATGGCTTCCCCGCCCCACATCCCCACTTGAGGCGCAATCTTTACACAGAGCTCGCGTTAACTTCTGCAATTCTAACGGCATCCCCCCAAAAAACACTTGTCTTTCTAGAAGGTTTCCAAAGAGAACAAGGTAACCGAAAGGAGAACCGCTGGAAGCGGACACCTCCCAGAACCGAACAGCCGCTTTTCTAAATACCCTGATCAGGCAGAAAACCCCAACGCCGAGCCGGGCGTGGCGGCGCGCGCTTGTCATCCCGCGCTTGGGAGGCGGAGACAGGAGGATCGCGCAGGTTCGAAGCCAGCCTCAGCTACTTAGGGAGGCTCTCAGCAACTTAGTGAGGCCCTGTTTCCACATACAATATAAAATAGGTCTGGGAGTATAGCCCGGAGGTAGAAAGTCACCAAAAATAAATAAATAAATAAATAAATAAATAAATAAACAAACAAACAATCCCAAGCCAGGTGTGGTGGTGCATACTTGAAATCCCAGCATTCGGGAGGCTGAGACAGGAGGATCCCGGTTCGCAGACAGCCTCAGCTACTTAGTGAGGTCCTCTGCAGCTTAGTGAGCCCCTGTTTCAAAATAAAGAATAAAAAATAAGCCAGGTATGGTGGCGCACACTTGTAATCCCAGCGTTCGGGAGGCTGAGACCGGAGGACTGCGGTTCGCGGACAGCCTCAGCTACTCTTAGTGAGGCCCTCTGTAACATAATGAGACCCTGTTTCAAAATAAAGAATTAAAAAAAAAAAAAAAACAGGGCAGGAGGCATAGCTTGGAGGTCAAATGCCCCTAAGTTTCATCTCCAGACCCACAAAAAATAAAAAATAAAGAATTAAAAAATAGGGCTGGGAGTGTAGCTCAGAGGTAGAATGCCCCTGGGTTCCATCCACAGACCCACAAAAGAACACTCAGTCCCTAGAACTGGGATGTGAGCATGAGCCTAAGGCTAGAAGTGTTGTTCCCACAGCTGCCGGCCGTGCAAACCTACCCAATGAACTTCTGGTGCGCACAGAAAGAGGGGTCCCTGGAACACACTTTAGGAGACGGTGACTTACAGCCGTGGTTCTCCACACCCAAAGAGACCGAGCTCTGTGAGTCCTAATAAAATGGAGGGAAACGAAGACAGACCCCCAACATCTTTCCTAAACCTCACTGTTTTCAAAGTTAAAGAACTGTCCGTCATTCGAAACAACAGCTCTCGCGCTTCTACGATGGTGAGAACACCACTCTAAGATGCTGGCGCCTCTGTTTAGGGTCCCGATCGTTCCCGAAACTTCCTGGATTGACATAGAAAGCCCAGAGGCCCCAGCTTCGAGCATTCCTTTTCCCTACTGGAGAAAGGGAAACCCCTCCAGGATTTCACCGGAGTCGACGATTATAGAAAACATCTGTAAGACCTGGGAAGGGAAGGGAAGGGGTTCCGTTTAAACACCGTGAATCTGACTGTGAAAGATGACTTTTTCCTTGCCATATGCGCACATATCTATAAGAGGAAAAGTGTTTCACGTTAGCAGGGTCTTTATTACAGAGAGGAACAGGAGCGCTGAATACGACTTTATGGTCCGAGCGGCTGAAACGCTCATCTCTGTCCTCCCTTCACTGGTAACGACCCTGCTGCCCAGACGGCGCAAACGTGGCCCTCCGCCTCTCCGCAGAGAGCGACCAGCGGCGAAGTCCACGAACGCGCTTCCATCAGCAACTCCTTTAACAATCAGAGGAGCACATTTATTAGAAATACTGCCGCAAACCTTGAATATCAATGTGATTAAAAGCAATCTCGCCCCGAAATGCTATTTAAGTAGTGAAATCTCACTTCTCCTTTTAAAGGATTGATTTTTTTTAATGGCACAAATCCCAGATGATTGTGCCTGCTATCTGCTGCAAGCTTAGCTTTCATTTAATCTTTTTTAAAAAGCCAATTACTTCTAATGCAAGAGAAACACACCCCTCTCCCCCCTCGGGAAAAGACTATGAAAGAGAGACACCGACTGCAGCACGGCGACCCCGGCGGGCTGGGAAGGGCCCGGCCCGGCGCCCGACAGCTTGCAGACGGCCGCGTGGCCGGGGTGACCGCTGGAGTCCGGGGCTCTGCGGCCTCCGCCTCGCTCACCTGGGCCTGCGCTGCTTCCTCTCCGTCAAGGGAGACAATGGCGCCAGCTCCGGCACAGGACGCGCGGCGCACACTCGCTGGCCTCACCTGGCACCGTGACGGGGCGCGCGGGAGGGTGTCTTTATAGAGAAGATGCGGTGGCGCGTCCACTCCACTCGCCAGGTCAGCTCTCACAGAAACCCACCGCAGCTGTGAGGGGCGGCGCGGGGCCTCCCCCAGCTGCAGGAAGCTCGCGCAGTATCCATCCCTGGGGCGCCGTGAGGATTCAGCAGCCCGCCTGGATCAGGTGAGACGCCACTCAGCGAGTACGGAATCGCAGGCACCTGGGGCCCAAGAATACGGTCAGCCTTGTCCAATCAAACCGCAGGTTTGGTTTTTGTTTTTTCCTTCTGCTGGGTCCTTCTCGTGATTCCCAAGATCTCCAACAAAACTTCGGCTTTTCTCAGCCAGCTCAAACGCAGAGGCTCTGAAGAAGTGAAAATCTCCCCAAAGCTCCCAACACTCCGGAAGCTTTGCGCACCAGGCAGGGGCTCGGCGCAGGGCACCCGAGCCAAGGGGGGTTCTGCCCACGCGCGACGCAGGCTGCCCTGCAGCAGGGGCACGCCACTGCGCAGCAACAGTGAACAACACAAGCAGAAGGGCAGGGTCCTTCCGAGGCCAAGACATCTCCCTCCTCAGTAGCGAGGGAGCTCTTAGGGGAAGGCTGCTGGGTCCTCCCCTCAACATGGAGGTCGCGGGAGAGCAGAGTCACGTGCAGCTGGCTGGGTTCTGTTGGGCAACCGGGGCGCTCAAGAAGACGGGGAGCGGGCAGCTTGTGGGGCTGCCGGGGCGCGCCAGCTGCAGTCCCTGCCCCCCCCCCTGCTAACCCAGCATGGAGACGCTGGCGTTCGGATCCCGTGCGCTTTTGAGTTTTCACTCCACTTCAATGTGAAGACCACCCTCGAGTCAGCCAGGGTGCACCTGACCCCAGGCTGCAGGGTGCCGCAGTGCGGGCGAGAACCCCCCAAAGGCTGGGGGTCCTCCTGTGGGCGAGAGCAGATGGCCGGAGTGGGAGCCGCCACTGCAGCCCGAGCAGCCACACAGGTGCTCAGCGGGCCACCTGCAATCCTCAAGGTGCGACCCAGGGAAGATGTCGGCGGACCAGCACTCCCCCTTACACACCCGCCACGGAGATCAGGGCCACAGAGCCGGCACACACGGCCATCACGGGACAGGACACCAGCTGAAGTCCACGCAGGCAGAGAAACAACGGCAAGACACCAGACGCACCACACCGCGCCGGGGAGGGGCACAGCCAGGTGAGATGGGGCCAGGCCGCGCCACAGCTGGCTACAAGGAGGCTCATTAAAGTATCTTCTCTACTTTGCATGTCTCCTATCTCCATAAGAAAAACCTGGGGTAGCCAGGCATGGTGGCGCACGCTTACAATCCCAGCATTTGGGAGGCTGAGACAGGACGATCGCGGTTCGCGGACAGCCTCAGCTACTTAGTGAGGCCCTCTGCAACTCAGTGAGACCCGGTTTCAAAGCCCCCCCCCAAAAAAAAATGTGTTTTCTCTACTTTGCATGTCTCAATTTGTTCATAAGAAAAAATCTGGTGTAAAACAGATACAAGAGCCCCAGAGAGAGAAGCAGACACTCAGGGAGGGGCCGTCGACAGCTCAGTGCCCAGCGCGGCGTCACAACCAACTACAAACCATGGATTTTCCCCTAGGAAAGAAGACCGTCGGTCCTGCCATTTGGCTGTAATCTGTGTTGAAGCTACACACCTCCCTAGTCTGTCTCTAAGAAACCCAGCCTAGCTGCCTCCAGGTCCCTGCCGACCTTTTTTTGTGTGTGTGGAACTGGGACTGGAACCCAGGGGCATTCTACCTCCGAGCTACACCCCTAGCCCTATTTTTTTATTCTTTAATTTGAACCGGGGTTTCACTGAGTTGCAAACGGCCTCACTAAGTAAGCAGCTGAGGCTGTCCGCAACCCGAGATCCTCCTGTCTCAGCCTCCGGGATGCTGGGGTCACAAGCATGCGCCACCGCGCCTGGCTGCCGGCCTCTCTTCCGCCTTCCCCCCAGCAGGACCGTGTCCCTGTTCTTTAGACAGGGAAGGCACCTGTCATCAGTGTGGCTGTCACCCGGAAAGCCGTGCTCCTCCCTTGCCTAAATATCAGAGATAAGAGGGTAGTGTCCTGTCTTCACCCTTTCTGGGAAGTGTGAATGGAACAGTAAGCTCAGAACCCAGCAACAGGGAGTGCTAAGGGCCTGCGGCCTGCCCTGAGGCCAGCACCCCCAGACAGAACAGAACCAGTCCCCCCAGGACTCAGCTTAACCTTCCCAGCAGCCTTTTTATCATTATTATTATTATTATTATTATTATTATTATTATTGTTGTTGTTGTTTGCAGGGTACTGGGGATTAAATTCAGGGCTTCGAGCACACTAGGTAAGTGCTCTACTGCTGAGCTACACGGCCGGCCCTTTTACAAGTTTCATTCTGAGCCAATCCCTCTAGGTTGCTTCCAACTTAGCTTCTCCTGCCTCCGCCTCCCCACGACCTGGGTTCAGGCACGGTGCCAGGTGCCACTCATTCTTTTTTTGAGCAAATAATGACTGAGCACAAAAAAGTGCAGGAGCCGAGTATGCATCACAGTGTCCCCAACCTCTAAAGGCGGGATCAGTGGGCGTGGCGGCGCACGCTCCTAATGCCAGCGTTTAGGAGGCTGAAGCAGGAGGATCACGGATTTGAGGGCAGCCTCAGCTACTTAAGAGAAGCCTTCCGCAACTCAGTGAGACCCTGTTTTAAAATAAAGATTAAAAAAAAAATTAGGGCTGTGGGTGTAGCTCAGAGGGAGAAGGCCCCTGAGTTCCAGCCTTAGCACTACAAAAATATAAATAAATAAGCCGGGCGTGGTGGCGCACACTTGTAATCCCCGCGCTTGGGAGGCTGAGACAGGAGGATCCCACGGGTTCGAAGCCAGCCTCAGCTACATAGTGAGGCTCTCAGCAACTTCGTGAGACCCTGTTTCCAAATAAAGTATAAAATAGGTCTGGGAGTATAGCCCGGAGGTAGAAAGCTCCTGGGTTCCACCCCCAGTACCACCGAAAAAAAATAAACTAAATAAATATATAAATAAGTAAGGCTGGAGGTAGAGCGTGGAGGCAGAATGCCTGGGTCCAAGCCCCAGCTGGCCCTCCACACACTCAGAGGAGCAGTCTCTCAGTGCGTGCCTTCAGATGGGGCAGGGCCAAGGGGAAAGTGCTGCCCACCAGGGGGACTGATGGGGCAGGGCCAAGGGGAAAGTGCTGCCCACCAGGGGGACTGAGGGGCAGTTAGGTAAGCCTGGGTGCTGGTACACACCTCTCATCGCAGTCCTCGGGAGGCTGACACAGGGGCAGCGCAGGTTCGAGGACAGCCTCAACAAGGGGTGAGACAGTGTAGCTTGGAGGTACAGTGCCCCTTGGTCCAACCTCCAGTCCAAAGAAAGAAGAAAAAAAAAAACTAAACTAAAAAATCAGAGAAGTTAGGTTATAGCTTCCCAAAGAAAACGTCATGTTCCCAAGTGCACTGCTGACTTGCTCAGGACACCCTAGACACAGAAAAACTGGCTGCCAAACTTAGGTATTTAATGTTTTCATTTCTTACGGTGTCCTGTATGTCCAGGTACTAATACAGAAATCCTATCCTGTTATTCACACCAATCCATTCCATGTAAACATAAACTTGTTAAATTTTACAAATATAAAATTTCACAAGTCACCGTAAGGAGTAACAAGTAATTTGTCTTTAGAATTCACTTACATAAAGAAGGTTAGAAATGTATCGGCAGCCAGATATAGGGATGCATGCCGGTAAGCCTGTGCTTGGGAGGTTCAGATGAAAGGATCGCAAGTTCAAGACCAACCTCGGCAACTTAGCGAGGCTCTCAGGACCCTAGTGAGGCCCTGTTTCACCACAAAAAGGGATGGAGGTGCGGCCTTTGGGCTCAACCCCCAGCACCTCTCCAAAAAATGTACTGCAGTTTTTTCCTACCAAAATCAAATGTACTACCAATGAAAATTACAAATCTCAGGAAAACAGGGCAATAAAAATGCAAGAATAAGCCTGGCGTGGCAGCACACGCTTGTCATCCCAACATTCGGGAGGCTGAGACGGGAGGATCGCGGTTCACCTCGACTACTTAGTGAGGCCCTCTGCAACTCAGTGAGACCCTGTTTCAAAATAAAGAGTAAAAAAATAGGGCTGGGGGTGTCGCTTGGAGGTTGAATCCCCCTAGGTTCCATTCCAGTACTGCAAAAAAATATATATATACTAATAATAATGCAAGAATACAGATTAACCGTGGGCTAATCTCTGAAAGGGAACTGAAACTGTCTCTTAAACACGTGCCTAGCCATGCTAAGAAGAGTGATTATATACTACAAATAAGCCGGGCGTGGTGGTACAAGCTTGTAATCCCAGCATTTGGGAGGCTGAGACCCAGAGGATCGCGGTTTGCTGACAGCCTCAGCTACTTAGTGAGGCCCTCTGCAACTCAGTGAGACCCGGTTTCAAAATAAAGAATAAAAAATAGGGCAGGGGGTGTAGCTCGGAGGTTGAATGCCCCTGGGTTCCATCCCCAGACCCGCAAAAAAAAAAAAAAAAAAAGAAACAAAATAAAAATAAAAATAAACAGCCGGGCGTGGTGGCGCACGCTTGTAATCCCCGCGCTTGGGAGGCTGAGACAGGAGGATCGCACAGGTTCGAAGCCAGCCTCAGCTGCTTAGTGAGGCTCTCAGCAACTTAGTGAGACCCTGTTTCCAAATAAAATATAAAATAGTCTGGGAGTATAGCCCGGAGGTAGAAAGCCTCTGGGTTCCACCCCCAGTACCACCAAAGTAAATAAATAAACTACAAATCATCTAATTTCCACCCAAACCAATAGTCTCAACCCTTGAGCAGTCTTAACCACAGAGGAATGGGCGAAAGTAAGGAGTGAAACTTTTACGCCTTAAAAAGTTTTAAACACTTTCACAAGAGTGAAAAGGAGAGGAAAGAAGAGTCCAGTGGCAGATCTGGACTGTGGGGTGGGGTGGGGTGGGGGTGTTGGGACTTCGGGAGGGGTCGTGGAAATGACCCTGGACGCTGGACACACCAGGAGTTTGCACACAGTTTCAGAAGAACTATGACCCCCGTGAGCCTGCTTCAAGGTCCCAGGCTAAAAACCCCTAAAAACCCCTGGCCTGGATAAAAATCAATTAGGAGCGCCAAGATTATCAGCAGTTCAAAAGGTTACAGAGTCGGTGACAAAGCCGGGCGCGGTGACGCGTGCTTGTAATCCCAGTACTTGGGAGGCTGAGACAGGAGGATCACAGGTTGGCGGACAGCCGCGGCTACTTAGTGAGGCTCTCAGCTACTCAGTGAGACCCTGTTTCAAAATAAAAAATAAGCCAGGCGTGGTGGCGCACGCTTGTAATCCCCGCGCTTGGGAGGCTGAGACAGGAGGATCGCGCAGGTTCGAAGCCAGCCTCGGCTACTTAGTGAGACCCTGTTTCCAAATAAAGTGTAAAAAAGGTCTGAGAGTATAGCCCAGAGGTAGAAAAGCCCCTCGGTTCCACCCCGAATACCACAAAAATAAATAAATAATAAAAAAACAGGGCTGGGGGTGTAGCTCAGGGACAGGTACATCTGGGGTCAATCCCCAGTACCCTCCCCCCCCCCACACACACACACACACGTCAGTGGGTACTGGGTCATTTTACATATTAGGTCATCCAACTTAATTCCCTACCGAAATCTCAGGAAATACGGATTGGATTATTGTCTCCTTTTCTGCATAGACAAAGTTGTATTCTGAGAGGTGGAAGGTCTCACAAGAGGGCAAGCGGCTCTCACCCGCTGGCCTTCAGACCTCGAGGACCACAGGGAGACTCGAGGCGTCCAATGAACATGCCAGAGATCCTTCGAGGAGGCTTCTCCTGAGTCTTCCTTCTCCTGACTTCTAGTGAGTCCTTCCACGATCAGCTTAAGTATTTCTTCGCGGGTTATTCACACTGCCCAGAGCGCCAGGATCCAGTTACCTCCAGAGCATCATCTCTTGAGATAACCTCAGCCAGAGACAAAAACGGCCAAGGGTCCAGGGCAGTTTTTCTCACATTAAATGTATTTTCACTTCTGAAGTGTCCTGACACCACAGGTCCACGCTCCGAGTAAAGTTCTCAGGCTTGGGGTTTTAAGCTGTGCAAAAATACCCACAAAGTCGCAAGCAAATGCGGAACTGTCTGAACTGAAAACTGTACTCAGAAGAGACAAGCATAAGTTTCTGCCGGCCTGGCTAAAACTTAGAGGATGTACCTACAGCATTCTCCAAAGGGTGAGAGCAACTTAAAAAGAAAATAACCAGCAGCAGCAGCAGCAGCAGCAACCTCTACCACTAATAACCTGATAGTTCAGAAGCTCAGGCAACCAGATCCAGGACGCCTTGGTGCCAAGAGGTCTTTAGCCTTTGTGGAACACCCGCTGATGAGAATATGCCAACAGAAGAGAACAGCGCAGACGCCGGGCGTGGTGGTGTAATCCCCGCGCTTGGGAGGCTGAGACAGGAGGATCGCGCAGGTTCGAAGCCAGCCTCAGCTACTTAGTGAGGCTCTCGGCAACTTAGCGAGACCCTGTTTCCAAATAAAATAGAAAATAGGTCTGGGAGTAGAGCCCGGAGGTAGAAAGCCTCTGGGTTCCACCCCCAGTACCACCAAAAAAAATAATAATAATAACAGCGCAGAAGAGGGTCCAGGCCGCTCAATCCCGTCAGGCCTCTGTCCGGAAGGAGGTGATTGGTGAACCCTACGATACTTACTCACCCGCTGCAGGGGAATTACCAATAATTAGCATCCTGTGTTCACACACATCTAGAAACCTTTTATGGGAACCGTCTCCACACCCAAAGGATGACAACGAAGACCCAGGGTGGTCCTCTCACGGGCTGCTTCCTACGAAGAGTTACCACGGAGCGATTTTACATTCTTAAGCCGAGGCTGGCTGCCGACTTGACACGAAAGAAAACCGGACTAACAACTGATTTGTTTTCTTCTCTATTGCAACACCGCCAACCGGCCGGGGCGCGCGGTCCTCTCTCTCCTCTGTGCCCCTTTTCAAAAGCAATTCTCCTTTCGAAGATCAACTCATTTGCTCTGGAGCCGGGGCAGCCTGGAAGCTCACCTTGGGGGGCTGCTGCTGTGCCGGCAGGGCAAGCAGTCGCCTGAAGAAGCCGGCGGAGGCCCCAGAGGAGGAAAAAGGCAGGTGCTAAAAACAAGAAGTCGGTGCGGAGAGACAGGAACAACCGGCCCCGGGGCTCTGTGGGCTTGCAGAGCCTCCGGGCCGGCTCAAGTTGTGCCAGTGCCGTGAACACCCAACTTCGGTTCACCCGGGGCGCCTGTGCCAGGCCAGGTTACCCAGATGGCGAACAAAAGGAGGTCTCCACCGCAGAGCCCGGTGGGCATTCGGAGGCGCGCCCCCGGGCGCACTTTTTTCCCGACAGTATAGTACTTTTCGGGTGCAAAAGGAGCCCTCTGGCTGCCCCAGCCGCGGGCACAGAGGCTCGTGGGCACGCGGGGGAGCAAACTCCTGCCCGGCTTCTCCGTGCCTTACCTGGCACCGCGCACGCACCCCCGGCCCCGCCGGGCCTCGGGGGGCGCCCGGCACCCCCGGTCCCGCGGGCGGAGGAAGATGGCAGAGGGCGCGGCCCGCGGCGCACTCACCTTCGCGGCTCAGCCCCATGGCTCCGCGGCTCTCCGCCGGCTCCGGGCTCGCTCCGTCGGGCTGGGCGCCTAGGAGACACAGCGGCGTGAGCGGCCCGCCGCCCCGGCCCCGCCGCCCGCCCGGCCCGCACTCACCGTCCTGGCCGGGCCGCTGCGCCGCCTCGACCCACGCGCTCCACGGCTGCCCCCGCGCCGCGTCGGGGCTGGGCGCCGCGGCCATGGCGGCGGCCGAGGGGCGGGCGCCGGGGCGGCCGGGCGCGGGCCGGCGGCGGCGCGGGGGCGGCGGGCGGGCGGCGGCGGCGGCGCGCGGCGGGGCGCTGACGTCACCGGCCCGCTCCGACATTCCTTCCGCTCCTGCGGGCGCCGGGAGGGGGAGCGCGGCGCCGGCTTAAGGGCGCGCCGGGGCCGGGGCGGCGGGCGGCGGCGGGGCGCGGCGCGGGGCGGTCGCCGGGGGCCGGGGGGGCGCCCGGGGATCCCCGCCGCGCCCGCCGCCCCCGCCTGGGCCCGCCCCGCGCCGCCGCGCGCCCGCCCCCGCCGCCGCCGCCCGCGCGCCCTTAAGGCCAGGCGCCGCCCCGCCCAGCTCCGCGCGTCCGGCCGCCGGGGCCGCCGGCCGGGGGGCGGGGCCGCACCGGGGGGCGGGGCCGCACCTGGGGGCGGGGCGCGGGCAGGTGAGCGACACCCCAAGCACGTGGGCGCCGCCGCCGCCGCGCCCCTGCCGCGGAGCCCGGCCCTCGGGGGCTGTGCAGAGAATTTTTACCCCTGCCCCTGAAAACTCTCTCTCTCTTTTATTATTTTATATTTTGGCAAGTCTGGGGATGGAAGACCTCCGAGCTACACCCCCTGCCCTATATTTTATTTTTTATTTATTTATTTTTATTTATTTATTTATTTATTTTGGTGGTACTGGGGCTTTCTACCTTCGGGCTATACTCCCAGACCTATTTTTTATACTTTATTTGGAAACAGGGTCTCACTAAGTTGCTGAGAGCCTCGCTACACCCCCTGCCCTATATTTTATTTTTTATTTATTTTTATTTATTTATTTATTTTTTTTTTGGTGGTACTGGGGCTTTCTACCTTCGGGCTATACTCCCAGACCTATTTTTTATACTTTATTTGGAAACAGGGTCTCACTAAGTTGCTGAAAGCCTCGCTACACCCCCTGCCCTACATTTTATTTTTTATTTATTTTTATTTATTTATTGTTGGTGGTACTGGGGCTTTCTACCTTCGGGCTATACTCCCAGACCTACTTTATATTTTATTTGGAAACAGGGTCTCACTAAGTTGCTGAGAGCCTCACTAAGTAGCTGAGGCTGACTTCGAACCTGCGCGATCCTCCTGTCTCAGCCTCCCAAGCGTGGGGATTACAAGCGTGCACCACCACGCCCGGCCTCCCTTGGGGACTTTTCAAAGAATTTTTATCCTTGCCTCTTAAAATTGTCTCTCTCTCTCTCTTTTTTTTTTTTTTTTTTGCAAGTCTGGGGATGGAAGCCAGGAGGCATTGGACCTCCGAGCTACACCCTCTGCCCTATATTTTATTTTTTATTATTATTATTATTTTTTTTTTGGTGGTACTGGGGGTAGAACCCAGGGGCTTTCTACCTTCGGGCTATACTCCCAGACCTGCTTTATATTTTATTTGGAAACAGGGTCTCACTAAGTTGCTGAGAGCCTCACTAAGTAGCTGAGGCTGGCTTCGAACCTGCGCGATCCTCCTGTCTCAGCCTCCCGAGCGCGGGGATGACAAGTGTGCGCCACCACGCCCGGCCTACCCTATATTTTAGTCTTTATTTATCTTTTTGGTGGTACTGGGGTTCCTGGAAACCCTTCTACCTCCGGGCTACACTCTCAGACCTATTTTATACTTTTTTTTTTTTTTAATTTTTGGAAACAGGGTCTCTTAAGGCAGCGTGGCTGGCTTCGAACCTGCGCGTTCCTCCTGTCTCCGCCTCCCAAGCGCGGGGATGACAAGCGTGCGCCACCAACCCGGCTTTTAGTCTTTATTTTGAAACAGGGTCTAAGCTGCAGAGGGCCTCAGTAAGTAAGGGGCTGGCCGAGAACCTGTGATCCCCCTGGCTCGGCCTCCCAAGTACTGGGATGACAAGCGTGCGCCACCACGCCCGGCTTTAACATTGGTTTTAACTGGTACAGCTGCCGTCCCGCCGCTGAATTGTCTTTTCTGGGGCAGGGCAAGAATCCAGGGTTTAGGGGGGTATAGAGAATGCCTAGGAAACACGTTTAGCAGGCAAGGTTTGGTTGGGTTCGTTAAATTAGGCCTTAGCCCACAAAACTGTACAGCGCTCACCAGACACACCGATTTTGCTTGAGGGACAGGCTGAAGATGGTAAAATGAAGGACCACTTAAGCCGGGCGTGATGGCGCACACTTGTAATCCCAGCATTTGGGAGGCTGAAACAGGAGGATCGGGGATGGTGGACAGCCTCAACTACTTAGGCCCTCTGCAACTCAGTGAGACCCTGTTTCAAAATAAAGAATAAAAAATAGGGCTGGGTGTAACTCAGAGATAGAATTCTCCTAGGTTCAACCCCCGGTACTGCAAAATAATAATAATTAATAAGAAAATCTTACGACACATTTATAATGCAGGACTGTAGTGGACAGGGTTTAAGTTCAAAATTTAAAAGCTCACACATAGCTGGGCGTGGTGGTGCACGCTTGTAATCACAGCACTCGGTAGGCTGAGACTGGAGGATCGCGGTTCGCCGACAGCCTCAGCTACTTAGTGAGGCCCTCTGCAACTCAGTGAGGCCCTATTTCAAAATAAAGAATAAAAAATAGGGCTGGGGGTGTAGCTCAGAGGTCAAATGTCCCTGGGTTCCATCCCCAAACCCGCAATAAATAAATAAAAGCTTACACACAGGCACACACTCACAAATACATATCACACACACACACACACACACACACACACACACACACACATGGTTTAGACAGGTTTAGTAATAAGGGGTATAATTTTCTTTTCTAGATATGCATGCAAAGAAGTTGAAAAAGTGAAACTATGGGTGTTCCGGGTCCCCAAACACAGTGAGCCCTCTCCATTCTCCTGCTCTACGTTCACAGATCCATCCAAACACAGATTCAATTACTATATTTTGCTGTACTGGGGATGGAACCCAGGGACATTCTGCCTCTGAGCTACACCCCCAGCCAGCCCTATTTTTTTTAATTTTTATTCTTTATTTTGAAACAGGGTCTGAGTTGCAAAGGGCCTCATTAAGTAGCTGAGGCTGGCTTCGAACCATGATCCTCCTGTCTCAGCCTCCCTAATGCTGGGATTACAAGCATGCACCACTATGCCTGGTGGATTTAATTAAAAAAATTTTAAGCCGGGCATGGTGGCACACACTTGTAATCCCAGCATTCAGGAGGCCGAGACCTGGAAGATCGCGGTTCGCGGACAGTCTCAGCTACTTAGTGAGGCCCTCCGCAACTCAGTGAGACCCGGTTTCAAAAATAAAGAATAAAAAATAGGGCAGGGGGTGTAGCTCAGAGGTCAAATGCCCCTGGGTTCCATCCCCAGACCCACAAAAAAAAAAAAAAAAAAAAGAAAGAAAAAATATTTAGCCGGGCGTGGTGGCGCACACTTGTGATCCCAGCACTTGGGAGACTGAGACAGGAGGATCACGGTTCACCTACAGCCTCAGCTACTACTTAGGCCCTTTACAACTCAAGTGAGACCCTGTTTCAAAATAAAGAATGAAAAATAGGGCTATATTGTAGCTTGGAGGTAGAATGCCCCTGGGTTCAATCCCCAGTATGGCAAAAATAAATAAATAATAAATTTAAAAAATACTAAGGAGCCAGGTATGGTGACGTATGCTTGTAATCTCAGCATTTTAGAGGCTCAGACAGGAGGGTCGTGGTTCATGGACAGCTTCAGCTACTTATGCCCTTTGCAACTCAGTGAGATCCTGTTTCAAAATAAAGAATTTAAAAATAGGACTGAGGATATAGCTCGGAGGTAGAATGCCCCTGGGTTCCATCCTCAGTACCACACACACAAAAATAAATAAAAAACAAGGTGTCTCTGCCAGGCGTGGTGGTGCTAAGACGAGAGAATTGCCGTTCACAGACAGCCTCAGCTACTTAGTGAGACCATGTTTCAAAACAGAATAAAAAGCTGGGCATGGTGGTGCATTTGTAATCCCAGCATTGGGGAGGCTAAGACAGGAGGATCGAGGTTCAGGGATAGCCTCAGCTACTTAGTAAGGCCCTTTACTGCTCAGTGAGACCTTGTTTCAAAATAAAGAATAGAGCCAGGCGTGGTTGCTCACACTTGTCAGCCCAGCATTCGGGAGGCTGAGACCGGAGGATCACGGTTCGCAGCCAGCCTCAGCTACTTAGTGAGGCCCTCTGCAACTCAGTGAGGCCCTGTTTCAAAATAAAGAATAAAAAATAGGGCAGGGGGTGTAGCTCAGAGGTCCAATGCCCCTGGGTTCCATCTCCAGACCCGCAAAAATATAAATAAATAAAAACAAAGAATAGCTGGGTATGGTGGCACCTGTTTGTCATATCAGTACTTTGAAGGCTGAGACAGGAGAATCGCAGTTTGAATCAGCACCTACTTAGGCCCTTTGCAACTCAGTAAGACCCTTTTTCAAAATAAAGAATAAAAAATAGGGCTGATAGTGCAGCTCGAAGTCAGAATGCCCTTGGATTCCAACCCTATACTGCAAATAAATAGATAGATAGATAGATAGATAGATAGATAGATAGATTGATTTTAAAAAAAAAGGTCTGGAAGTGTATCTTGGAGGTAGAAAGCCCTGGGTTCCATCCCCAGTGCCTCAAAAATAAATATATAAATAAATAAATAAATAAATAAATTTAAAAATAGGGCTGGGGATGTAGCTTAGAGATAGAATGCCCCTGGATTCCATCCCCAGTATCGCCAACAATAAATATAAATATAAATAAAAGAGAATAAAAATAGGGCTGGGGGTGTAACTCAGAGGTAGAATACCCTGGGTTCGATCTCCATTAACACACACACACACACCATATCGTGTCTCAAATCCAGCTGAGCAGTTCAGTTTAATCTTCAATAGGAAACTCCCCACGAGTGGAGGGACCGGGGGCAGGAGAGTGACACGGCACCTGCACCTCCCCGCCCGAGGGCTCTGCGCGGCCAGGGCCCTCTCACCTAGCCCACTGTCTCCATCCAGAAAGACTTCTAGAAAAGACAGATTCGCACCTGCGTACGTGTTCTGGCTTCCCTAATCGTTGGAAGGCATCGCCAGCCCAAGTCAGAACCGCAAGCTGTGAAAGGGCATCTGATCTTCCAGCTCTGGCAACCTTTTAAAAGCGTCCCTTCTACAAAGAACGCTGCTTATCAACAACAGCACGACAGAAACTCAAATACTCGGCTTTTCCTATCGGGCTATACTAATAAAGAACTTGCTGTCCTCTCACCCACATCCTCCTGCCTCTCCATACCCAGAAATATAAAGCTAAGACGGCTCACGTAATCCACACTCGTTTCATGGTGCTTGCCTACAGAAGGGCGCCTGGCTCCACGCGAGCCAGCGCCCTGGCCTCCGTGAGGACGTTTCGCCCCTCTAAGTTTTACAAGCTTTCAGTGGCGGGGAGCAAACTCAGCAAACAGGTCCTGATTGCTTGCCACACACCAGGCGCTCCACTGGGCGCGAGGGTGAGCGCAAAATAGTAATTTCGGCGAAGACACGAGCATACTAAGAAGCAGGAGAAACATTCAGTTCATCCAGACGCCCTTCGCGTGGAAGCCGTCCCCGCCAATTAGCTTGCAGCTCGGGAGCCCGCTGTGGGAGCGCGAGGCTGCCAAGCCTGAGCGCTTCGCCCCTTCTAAGGATGAATTTAATATGGGGTCTTACTTCACCACCCAAATTTAGGTATGTTCCCAGCCGATGCCAAGGGTCACAAGGTCTCTCTTTCCAGGACGATTACGTGCAGAGCAGATTCACTTGTAAAATGCTTTTTCCCAAGGCCAAAGCCGCCATCATGTGCAACAGAAATAAAAAGGGAGTCAATTTGTTTCTCCAGCTTTTAAATCCAATTGAATGTAAAAGAGGCTGAAGCTGCCCAAAACTTTTCAAAGAACCAAGACCCCACACGAGCCTTTTATTTGGGGGCAAACCACCAATCCCGAAACAAGATTTTAATAAACTTGAAAATCAGTAACTACGGTATATTTATATCTGTGTAAATTACAGGGTTGGGAACAGAGATTCTCCCATTATCAACCCCAAAGGATTGAAGATCATTTGTGTAACAAGAAACTCAGAATCACTGAATTAGGAGTGTGGGGGCTTTGGTTTCTTTCTATCCTCCTAAAACTGGTGGGTTTTTGTTTTTGTTTTTGTTTTCTGCCATACTAGGGATGGAACCCAGGTGCATTCTATCTACGAGCTACAGCCCCAGTCCGATTTTTTTAAATTCTTTCTTTCTTTCTTTTTATTTTTTAGTGGTACTGGGGTTCCTGGAAAGCCTTCTATACACTCCCAGACCTATTTTATACTTTTTATTTGGAAACAGGGTCTCTTAAGCCAGTGCGGCTGGCTTTGAACCTGCGCGATCCTCCTGTCTCCACCTCCAAAGCGCGGGGATTACAAGCGTGCGCCACTGTGCCTGGCTCTGGCTCTTTATTCTTTATTTTAATTTTTTTTTTTTTTTTTTTTGCATGTCTGGGGGTAGAACCCAGGGGCATTTGACCTTTGAGCTACACCCCCTATCCTATTTTTTATTCTTTATTTTGAAACAGGGTCTCCCTGAGTTGCAAAGGGGCCTCCCTCACTAAGTAGCTGAGGCTGTCGGAGAACCGCGATCCTCCCGTCTCAGCCTCCCAAGTACTGAGATTACAGGCGTGCGTCTCCAGGCCTGGCTGGGCAGGCCTCTCCTTAACTCTGATTTCTCTGGTGGAACACTCAGAGCTGTCAGGAATGCGTCAGCGTGTGCCCTCCAGTAAAGGGAGAAGGGGGGGGAAGGAATCAACTGAATTCATCAGCTCAGTGGCTGGAACTGCGGACAGTCAAGGGCGAAATTAGGACTAAAGAGATGAGGGATAATTACCCTTCTGAACACTGAACTGCGCACGCTCCAACTCTACAAAATGTATTATTTGCTAAGTGGGGCAAAGCTTTGAACTTTCGGCTGGCTTCCTTGAGCCTGTGTGTATAGCTGGGTATGAATGCACCAAAGAAACACCCTTCAATAACAGCGACTTCCTGGGGAAGAAAAAGATTAGTGTGCGCTTACAACAGGAAAAAGGCATGACATAAGAGGTTACAGAGGAGCCGGGCGTGGTGGCGCATGCTTGGAATCCCAGTACTTAAGAAGCTGAGACAGAAGGGTCGCAGGTTCGCGGCCAGCGTCTGCCACTCAGTGAGGCCCTCGCAACTTAGTGAGATCCTGTTTCAAAATAAAGAATAAAAAAATAAAGCTGGGCGTGGTGGCGCACGCTTGTAATCCCAGTGCTTGGGAGTCTGAGACAGGAGGATCACACAGGTTCAAAGACAGCCTCAGCTACTTAGTGAGGCTCTCAGCAACTTAGTGAGACCCTATTTCCAAATAAAGTATAAAAAAGGTCTGGGAGTATAGGCTGGAGGTAGAAAAGCCCCTGGCTTCTACCCTCACAAAAAAAAAGAAAAATAAAATAGAGCTGGCATGACGGCGCACACTTGTAATTCCAGTACCTAGGAGGCTGAGACAGGAGGATCACAGGTTTCTGATCATCCCTAACTACTTAGGCCCCCTGCAACTCAGTGAGACCCTGTTTCAAGATAAAGAATAAAAAATAGGGCTGGGGGTGTAGCTCTGAGGAAGAATGCCCCTGGGTTCCATCCCCAGCACCACAAAAAAAAAAAAAAAAAAAAAAAAAGAATTAGGGCCTGGGATGTAGCTCGGAGTTAGACTGCCTCTGGGTTCCATCCCCAGTACCACAAAAAAAGGTCATAAATTATAAAATGTAATCAACTAAGGGTGCCCACATATTTCCTGGGATAAAACATTGACTTGTAGTTTTATGATAAACTTGACTTGAAATCTTAATTTAAATTTTTTTTTTTTTTTTTTTTTTGCCGGGCATGGTGGCGCACGCTTGTCATCCCCGCGCTTGGGAGGCAGAGACAGGAGGATCGCGCAGGTTTGAAGCCAGCCGCGCTGGCTTACGAGACCCTGTTTCAGAATTATAAAAAATAGGTCTGGGAGTGTAGCCCGGAGGTAGAAGGGCTTCCAGGAACCCCGGTACCACCAAAAAAAGAAAAAAAAATTTTTTTTTTGAAACTGGGATGGAACCTAGGGCCATTTTACCTCTAAACTACACCTCCAGTCCTATTTATTTATTTATTCATTTATTTAGAAATAGAGTCTTGCTAAGTTGCCGAGGCTGACCTTGAACTTGCAATCCGCCTATCTCGGCCTCCCAAGCGCGGGGATTACAGAAATGTGCCACCATAGCTGGCTTGATTTAGTGTGTTTAGACTAAAAAAAAAAAAAAATTTTTTTAAATTGAGAGAATGGTTTACCTTTTTTTTTTTTTTTTTGGTGGTACTGGGGTTCCTGGAAGCCCTTCTACCTCCGGGCTACACTCCCAGACCCATTTTTACATTTTTATTTGGAAACAGGGTCTCCTAAGCCAGCGCGCGCGGCTGGCTTCGAGAATGGTTTACCTTTTTAAAAAAAAGGAACGGAAAAGTCGGACCAACATTGAGCTGTAAGACAGTCATGTAGTTGTCTATACTACCTCAGACGCAAAAAATACAGAAATTAAACATACTGCTAAAAATCCTTCCCTCTGTCACCTTGGTACTGACAGAGCTTTCTCTGGACTGGTGTAAATCTCAGCGTCTTAAAGGACCAGCAGTGGAGAGCGTGGATCTCCGGCCATCTCCCGGGCTGAAGCCCACGGCTACCTCTCAGAGCTGTTATGGGTCTGGGAAACCCCTTCACTTCTGTTTCTTTTGCAAAATGAGTAAAACAGGAGCTTCCACTCTGAGAAATATTAAGGAATCCGTACTGCGAAAGCACACCACAGCACCCGGTATTAGCACCTGCCTGACGGTAAGCCGGCTCTGCTGTGTCCACAGTTAGCCGCGTCCGGCTGAGTAGCTACAGTTACACCAGTCCTTGCTCTTACACTTTCAGGGACTCCCCGTGGCCAAGGGAGGGAATTAAAACCCTTTCCCTCCAAGAGCCGGGCGTGGTGTGCGCGCTTGTCATCCCAGCATCCGGGAGGCTGAGACGGGAGGATCGCGGTTCGCGGACAGCCTCAGCTACTTAGTGAGGCCCTCTGCAACTCAGTGAGACCCGGTTTCAAAATAAAGAATAAAAAATAGGGCAGGGGGTGTACCTCGGAGGTAGAATGCCCCTGAGTTCCATCCCCATTACTGCAATAAATAAATAAATAAATAAGAAATGGGGCTGGAGGTGCATCTCGGAGGTAGAATGCCACTGGGTTCTATCCCCTGTACCGCAGGAGGGGGAAAAAGCCCTCTCCCTCTCTCTTGAGGCCCTGTGCAGCTTGTGCCCGGAGGAACTTCCACTTCTCCCAGTTGGGTTCCTATCTGCAGGGACCTGAGGGTCCAGCCCAAACACCAGGCCACAGCTTCCAACCTTGGCCTCCTCCCGGGGCTGGGGTCTGAACTCCTACCGTCCAATCAAGTCCCTCCTCCGACTCTATTTCTGTAACAGACTCTCCCCATCCCTCCCACTAAGTTACAGAACTGCAGGGATGGGGGTTGAAGACGATCTTCTCTGATATCAAGGACTGAAAGTGTGTTTTCCCGGGGTACGGGGCCAGCGGGGCCTGGTAGTCACTTTCCCTGGTGAGGCAGCGAGGTGCCTAAGGAAGGCCTGGTGCACAAGGGAGGGGCTGCAGCCTTGCCTGCGCCTTCCTCGGCAACACCCCGCCAGCTGAAAGCAAAGCCACTGTCCAGAAAACATGGCAGCCTGACTTTCCCACATTCTTTCTTTGCAGGGTTACTACTGGCTCTCAAAGGCCAGATTGCTCCAGAAAAACCTGCATTCCTTTTCCATCCCCTTTGCAAGTCTTTCTTTTTTTAGGGGGGAGAGGGGTACTGGGGATTGAACCCAGGAACATTCTTCATCCAAGCTATACCTGGAGCCCGATTTTTTACTTATTATTATTATTATTTTTTTTTTTTGGTGGTACTGGGGGTGGAACCCAGGGGCTTTTCTACCTCTGGGCTATACTCCCAGACCTTTTCTATATTTTATTTGGAAACAGGGTCTCACTAAGTTGCTGAGAGCCTCACTAAGTAGCTGAGGCTGGCTTCGAACCCGTGCGATCCTCCTGTCTCAGCCTCCCGAGCGCGGGGATTACAAGGGTGCGCTCCCACGCCCGGCTGGAGCCCGATTTTTTATTCTTTATTTTGAAACAGGGGCTCGCTGAGTTGCAGAGGGCCTCGCTAAGTAGCTGAGACGGGTCGTGAACCGCGATCCTCCGGTCTCAGCCTCCCGAATGCTGGGATGACAAGCGCGCCCGCCACGCCCGGCTCGCTGTAGATTTTTAAGTGTGTGTCTCTAATTCTTTTCCTGCTCCTTGTCATCTACTTCCTGGTATTACTTTATTCTTTCACTGGTATGATACTCAAAGAAGCATGAGTCATAATTATAGTCCATGGCCTCACCTCCTATTTTCTTTTATTTCTCCCACAGAGAATCTCGTGTGTGTGTGTGTGTGTGTGTGTGTGTGTGTGTGTGCGTGCGTGCGCGCGCGCTATAGGAAATTGGACCCGGGGTGTTCTACCTCTGATCTATAGCTTCAGCCCCTATTTTTTTGTTATTATTATTATTATTATTATTATTATTATTATTAATTTGCAGTACTAGGGATGGAACCCAGGGGCATTCTATCTCCGAGCTACACCCTCAGCCCTATTTTTAAATTTTATTTATTTACTTATTTATTTATTTATTGGTGATACTGGGGGTGGAACAGAGGCTTTCTACTTCCGGGCCATACTCCCAGACCCATTTTTTTTTTTTTAATTTGGAAACAGGGTCTCACTAAGTTGCCGAGAGCCTCACTAAGTAGCTGAGGCTGGCTTCGAACCTGCACGATCCTCCTGTCTCAGCCTCCCAGGCGCGGGGATGACAAGCGTGCGCCACCACGCCCAGCTTAATTCTTTTTATTTTGAAACAGGGTCTCACTGAGTTGCAGAGGGCCTCACTAAGTAGCTGAGGCTGGCCTCAAACTGCGATCCTCCTGTCTCAGCCTCCCGGATGCTGGGATGACACGCGTGCGCCCCCACGCCCGGCTTCGTGTTTTGATTTAGTAAGGTAGTTATCTCTGCAGACGAATGTGCGTGTTGTACAAAATATTCCCACTCTTGGCCACAGGTCCTGAAAGCCTGATCCAGCTGTCACATTTGCTGCCTAAGTGCGTACGCTGATCGATTCCAGAGGGTGGAATTCCTTTGGACTTTCCTGTTGGAATCATGTTCAGCTTTATTCTTCAGTGACTCATCTGAAATTACAGCAGAACTTGTAAGCCCCTCATTCCTTTCAATAGATGAAAGAATGGAGTTTTTTTTAAACCAAAACTCTTCTAGGGATTTTTTTTTTGTGTGCCAGTTTTCTTTCTTTCTTTTTTTTTTTTTTTAGTGGTACTGGAGGTAGAACCCAGAGGCTTTCTACCTCTGGGCTATACTCCCAGACCTTTTTTTATATTTTATTTAGAAACAAGGTCTCACTAAGTTGCCGAGAGCCTCACTCAGTAGCTGAGGCTGGCTTCGAATCTGCGCGATCCTCCTGTCTCAGCCTCCCAAGCACAGGGATGACAAGCGTGCACCACCACGCCTGGCCTTGCCAGTTTTCATATTCTGTGGCACATAGCCATTTTTCTTCCAGCACAATAAATGCACAAAGGCGAATGTGGAGTAAGAAACGTTACAAAGAAGCTGGGCGTGGTGGCGCAGGCTTATAATCCCAGCACTTGGGAGGCTGAGACGGGAGGATCGCAGTTTGCAGACAGCCTCGACTACTACTTAGTGAGGCCCTCCGCAACTTAGTGAGACCCTGTTTCAGTATAAAGGATAAAAAATAGGGCTGGGGGTGTAGCTTGGAGGTAGAATGCCCCTGGGTTCCATCCCCAGTACTGCAAAAATAATAGTAGTAGTAGTAGTAGTAGTAGTAGTAGTAGTAGTAGTAATTAATAATAATAAAAGAAACTTCCCAAATGAAGTTACTATTTTATAATGTCCTGGGACAGTTCCTGAGCACAGAAATGTACAGGCAAAGTCAGCAGAAAGCCAACCTGAAGAGGTGCTGTCTGTTTTAACTTGGTTTGGTTTTGTTTTGTGGTACTGGGTATTGAACCCAGGGTCAGCCTACTTCTGAGCCACAACCCTGCCCCACTTTTAAACATCTGCCTTAAAAGCAGGGTCTCTGTAGGTTGCCGAGAGTCTCACTATGTTGCTGAGGCTGGCCTTGACCCTGCGATGCTCCTACGTCCACTTCCCAGGGAGCAGGATTCCGGGTGCACGCCATCAAGCCCAGCTGTCTTACCATTGTGCTTAGGATCCTCCCTGCCCTACGCAGCTGGAAGAAGAGAAGTCAGAGCTGAGGAGGTGAGAGAAAAAAACCCACAGGGAAGCTAAGTCCCGTCGGACAAACATCCCAGAAAAAAGTGGGTGGGGGCCGGGAGAGAGGGTATCTATCTCTAAAGGCTGGACAGGTGGCAGATGTGTGCGGAGCCGTGTTACTTAGCAGTTTTTGCGTTGAGAAACAAGAACCTAACATATCAGACTCCCTAAAATCATTATCATTTTATGCTAGGAAAATCAAGCCGGGCATGGTGGGCACGCTTGTCATCCCAGCATTCAGGAGGCTGAGACCGGAGGGTCACTGTTCACGGACAGCTTCAGCTACTTAGTGAGGCCCTCCGCAACTCAGTGAGACCCGGTTTCAAAATAAAGAATAAAAAATAGGGCTGGGGGTGTAGCTCGGAGGTAGAATAACCCTAGGTTCCATCCCGAAACCCGCAAAAAAAAAAAAAAAAAAAAAAAATCACATTTTAGATTATGCTGAAGATTTAAAATCTTACTTAGATACCTTAAATTAAAAACCAGGGTCCTAGCCGGGCATGGTGGTACACACTTGTAATCCCAGCATCCGGGAGGCTGAGACTGGAGGATCGTGGTTCAAGGACAGCCTCAGCTACTTAGTGAGGCCCTCCGTAACTTAGCGAGACCCTTTTTCAAAATAAAGAATAAAAAATAGGGCAGGGGGTGTAGCTCGGAGGTCAAACGCCTCTGGGTTCCATCCCCAGACTCTCAAAAACAAAAACAAAAAGCCGAAAAAAAACAGGGTCCTTTGGCAAAAGGACTCTACTGTCATCTCACAGACACCAGTGTGACGTTCACCCAGCTGGGCGAGCTCAGACGAGCCAGTTACCTTGTCTTTGGAGGGCAGGCCAGAAATCCTGATCTCTTCACCAGCGGACCTCCATCTGCAGCGATGATGGCAGCGCCTTCTTAATTCTGTTTGGATGGGAAAGAAAGAAAGAAAAAAATAGATGAAACCGTAGATAAAGCTACTCAGGACTCTTTAATCTCCGGGCTGGGGCTGGAGCTCACTGGAGAAGGGCTTGCCTAGCACCTGTGAGGCCCGGGCTCAATTCTCACCACACACACATATGCATGTGCGTGCGCACACACAAAAATCTTTTTTTTTGGGGGGGGGATGGAACCCAGGGGCATTCTACCTCCAAGCTACACCCCCAGCCCTATTTTTTTATTCTTTATTTTAAAACAGGGTTTCACTTGAGTTGCAAAGGGCCTCACTAAATAGTAGTTGAGGCTGTCCAGGAACCGTGATCCTCCTGTCTCAGCCTCCCGAATGCTGGGATTACAAGCGTGCGCTACCACGCCCGGCTTAAAAATCTATAATCTTGTTAGCTATCAGATGTTCTAAAATTATTACCTTTGCTTGGAAATGTCAAATCGTTGAAATTCAAGGTGCTTTACCAATTTTACAACAAACGCAATTCACTTTTTTTTTTTAACAATGAATTTAATGGGCTGTATTTACATTAGACTGAAAACAAATGACTACTCAACGTGTACACAGACTCGGCCTCCTGGGGCTGGAAGTCACTGTGTGTAATTTCCCACTAATGAGTTTTCACTTCATTTTTAAAACAGCTATTCAGAAAGCCTGCTCCTGCGAAACCTGGCAGGGCCACAGATGTAGAAACACACATTCTGAAC
Organism: Muscardinus avellanarius; assembly: GCF_963383645.1. Taxonomy (NCBI): domain Eukaryota; kingdom Metazoa; phylum Chordata; class Mammalia; order Rodentia; family Gliridae; genus Muscardinus; species Muscardinus avellanarius. The sequence goes on along the minus strand of NC_137804.1, from coordinate 48,293,058 downwards.
AAGAGCACTGTTTGGAGAGCCCGCTCTGACCCGCCTTCAGCAGTTGATAAGCGCAATTTCTAAAACTATAGACAAGGCCGGGCGTGGTGGCGCACGCTTGTAATCCCGGCGCTTGGGAGGCTGAGACAGGAGAATCGCGCGGGTTCGAAGCCAGCCTCAGCTACTGAGTGAGGCCCTCAGCAACTCAGTGAGACCCTGTTTCCAAATAAAGAATAAAAAATAGGGCTGGGGGTGTAGCTCAGAGGTCAAATGCCCCTGGGTTCCAGCCCCAGACCTGCAAAAAAACACACACAAACTCAAAAAAACAAAACTCCGTTAAACCTTAACTCTTCCTAAAAGGCACAGGAGACTTTGGCCTCCGCTACCTTCAGAGTTGCGTACAAAAGGATTTCGTGTGAAATGTGGGGACGATTTGGGGGGAAAGGGAGGGAAGCCAGAGACAAACTGGAGACTTAGGATCCAAGTTGGGAAGCGAGCTGGTTTTCAGGCCTGACTATCAGTAGTAGGGATGGAACCCAGGGCATTCTACCTTCCTTCAAGCTGCACTCCCAGCCCTATTTATTTATTTGTTTATTTATTTACTTATTTGCAGGTCTGGAGATGGAACCCAGGGGCATTCGACCTCTGAGTTACACCCCCTGCCCTATTTTTTATTCTTTACTATGAACCAGGGTCTCACTGAGTTGCAGAGGGCCTCACTAAGTAGCTGAGGCTGTCCGCAAACCGCGATCCTCCTGTCTCAGCCTCCCGAATGCTGGGATGACAAGCGTGCGCCACCACGCCCGGCTTCAAATATTTCTTTTGTGTGTGTGGTACTAGGAATGGAACCCAGGGGCATTATACCTCTGAGCTATACTCTCAACCCTATTTATTTATTTATTTACTTATTTATTATTATTATTTTTCTTTTTTGTGGTACCGGGGATTGAACCCAACGGCACTCTACCTCTGAGCTACGCTGCCCGACCGATTTTATTTTTATTTTGAAACAGGCTCTCATTAGGTTGATGGGAGTCTCACTACTGGCTGAGGCTGTCCTCAAACCTGTGATCCTCGTGTCTCAGCCTCCCAAGTACTAGGACTGCAAGTGTGCGTCGCCACGCCTGGCCTGGTAACTCAGATATTTCTATGGCACGAGAGACCCAGAGAGGCTCATAAAGCATCTCTGAAAGTCAGCGACTGAGATTCTACGCCATGTTTTATACATTTACTCATAACCATCTTCATTGGCTTTTAAGTTATATTCCTGCATCGAGGCCCTCTCCTCTCCCCTTTATTTATTATTTATTTATTAATATTTTTTGTGGGACGGGGAATTGAACCTAGAGGCCTTCTACCTTGGAGCTATGTGCCCAGACCTTTTTTTTTTTTCCTTATTTGTAAACAGGGTCTCCCTCGGTTGCTGAGAGTATCACTACTTGCTGAGGCTGTCCTTGAACCTATGATCCTCCTGTCTCAGCCTCCCAAATACAGGGATTATAGACGTGTCCTTGAACCTATGATCCTCCTGTCTCAGCCTCCCAAATACAGGGATTATAGAATTATAGACGTGCCTCAGCCTCCCAAATACAGGGATTATAGACGTGCCTCAGCTTCCTTTCCCTTTTTTAAGAATGGTTTATTTATCCACAAACAGCTACTGATGATCCCTCAAATCACTCCTCCAGATCTTTACAAGCTAGACGTTTTTGTCCAGATTTCTGATTCTTTGCCAGTCTTTTATCTTTTTAAACATTTCTCTGATTTCCATTTTAGTGATCCTGTCGTTCCACTCCAATGAAAGCTGCTATCTTGTTGAGTATGTCAGTCTTGAGTCAAAATAAGAATAATTATTAGCCGGGCGTGGCTGCGCACGCTTGGAATCCCCGCGCTTGGGAGGCTGAGACAGGAGGATCGCGCGGGTTCGAAGCCAGCCTCAGCTGCTTGGTGAGGCTCTCGGCAACTTAGTGAGACCCTGTTTCTAAATAAAGTATAAAATGGGTCTGGGAGTGTAGCCCGGAGGTAGAAAGCCTCTGGGTTCCACCCAGTACCACAAAAAAAAAAAAAAGAATAATTATTATTTATATCCTAAAATCACCCAAGTGAGCTGCAAATCAACAGTCTGCGTGCAAACAATTATTAAGGTGAGCGTCATCCATCCCCAGGTGGCCCTTAGGGGTGGGGTGGGGGGCGGGGGACAGCCACAGAAGCAGATACCCTTACACGTATATTACTTCTGAGGCTAAGACAGTCTATTTTCCAACTGGGCACTACAGCTATTTCTCTTTTCTTTTTTCTTTTCTATTTTTTTTCTTTTTTGATACTGGGGATGGAACCCAGGAGCATTCTACCTCCAAGTTATACCCCTAGCCTTATTTTTTATTCTTTCTTTCTTCATTTTTGTGGTACTGGGGATGGAACCCAGGGGCATTCTATCTCCAAGCTACACCCCCAGCCCTATTTTTTGTTATTCTTTACTTGGAAACAGGGTCTCACTAAGTTGTGGAGGGCCTCACTAAGTAGCGGAGTCTGGCTGTGAACCTGGATCCTCCTGTCTCGGCCTCCCAAATGCGCGGATTACAAGCGTGCGCCATCACGCCCGGCTCTCCAGCTATTTCGCCTAAAACGCCAGCTTTTGCGCACCAGGAAATCTTCGCCAAGATCGTTTCAGCTTTAAAGAACTCACCATTTCCTACCGGACTGTATACCTTAAACAAATGCTTTACAGGAAACCCTATTCTTAGAGAAAAAGGGTGGTGGAAATCACTAAAAATAAGCAGTTAAAAACAGTGACTTCCCCACTTAGAACAGGGGTCAGAGATCTTTGGAGGAAAAAAGTATTTACCATTCGCTCGTACACTCTCATTTGATCTCCACAATCACCTTTGTGTTCACGAGCTATTATTATGATCTCGTTTTAGTAGTAAGGAAACAGCAGAGGATATCACTTGCTCAGATCACCCAGGAGATAAATAGCTCGAAATCAGAACTGGAGCCCAGATCTGCTTCCCGTTCTGGGGGCCAAACTGCCGAAACAGCATCCTAATTTTATTTTGCGAAGAGAAACAGTTTAAAAGATAGACTTGAGTCAGGCGAGGTGGCGCACGCTTGTCATCCCAGCGCTTGGGAGGCTGAGACAGGAGGATCGCCGGTTCAAAGACAGCCTCAGCTACTTAGCGAGGCCCTTGGCAACTCAGTGAGACCCTGTTTCAAATTAAAGAATGAAACATAGGGCTTGGCGGTAGAGCTCGGAGGTAGAATGCCCCTGAGGTTCAATCCCCAGCACTAAAAGTAAAATAAAATAAAAATAAATAAATAAAATAGCCCCAGGCTCATCCACCCTTCCTCTTTAAATTATACCACCTAAGGCCGGGCGTGTTGGCGCAAGCTTGTAATCCCTGCGCTTGGGAGGCTGAGACAGGAGGATTGCACGGGTTCGAAGCCAGCCTCAGCAACTTAGCGAGACCCTGTTTCCAAATAAAATATAAAAAAGGTCTGGGAGTATAGCCCGGAGGTAGAAAGCCTCTGGGTTCCACCCCTAGTATCACCAAAAATAAAAAATAATAAATAAATAAATAAATAAATAAATTCTACCACCTAAACCCAGGCTGGGCGGCCTATGATAAACTTCATTCTGTTCTCCTAAGCCGTTCTAAGTGCGTGTGAAGGAGACTGACAGTGCGCACTTGTGGCTATTCCCCCCCACCGCGGGAGCATGCTTTTTGACTACAGTTCCCAGCGGTCACTGCAGTAAGGTGCGCAAGCATGGCCGAGCCCTAACACGCGTACAGAGATGTGGGGTGCGTCTGCCTGGGAGGCTTTGCAAACCTCTGGCTTGCTCCTGGGTTTCTCATACCCTCTGCTGGTCAGAGGGAAGTCACTCCTGAACCAAACCGAGGGGAAATGGAGCTTCCTTACCAACCACACAGAGCTGTGATCTATCTTTCTTTCTTTCTTTCTTTCTTTCTTTCTTTCTTTCTTTCTTTCTTTCTTTCCTTCTTTCTTTCTTTCTTTCTTTTTTTTTCCTGTGCTGGGGATGGAACCCAGGGGCATTCTACCTCCGAGCTACACCCCCAGCCCTATTTTTAATTCTTAATTCTGAAACAGAGTCTCACTAAATTGTGGAAGGTCTCGCTAAGTGGCCGAGGCTGGCCGCGAACCACCATCCTCCTGACTCAGCCTCCCGAATGCTGGGATTACAAGCGTGCGCCACCTGCTCGGCTCTGAGTGAGAAATAAACGTGTCCTGGGTTAAGTCACCGAGGTTTGGGGGGCCATGGCAGTGGGCCCACCCTAAATCCGTTTTTTGTGCAGCCTTCTCTATCAATAGCAAGAGCAACTATCATTTACTGAAGGTGTACCAAGTACCAGGCGATATATTTAGTTTAGTTTTATTTTGGTTTTGCGGTACTCAGGGGCCTGCTACGTCTGGGCTACTCCCAGACCTATTTTATATTTTATTTGGAAGCAGGGTCTCAGTTGCTGAGAGCCTCACTAAGTAGCTGAGGCTGGCTTTGAACCTGTGATCCCCTTGTCTCAGCCTCCCAAGCGCTGGGATTACAAGCGTGCGCCACCACGCCCGGCTCATCTTCTGGTTTCTATGTGCCGATCAAGATGTCACTGAGCATACGATTCTATGTAATTTTCAAAAGGCCTTATTAGACTTTTGTGGTTACCAAACAATAGATTTTTTTAAATGTATACACAGAAACAGTTTCTATAACTCGGAAGTCTCTCTGACTAAATTAATATAAATTGCTGCAATAGGTCAATAATAAATAAGCTGGTTAATGCAAATCAAAGCCAGTTTAAGCTATTTCCCCGTGTGTTTGAAGATAGAGACCCTTTTATCCCGGGCTGATGACATCACACCCTGCCCCTGACTCCTGGGCTCAACCCCGGTTCATCGGGCGCTGAATTGAAAGCAGGTTGGCTTCCTGCTCCCTCCTCTCTGCAGTGATGCGATTTGACCTACATTCCCAGGGCTCATTGAAACTTGGTGGGAGGGGGGAGAGGAGCGTTTTCCAGTTCTCCTCTCCTCTGATTATCTAGGATGGCAAATGCCACTCAAGGGACTGCTCCTGGGCAGAATGGAGGGGGGGAAGTCATGGCAGTAGGAGGTTCCACAGGAGCACAGCTTGGAATCCTGCAGGCTAGATTCCGCACACCCACAGCCAAGGCTGTAAAGAGGAGCAGCCCAAGAGCTGCCCACTTCCCACGGAAATCGGCCCGGAACACCGAGGGCTGCTTCACTGCAGACTCAGCAAAACAAGATCAAACTCGAACTAGAGGTTCTTTTCCTTGCCATAGACTATCTCTCTCTCTCTTTCTTTCTTTCTTTCTTTCTTTCTTTCTTTCTTTCTTTCTTTCTTTCCTTCCTTCCTTCCTTCCTTCCTTCCTTCCTTCTTTCCTAATTTTTCTTTCTTTTTTTGCGGTACTGGGGATGGAGCCCAGGGGCATTTACCTCGGACCTACACCCCCAGACCAATGTTTTCTTTTTCTTTTTCTTTTTTTTGGGTGGTGGTACTGGGGGTGGAACCCAGGGGCTTTCTACCTCCGGGCTATACTCCCAGACCCATTTTTTTATATTTTATTTGGAAACAGTGTCACACTAAGTTGCCGAGAGCCTCACTAAGTAGCTGAGGTTGGCTTCGAACTTGCGCGATCCTCCTGTCTCAGCCTCCCAAGCGTGGGGATGACAATCGTGTGCCACCACGCCCAGCCAGACCGGTGTTTTCTTCTTTTTTTGAAACAGGGTATCACTGAGTTGCAGAGGGTCTGAGTAGCTGAGGTTTTTTGCAGATGGCGATCCTCCTGTCTCGGCCTCCCGAATGCTGGGATTACAAGTGTGTGTGCTCCGCCAAGCCCAGCCCTTGCTGTAGTCTTAAGAAAGAAAGAAAGCCAGGTGGGGTGACATAGGATTCGAATCCCAGCATTCAGAAGGCTGAGACGGGAGGATCATGGTTTGTGGACAGCCTCAGCTACTCAGTGAGGCCCTCCGCAACTTAGTGAGACCTTGTCTCAAGAAAAAGAATAAAAAATAGGGCAGTGGGTGTAGCTCAGAGATCCAATGCCCTTGGGTTCCACCCCCAAACCTGCAAAAAAAAAAAGAAAAGAAAAGAAAAGAAAGAAAAAAACTCAATTTTAGAATAATTTTAAACTTATAAAAAGGTTGCCAAGATAATACAGAAGGCACCTATAAACTCCACATTATCCCCTCACTATTAACTTCCTACAATGGAGATGGGGCATTTGAGCCAGGCGTGGTGGCTCATGCCTGTAATCTCAGTACTTGGGAGGCTGCCACGGGAGGATCATGGGTTCAAAGCCAGCCTCAGCAACTTTGGCTCTCAGCCACTTAGCCGCACCCTGTTTCAAAGTAAGAAATGAGCCGGGCGTGGTGGTGCAGGTTTGTAATCCCAGCATTTGGGAGGCTGAGACAGGAGGATCCCACAGGTTCAAAGCCAGCCTCAGCTACTTAGTGAGGCCCTTTGCAACTCAGTGAGACCCTGCTTCAAAATAAAAAATAAAAGCCGGGCGTGGTGGCGCACGCTTGTAATCCCCGCACTTGGGAGGCTGAGACAGGAGGATCGCATGGGTTCGAAGCCAGCCTCAGCTACTCAGTGAGGCTTCCAGCAACTTAGTGAGACCCTGTTTCCAAATAAAATATAAAAAAGGTCTGGGAGTATAGCCCGGAGGTAGAAAGCCTCTGGGTTCCACCCCCAGTACCACCAAAAAAAAAAAAAAATAATAATAATAATAATAAAAAAAATAAAAAATAAATAAAAAATAAAGCCAGGCGTGGTGGTGCACGCTTGTCATCCCCGCTCTTGGGAGGCTGAGACAGGAGGATCACACGGGTTCAAAGCCAGCCTCAGCTACTTAGTGAGGCTCTCAGCAACTTAGTGTGACTCTGTTTCCAAATAAAGTATAAATATAGGTCTGGGAGTATAGCCCGGAGGCAGAAAAGCCCCTGGGTTCCACCCTCAGTATCACCAAAAAAAACAAGGGGAGGGGGGCTGGGAATGTACCACCAAAAAAATAAGTAAATAAAAAATAAAAAATAGGGTTGGGGGGTGTGGCTCGGAGGTAGAAAAGAGCTGAGGGTGTAGCTCAGAAATAGAATGCCCTTGCGTTCAATTCCTAGCACATTAAAAAGAGAAAAAGGACATTTGTCACAGCTAGTGAAACCAATACTGACTTGTTAATATTTATATCAGTATGGCTGTGTGGGTATTTGTCTGAGGTCGGGTTATTGTATTTGTATTACATCTCTACGCACTCACGTCTGTCCGCACTTTATACTCTATGTTATGCTATGCTGTGTGTTAACATGTTTGTCTTGTACCCTGGGTTATTATCTAAGACTGTTCTTTAGTCGCTGGGCTTGCTCGGGCTCTGACCACGGGGAGCTCTTTCCGTTGGCCCCCGGGCCCTTGCCACAGCCCACCACTGTGCAGGGCGTGGGCCTGGGGCGCATGCGCGTCCCTGGCAGTCCTTTACCTCTGCCACCAGAAGGTACTGCACAGGCTCGTGCGAGTTGATCTCTGTCCCCCAGACGGCACGCCTATCTGCTTCCTCTCAGTGGAGAATGGGATTCAAAACCATGATCAGGGCACTGGGTGTTTTGTTTGTTTGTTTGCAGTACTGGGGGTGGAACCCAGGGGCATTCTACTCCAAGCTATACCCCCAGCCCTATTTTTTATTCTTTTTTATTTTTTTGGGTGGTACTAGGGGTGGAACCCAGAGGCTTTCTACCTCCGGGCTAAACTCCCAGACCTTTTTTTTTTTTTAATATATTTTATTTGGAAACAGGGTCTCACTAAGTTGCTGAGAGCCTCACTAAGCAGCTGAGGCTGGCTTCGAACCCGTGTGATCCTCCTGTCTCAGCCTCCCCAGCGTGGGGATTATTTATTCTTTATTTTGAAACAGGGTCTTACTGAGTTGCAAAGGGCCTAAGTAGCTGGGCTGTCGGCAAACCACCATCCTCCTGTCTCAGCCGCCCAGATGCTGGGATTACAAAATGGCGCCACTACGCCTCGCTGGGCACTAGGTTTTTTAATGTTTGACACTTTGCGGCTTCTACATGAACTACTTTTATAGTATACCAACATACTTATCCTGGCATAACACAATAAATCATGAAAAGATGCCGGCAGAGTTGGGCAGGGGGGTGCACGCTTGGAAACCCAGTACTTGGGAGACTGAGACAGGAGGATCTGGGTTCGAGGACAGCCTCAGCTAGTTATTAAGGCCCTCCAAAACCTAGTGAGAGCTTATTTCAAAATAAAAAATAATGGGAGGCGGAGACAGGAGGATTGCACAGGTTCGAAGCCAGCCGCGCTGGCTTAAGAGACCCTGTTTCCAAATAAAAAAGTATAAAAATAGGTCTGGGAATGTACCCCGGAGGTAAAAGGGTTTCCAGGAACCCCAGTACCACCAAATAAATAAATATTTAAAAAAAATAAAAAATTAAAAATAGGGCTGGGTTGTAACTTGGGGGTAGAATGCTCCTGGGTTCCATCTCCAGCACCGCACACAAATAAGATGTGGGTGACCAAACTACCAGCTTTCAGATGTGAAGCGGCCCATCGGTGCCTAAGGAAGTTCCTGGAAGGAGGGAGAGTGTTTTGTTTGGAGTTTTGTGTCTGGGGTTTGGTTTTGTTTGTTTTCTGTTGTTGGGGAGAGAGAGGAAATCTCAAATTAAGTGGTGCTGTGGTTTGCTATTCTAGGACATGTGGAATCCCTTTCTCTCCTCTTATTTCCATTCAACAGTGTTTCCTTTACGGCCACACTTTATTACCTGAGCCCAAGGGAAACACAATTATTAGACAGATCTGGCTTTGAAATAAATACACCTTCCTACCTAGGTTTGTGTTTTCTGTGCGCACGCACGTGTGTGTGTGTGTGTGTGTGTGTCTGCGCGCGCACGCGCACGCGTGCTGGGGATGGAACCCAGGGGCCTTCTACCTCCAAGCTACAGTCCCAGTCTTATTTTATTTTTTATTATATTTTTATTTTTTTATTATTTATTTATTTATTTATTTTTTTGGTGGTACTGGGGTGGAATCCAGAGGCCTCCTACCTCTGGGCTATACTCCCAGACCTATTTTCTATTTTATTTGGAAACAGGGTCTCACTAAGTTGCTGAGAGCCTCACTAAGTACCTGAGGCTGGCTTCGAACCTGCGCCATCCTCCTGTCTCAGCCTCCCAAGGGCTGGGATGACAAGCGTGCGTCACCACGCCCGGCTATTTTATTTTTTATTTGGAAACAGGGTCTCACTAAGTTGCTGAGGCTGGCTTTGAACCCGTGATCCTCCTGACTCAGCCGTGCGCCTCCAGGCCCGGCTGGCTTGCATTCTACGTCACAACTAGTCTTCCCTTATTGAGAATAAACGAATCAGGCAAATACAAACAGGGCGCCTAGAGCCTCCTGGTGAGGAGTGAAGAGGCTTCTGAGATAACGGAGGCCTGCAGGCTGGACCTGCTATCCTGCCGCTGCGCACACCGGGCTCAGACTCCAACGCCAGTCTGTGTTAGCTACCTGCGCTAATAAAATATTTATTTTATTTAATAAATATTTAATAAATAAAAATATTTATTTGTTAGTGACTTGATTTTTTTTTTTTGTTTGGTGGTACTGGGGTTCCTGGAAGCCCTTCTACCTCTGAGCTACACTCCCACGGGCTATACTCCCAGACCTATTTTTTAACTTTTTTATGTGGAAACAGGGTCTCTTAAGCCAGTGCGGCTGGCTCCGAACCTGCGCGATCCTCCTGTCTCCGCCTCCCAAGCGCAGGGATGACAAGCCACCACGCCCGGCTTGATTTTTTTTTTTTTTTAAGTAGAAAATGAGCGGGGGGCCAACATCAAATACTGCTTTTGTCTCCCCTTTTCAAACACCCAATCTGATGAAGATTTATCCTCAATGAACACCGAGCTTCAACTACGGACCACACAACTCAGTAAGCCTGGTGCTCCAATTTTTACTCAAATAATTCCCGCGTCCCCTCGCATTTTTTCCGACAGAGAAGTCAAATCCTCACACTGTGGACAGGCAGGCGGTTTGGAGAAGCGATGGCCTCCTGATGGCCTCCTGCTCGGGTCTACAGCTGTCTGATAACATCTTAGAAAAGATCTCACTCCTTCCTTATCTGCAAAACAGACATTATCAGACCTACCTGCCTGGGAGAGAGGGTGGCAATTGTCCTGACGCCCAGGCCTGCCCAGGCCGTCTATCAGCGGGCTTGCTCTTCATACTGCCCCTAGGAACACCACCCTAACCAGGAGGCAGGCCTTGTCTTTTGTCTTCACCAGATTTACTCTTTTTATACCCTAAAATCATCACCTTTAAAAAATGTCAGTTCCGGTGGGGCGTGGTGGCGCGCGTTTGTAATCCCAGCATTCGGGAGGCTGAGGCAGGAGGATCACGGTTCACGGCCAGCCTCCGCTACTTAGTGAGGCCCTTTGCAACTCAGGGAGACCCTGTTTCAAAATAAAGAATTAAAAATAGGGCTGGGGGTGTCACTCGGAGGTAGAATGCCCCTGGGTTCCATCCCTAGTATCGCAAAAAAAAAAAAAAAAAAAAGAATAAAAAATTGGGCTGGGGGAGTAGCTCAGAGGTAGAATGCCCCTGGGTTCAATCTCCAGCACCACAAATAAAGGAAAAAAAAAGAAAGAAAGAAAGAAAGAAAAAAAAAAGCCGGGCGTGGTGGCACACGCTTGTAATCCTAGCATTCTGGAGGCTGAGACCGGAGGATTGTAGTATGTGGACAGCCTCAGCTACTTAGTGAGGCCCTTTGCAACTCAGTGAGACCTGGTTTCAAAATAAATAATAAAAAAAATGGGGCAGGGGGTGTATCTCGGAAGTCAAATGCCCCTGGGTTCTAGCTCACATGCTTTACGGTGTACTTTGGGATTCCAGAAGAGGACGATGAGATAAAAGGATGAAGGGAGGCTATGGATATGTTGCTATTCGGCTTTGTGCCGCTAAGACCAAGATCCCTGAGAAGCACAACTGAGAGGGGAGGGAAGGTTTATTTGCTCAAGGCTGCAGAGGTCCAGTCCATGGATGGCACGTGTGAGCACCACGCCCGGCAATGACACCTTCTTCCTCTTCCTCCTCTTCTTCTTCTTCTCCCTCCTCCTCCTCCTCCTCCCCTCCTCCCCCTCCCCCTCCCCCTCCCCTTCCCTCCTCCTCCCCCTCCCCCTCCTCCCCTCCTCCCCTCCCCCTCCCCCTCCCCCTCCCCCTCCCCCTCCTCCCCCTCCTCCTCCTCCCCCTCCCCCTCCCCTTCCCTCCTCCTCCTCCCCTCCCCTTCCCTTCCCTCCTCCTCCTTCTCTTCTTCTTCTTCTTCTTCTTCTTCTTCTTCTTCTTCTTCTTCTTCTTCTTCTTCTTTTAAGGTACTGGAGATGAAACCCAGAGACATTGTACCTCCGGGTGACACCCCCACCCCTATGTTTTAGTCTTTTTTTTTTTTTTTTTTTTTGGTGGTGGTGGTACTGGGGATGGAACCCAGAGGCTTTCTACTTCCGGGCTACACTCCCAGACCTATTTTATATTTTATTTGGAAACAGGGTCTCACTAAGTTGCCGAGAGCCTCACTAAGTAGCTGAGGCTGGCTTCGAGCCTGCGCGATCCTCCTGTCTCAGCCTCCCAAGCGCGGGGATGACAAGCGTGTGCCACCACGCCCGGCTGCAATGGCACCTTCTAAACTGATGGGCCCGGGAGAATAGGGAGGGCAGTGCTGAAAGACAGCGGGCAGAAGGACTGACGCTCACGGTCCTGCAGGCGGGCGCCTGTGGAGAACAACACTTGAGCCCAGAGAGGCCGTTCTCACCTCCCCTCTGGGTGTCCCCTTGCTAAGGAGGCCAAGGACTTCAAGCTCACCAAGGGCTTCACACCCAACACCAACAGCGCTGTGAGTGCCTGGGGGCCGCCGGGCACCCCTCTCACCACCCAGAGCAGCCCTCCCCGCTACAGGCCTCCGCGCTACAGGCCCGCCTTCCTTCTTTCTGCCTCTCCTGCATCCCGCACAAGCCTTCCTTCACACTAGGCCAGAGGCAAGCAGGCGAGAGCGCTCCGCTGTGTGTGGCCCTGCCTTTCTAACCCTAGCACTCTCCCTTTCCTCCTCCTCCTCTCCCCTGCCCTCCTCTGCTCTCCTCCACAGCGGGTGGTTATGCCTCCTCTGTTCTGAGCGCCTTCTCCAATGGCTTTGAGGTTGGCTGTTAATTGAAATCACCTGGGAGTCTCCAGCACTCCACCTTGCTGTCGCTGGGCGCCAGTGACCTGGAGGTTATTCTGTTTCTGAATACGGGGGCATTCTTTTGAATAAGAGCTGATAGAAAGAATTCCTCCAGGGGACTGATAAGAACTTATATCAACAAGCCACTCCGCCAAGGGCTCCAAATGTGCTCTTCTGCAACCAGCAGGCATCCAGAGATGACAGGCTGAATGGCCAGGATAAAGATGCAGGCTGTGGTCCCAAAAAGATGCTCCACCCATCAGCCAAGCTGCCCAAAGGACCATCCCGCTGTCTTGCTGGCGCGGAGGCCGGCTCAGGCTCCATGAAGGCAAGACCTAGCAGGCCGGATTACAAAGCTTCGCCCACACCACATCCATGGCTGTGTGTGTTCATTTCAAAGAATATTTTTGTTGTTGTGGTGGTGGTACTGGGGGTGGGATCCAGAGACTTTCTACCCCCAGGCTATACTCCCAGACCTATTTTATATTTTATTTGGAAACAGGGCCTCACTAAGTCGCTCAGAGCCTAAATGGCTGAGTCTGGCTTCGGACCTGCGCGATCCTCCTGTGTCAGCCTCCCAAGCGCTGGGATTACAAGCGTGCGCCGCCACGCCCGGCTCTCAAAGGATATTTTATTGGGGGATTCTATAAGCAACAGCTGGGTGGATATACATAAAAAAAATCACTAGTGGTGTCTCCTCTGAGTGGCGGAAGTAGGAATACTTTTTTATTCTGCGTAACGGTAAAATTTCTGAATATTCTCCAAGTACATCTGATTTTTGTAACCAGGGAACAATTATTAAACAAAGACCTCTGTAAGCATCCAGGAATCTCAGTTTCCCCCATGAACCAAATTTATACAATTCCTGAACCTTAAAATCCAAATTACTTTTTTTTTTAGCCTTTGTGAATTATAAGATTTTTCCAATAAGCATAATAATTTTATAAATATTGTCACTTAATTAAGAAATGACTCAAGTCAGGCATGGTGGCGCACGCTTATTATCCTAATACTTGGGAGGCTGAGACCGAAAGATCGCAGGTTCTCAGCCAGCCTCAGCAACTTACGGCGCCTTCTGCGACTTAGTGAGATGCTGTTTCAAAGTAAAGAATAAAACAGTGCTGGGGGTGTAGCTAAGAGGTTCAATCCCCAGTACCACACACATACACAAAAAGGTTCAAAATGTAAAAACCAAAGATGTACACTGGATATAACACATTTGTGTTCTGGCTGGGGGAGTAGCTCAGAGGTAGAATGCCCGTGGGCTCGATCCCCAGCGCTCCCCTCCGCACAAATCATAGCTATTTCTCGTGTAAGAGAACCAAGAGACCGTATCTTGTGCACTTACAGCTCAGAGACTAACCGCAGATCAAACTGACTGGCGTTCCTTCCCCTGGAACTGCCAGCCAATAAAGCCTTTGCGTTTCCAGCTGATGATTCTCGACAGCAGAGCTCTGGAAGAGCGAGCTGCCCATCGCTGGCTCAAGACAGAGGCAGCTAAGACACCCGCCTGCCCAGACCGCGGCTCACTGCGACGCGGACGTCTCAGCTGAGTGCAGCTGGGGTGGCTCCCGGGTGCCTTTCTGGGCGCTGGCCCTTCGCATACTCTATATAGCTGAACGTGCGTCATCGCCACCGTCTCGTAGTAATGAAATACATTGACAGGGAATCTTGGAAGCCATAAACATCTTTACTGGCCTCAGGAAGCTAGTAGATTTCTTTTTTTTTTTTTTTTTTTTTTGGTGGTACTGGGGTTCCTGGAAGCCCTTCTACCCCTGGGCTACACTCCCAGACCTATTTTTTTTTTACATGTTTTTTTATTATTTGGAAACAGGGTCTCCTAAGTCAGCGCGCGTGGCTGGCTTCGAACCTGCACGATCCTCCTGTCTCCGCCTCCCAAGCGCGGGGATGACAAGCGTGTGCCACGAAGAAGCAACGAGCGATTCAAACTGTCCTCGTGGAGTGGCAAAGGGTGTCTTTTCTGACTTCCCTCTGCGAATGGCTGACAGACCTGCCTGGGCAGGATGGGAGTCCTCAGCGGGTGTGTGTGTGTGTATGTGTGTGTGTGTGTGTGTGTGTGTGTGTGTGTATGTGTGTGTGTGTGTGTGTGTGTGTGTGTGTGTCACAGCGCCCCACGCCTCCTGCTGGAGGGACTTGGGGAGCTCTGGGCCGGAGCCCCAAAATGCCACGCACCTGGTAAAACGTGAGAACATGGACAAAGCATATCCACTTCACTGTGGAACTCCCCTCACATTGTTCTTAAGATTAATTCCAAAGGCTCCAGCCGGGCGTGGCGGCGCACGCTTGTCATCCCCGCGCTTGGGAGGCTGAGACAGGAGGATCGCACGGGTTCGAAGCCAGCCTCAACTACTTAGTGAGGCTCTCGGCAACTTAGTGAGACCCTGTTTCCAAATAAAGTATAAAATGGGTCTGGGAGTATAGCCCGGAGGTAGAAAGCCTCTGGGTTCCACCCCTAGTACCACCAAAAAAACAAAACAAAACAAAACAAAAAAACAAAAAACAAAACAAAAAAACCCCCAAAGGTACCAAAGGTGCTAAACATTTGCAAAAACCATAAGTCAAGCTGCAGACGCTAAATGAACAAAGCCAAGCCGGGCGCGGTGGCGCACACTTGTCCTCCCGGCATTTGGGAGGCTGAGACAGGAGGATCACAGTTGGAGGACAGCCTCACTTAGTGAGGCCCTTTGCAACAACTCAGCGAGACCCTGTTTCAAAACGAAGAATAAAAAAAATAGGGCTGGGGCTGTAGCTCGGAGGTAGGAGTACCCTGGCTTCCATCCCCAGTACCGCAAAAAATAAAAATAAAAATATATTTTTCAAAACTCCCATTATATGTTTAACTGAGACTCTAAAAGTCTCGGGATGTCTGTTTATAAAAAGACCTGGGCAAACAAGAGGCACTGCACACATCACCATCACAGACAGGTTTACGGTTCAGATTACAAGGGGGTCTGGGAGCCGCGGGCAGGGCCTCACGCACCGCCCTGCTGCTAGCGGAACCGGCTGGCGACCTTAATTAAACCAAACCACCAAGTGCCCCTCTCAAGGCCTCTTGTGGTCGTGGACCTGAAAACAGCTAGGAGCCTTTAAAAGAAGAGGCCAGGGGCTGCGAGGAAGAGTGAGTTCACCACAGGTGCTAATTACACCCCAGTAAGTAAGAAAAGCCAGACTGAAGGGCTCCAAGAGGCACTTCAGCCCCGGCTAGTAATCATGGAGGGCTGGGCGGGCGGCTCCGCACCAGCTCTCTCTCGGGGAGTCAAACAAGGCAGGTCCTGAAAGCGAGAACACATCCTGGAGGTCCACGGCGACTCCCACCCAGCATCGGAGTCCGGCTCCAGTGATTCCGGCTCTGTACCGCCGCGTCCTGGGCCTTCATTCCCGGCGTCCCCACTGGTCTGCTGAACCCCAAAGTGCCCGGTGCTGGTACCAGGAGCCTTCTGGGAGCTCATCAGAGCTGCTCTTCCTGACTGGGCGAGAGCTTTTAGAAGAGGCTCAAGGCAATGTGGGGAATACAAATCCTAAGTCATTTGAAAAATGAGCCGGGCGTGGTGGCGCGCGCTTGTCATCCCAGCATTCGGGAGGCTGAGACAGGGGGATCGCGGTTTGCAGACGGCCTCGGCTACTTAGTGAGGCCCTTTGCAACTCAGTGAGACCCTGTTTCCAAATAAAGAATAAAAAATAGGGCTAGGGGTGTCGCTTGGAGGTAGAGTGCCCCTGGGTTCCATTCTCAGTACCATGAGGAGGAGGGGGGGAGAAGGAGGAGGGGGAGAAGGAGGGGGGAGGAGGAGGGGGAGGAGGAGGAAGGGAGGAGGAGGAGGAGACACAGCACCTATGAATCAGGAAAGCTGCCCTGCCTGATATGGCCTGACCCTGGGACTTGTACCAGGGATGGAACGCAGGAGCGTTCTATCTCCAAGCAATACCCCCAACCCTATTTTTTATTTTTTTTATTTTGAAACAAGGTCTCACTAAGTTACCGAGTCCCTCATTAAGTAACTGAGGCTGGCCCAAATCCTGTGATTCTCTTGCCTCAGCCGCTCAAGTACTGGGATTACAAGTGTGAACTACCACACCCTGCTCACACACAGAAAATTCTAAGCCAGGCGTGGTACTGTACACCTGTAATCCCAGGACTTGGGAGGCTGCAACAGAAGAATAGTGGGTTTGAGGACAATCTCAGCAATTTAGTGAGACTCTGAATGACCTAGCAAGACCCTGTTTCGAAAAGCACATTTTTAGCTGGGCGTGGTGGCGCACGCTTGTAATCCCTGTGTTTGGGAGGCAACAGGAGGAACACACTGGATCGAAGCCAGCTTTGCTGGTTTAAGAGACCCCATTTCCAAATAAAAATATAAAATAGCAGGGAGTGGTGGCGCACGCTTGTAATCCCCGTGCTTGGGAGGCGGAGACAGGAGGATCGCGCTGGTTCGGAGCCAGCCGCGCTGGCTTAAGAGACCCTGTTTCCAAATGAAAATGTAAAAATAGGTCTGGGAGTGTAGCCTGTGGGAGTGTATCTTGGAGGTAGAAGGGCTTCCAGGAACCCCAGTACCACCAAAAAAAAAAAGCAAAAAAAAATTTTTTTTGGAGGGTGCTAGAGATTGAACCCAGGGATATTCTTCCTCCAAGCTATACCCCCAGCCCGATTTTTTTTTTTTATTCTTTATTCTTTTTTTTTCTGCCTCCTCCTCCTCCTCCTCCTCCTCCTCCTCCTCCTCCTCCTCTTCTTCTTCTTCTTCTTCTTCTTCTTCTTCTTCTTCTCCTTCTCCTTCTCCTTTTCCTTCTCCTTCTCCTTCTTCTTTTTTTGCAGCACTCCCCAGGAGGCATTCTGCCTCCAAGCTACACCTCCAGCCCTATTTTTATTCTTAATTTTGAAACAGGGTCTCACTGAATTGCAAAGGGCCTCATTAATTAAGTAGCTGAGGCTGGCCACAGACTGTGATCCTCCTGTCTCAGCCTCCTGAATGCTGGGATCACAAGCGTGCGCCACCACACCTGCCTTTTATTCTTTATTTTGAAATGGGGTCTCACTAAATTGCGGAGAGCCTCACTAAGTAGCTGAGGCTGGCTGCGAACCTGGGATCCTCCATCTCAGTCTCCCAAGTACTGGGAAGACAAGCCTGTGACACCATGCCTGGATCAAAAGGCAGAAAAAAACTTTAAAAGGGCTGGAGGTACAGCTTGGAGGCAGAATACCCCTGGGTTCGGTCCCCAGTACCCCCCCAAAAAAAAAAATCCTAAAAGGGTTGTGGATGTAGTTTAGATACTATACACACCTAACGTGTGTGGGCCCTGGCTCAATCCCCAGCCCCCAAAAGAAGAAAAAAACCAAACAGTTGTTTTGTTAGTGTTGGGGTGCCTTCCACCCCCAAAGTCCCTGGCGTCCTTGTGAGGATCCCAAGGGAGAAGAGAGCACTTTTAGGGGTGATGGAGCCGCGAGTCCATGGGACAATTTTAAGCTTAAAATTTTCTACTGGCAGTGCTGGAAATCAAGCCCGTGGGCCCACCCACGCCACGTAAGCGCGTCACTTAGATCCTTCGATTTCAATGACAGGAGAAGAGGAAATGTAGGAAGGAGTCTTACCCAGGATGCTGCTGCTGGTGGGTGGCTTTGGTTTTTCTCTGCACGGCATCTGCGTCTTTCACTTTGCCAAATGGTTCCCACTCGCCCTCAAATGTCTGCAACACAAGGACCGCTCAGTACCACCTCAGTATGGAAAGCCTGACTCTGTGTGTGTGTGTGTGTGTGTGTGTGTGTGTGTGTGTGTGTGTGTGTTGCTGGGGATTGAACCCAGGGGCATTCTATCTCCAAGCTACCAAGCTACACCCCTAGCCCTTTCTATTGATTTTATTCTGTTTGTTTGGAAATGGTCTTGCTAGGTTGCTGACCGTCTGCCTAAGTTGCCGAGGCTGGCCTCGAACCTGCAATCCTCCTAAGTACTGGGATCACGGGCATGCATCACCATGTCCAGTGAAAATCTGACTTTTTTTAAAATTCTACATTTTAATACTTAAGTTACTTGGAAATAATGAACATTATCAGCACATATTATGAGCATATTAGCATATACTAGGATGACAGTGTTTGATCACCCACATCAGGCTTAAAGTTCTTCCTGTCAGTGAAACGTGGGCTCAGAGCCTCACCTGGTAACCTGTCGCCAGGCTCTGAGCACCTCCGCCAGCTGAGCATTACGTACGTCGTGAGTCACAGGCCAGGCGGAGCCCGGAGCTACGGTGAACATGAGGACCTGTAGCTCAGAATGAGGCCTCCACATTGAGTCCCAAGTTTGCTAGAGACAAGCAAGGGTCAAGCCAAGAGAACCCAAACTCTGATAGACGGTGTCAAGCTCCAGTCAGCTCATTCAATCATCTGAATTTCCAGATACAATAAAAAACCAGGCTCGATGCAGTGGCCAGCACCAGCATGTCCATCCGGCCTGCCCACTGCATGTGGCTCCGCCACTGACACACCCCGCTTTGCTGTGGGGACCACACGGAAGCGCTCTGCAAGGCTGAGACCAGGCGGCCAGGCCTGAGATGCCTGTGGAAGTGCTGCGCACACGAATCTTAATTATAAAAAAAACTCATCTAGAGCCGGGCGTCGCGGTGCATTCGGGAGGCTGAGACAGGAGGATCGCGGTTCACGGCCAGCCTCGGCTACTTAGTGAGGCCCTCTGCAACTCAGTGAGACCCTGTTTCCAAATAAAGAATAAAAAACAGGGCTGGGGGTGTCGCTTGGAGGTAGAATGTTCCTGGGTTTCATCCCCAGTACCACACACAAAAACAAAATAAAACGAAACAAAAAAGCAACCTCATCTGAGCATGATTGTTCTGACTTCTATTTATTTAATTTAAAAAATGGAGCCTTGAGTTTTTTGAATCCTGGACCCCTTTTATAACATAACTATAGACCCTCCTCCCAGAAGAACACACATGCGCAAAGCTGGAGTCACAACGACAGAGGGTAAGAACATTGATCCATCCGTGCATTCCTGCAGGGCCACCGGCCACCGGCCACCCAACCCTTCCTCTAAAAGTAAACAAGGCCGGGCGTGGCGGCGCACGCTTGTCATCCCCGCGCTTGGGAGGCGGGGACAGGAGGATCACGCAGGTTCAAAGCCAGCTGCGCACGCTGGCTTAGGAGACCCTGTTTCTAAATAAAAATATAAAATAGGTCTGGGAGTGTAGCCCGGAGGTAGAAAGGCTTCCAGGAACCCCAGTACCACCAAAAAAAAAAAAAAAAAAAAAAAATGCCCATGTCACTGCATCACAGGCCCCAGACACAGACCAAACAACCATCCCTCTCACCATTCTTCCTATTTTCAGAACGAAATATGAAATAAAAACACTAAATTCTAGTCTCATATTCTCAAAGAAACCAAGAATCTACTGATTGGAATAAATCGCTAAATTTAAGGTCTAATAAGTTCAAACTTCAAATCAGCTGTGTTGTAGCTTAAAAATTGCTCCTTCCAAAACCGGGCGTGGTGACGCACGCTTGTAATCCCAGCACTTTGGAGGCTGAGACAGGAGGATCGCAGGTTCTTGGCCAGCCTCACCTACTTAGTGAGGCCCTCCGCAACTTAGTGAGAACCTGTTTCAAAATGAAGACTTCATAAAATAGGGCTGGAGGTGTAACTCGGATGTAAAATGCCCAGGGTTCAACCCCCAGTGCCACAAAATAAATACATAAATAAATAAATACATAAATACATAAATAGTTCCTAAAGACTCAAACTATATGTTTCCCAACACTCGTGCCCAGAAATTTCAGGAAGGTTTATTCTCAGGTACATCTCAAACTTTAAGGTCTTTCTGGTTCCCTATGATTTTATTACTTCAGAAAATTTCTAGCACTACATAACAAAATTGTGAGTTACCAAAGAATTCATAAAAGTATCTGGCCAAAACGTCATCTGTAAATAACAGATAAGATGTCTGGTAGACAGGCAGTAAAGAGGCAGTGATACTGTCTTTCAAAAACATTAAAGTTATTATTATTATTATTATTATTATTATTATTATATTTTTGTGGGTCTGGGGAATGGAACCCAGGGGCTTCTACCTCCAAGCTACACTCCCAGCCCTATTTTTATTTTTTATTTTGAAACAAGTTCTCACTAAGCCTCAGAGAGCCTCAGTACCTCAGGCCAGCCTGGATCCTCCAGTCTCAGCCTTTCAAACACTGAGATTACATGGAAGCTCTTTTCTTTAAAGATTATTTTAAATCACCAGATACTGTTTCAAATCGATTAAGATAAGATCAAGTAAGAAGCAACTTAGAAAGAGTATCCTTTCGCTATCTTCTAAAGGAGAAATATCCCCAGTTGAAATGTCACTTGGGGTAGACAATCAACAGATACTCTGGCCTGCAATTTGCCCTACTTAAGGTTTCTTTGTGTCTGTTTTTGGCGGTGGGGGGTCTGAACCCAGAGTGTTCTATTCCCCCCTTTTATATTGAAATCTGAAAGAGTGTCTAGCTAAATTGCCTAGGTTGGCCTAGAGCTTGCAATCTTCCTGTCTCAGCTTCCTGAACTGCCAGGATTACAGCTGAGCACCACTGAGCCAGGGAGTATTTAAGAAAAAGGCAATTCAGCTTCCTGTCTCCTAAAACCAAGGAAATGAATAGGGTCTGGGGCCGGGAGGCCAATATTCTCCTAAATCAGGGAGGTCTCACACATCGGAGGGAGGGAGGGAGGGAGGCTCTATTTCAGGATCTTCAGGAGAGAGAAACTTTAGCCGGGCGTGGTGGCGCACGCTCTAATCCCCGCGCTTGGGAGGCTGAGACAGGAGGATCGCGCGGGTTCGAAGCCAACCTCAGCTGCTTAGTGAGGCTCTCAGCAACTTAGTGAGACGCTGTTTCTAAATAAAATATAAAAAAAGGTCTGGGAGTATAGCCCGGAGGTAGAAGGCCTCTGGGTTCCACCCCCAGTACCACCAAAAAGAAGAAGAAAAAAAAAAAAAAAGAAGAAAACTTTTTCTTTGTGCTGCTATAAAAGTCTAATCCTATTTTTTTTTTTTTTAGTGGGATGGAACCCAGGGGCATTCTGCCTCCGAGCTACATCCCTACACCCCCCCAGCCTTAATTTGTTTTTATTTTGAAACAGGGGCTTAATAGGTTGCTGGGAGTCTCACTGCTTGCTGAGGCTATCCCCCAGGCTCCTGATGCTCCTGTCTCAGCCTCCCAAGTACCGGGGTTACAAGCACTCTGGTGTAGTTGTGCTTAGAACTCTTACTCTTCGGGGGAGACAGGGAAGAATGGCCCTCCGCTTTATGGCCGTTCAGCCTTCACAACTGCTCTCTTCTGGATCTGAAGAGGCGGAATCCTGGGGGGAGGATCAGGAAAATTGGCAAACAGCTTGACTGGCAAAAATCATCTAATCAGATTAAAAAAAAAAAAAAGATCTGATTGACTCAGCTCCATCCAATGGGAACCTTGGGCTGGGGACTCAGCCCAGCTCCTGGGTGCCAAGTAGATTCCCGGCTCCTGGGTATTAAATGGACCCTTGGCTCCTGTGTGCTACATGGACCCCGGCTCCTGGGTGCTGGCTGGACTCTTGGCTCCTGGGTGTGCCAAGTGGACCCCAGCTCCTGGTGCTAAGTGGACCCTGGCTCCTGGGTGCTAAGTGCCCCCCCCCCTGGGTGCTAAGTGGGCCCTGGCTGCTAAGTGGGCCCTGGCTGCTGGGTGCTAAGTGGACCCTGGCTCCTGGGTGCTAAGTGCCCCCCCCCCCCCCCCCCCCGCTCCTGGGTGCTAAGTGGGCCCTGGCTTCTGGGTGCTAAGTGGACCCTGGCTCCTGGGTGCTAAGTGCCCCCCACCCCGGCTCCTGGGTGCTAAATGGACCCCAGTCCTGGGTGCTAAGTGGACCCCAGGTGTTGGGTGCTAAGTGGACCCCAGTTCCTGGGTGTTAAGTGGTCCCCAGGTGTTGGGTGCTAAGTGGACCCCAGTCCTGGGTGTTAAGTGGTCCCCAGGTGTTGGGTGCTAAGTGGACCCCAGTCCTGGGTGCCAGCGGCCCCAGCTCCTGGGTGCACCAGGTGTCCAGGCACCAGAGTGCATCTGTCCCCCTCCCGGAAAGAAGTGCCGGCGCCCTTGCCGGGCGCGGGGCGGGGCGGGCGCCGCCTCCAGGGCCGAGTGCCCCGCTGCATTGTGGGAGTTCGACCTCGGCCGCCGCGCGCCATGGGAGCCGTGACGGACGGTGAGCTGGCCGGGCCGGGCCGGGCGGGGTGCGGGGTGCGGGGTGCGGGGTGCGGGGCCGCCCCCAGAGGTGGAGGCCGGCGGAGGGCTGCGGGCGGCCGCCCCCAAAGGATGGGGGCCGGGTTATGGGTGCGGGCGGCCCCCCCAAAAGATGGAGGCCCGCGGAGGGGTGCGGAGGCCTCCCCCAAAGGCTGAAGGCCGGTTGAGGGGTGCGGAGGCCTCCCCCAGGGATGAGGCTGGGTTATGGGTGCCGGGGGCCTCCCCCAGGGGTGAGGCTGGGTTATGGGTGCCGGGGGCCTCCCCCAGGGATGAGGCTGGGTTATGGGTGCCGGCGGCCTCCCCCAGGGATGAGGCTGGTTTATGGGTGCCGGGGGCCTCCCCCAGGGATGAGGCTGGGTTATGGGTGCCGGGGGCCTCCCCCAGGGGTGAGGCTGGGTTATGGGTGCCGGGGGCCTCCCCCAAGGACGGAGGCTGGGTTATGGGTGCCGGGGGCCTCCCCCAGGGATGAGGCTGGGTTATGGGTGCCGGAGGCCTCCTCCAGGGATGAGGCTGGGTTATGGGTGCCGGGGGCCTCCCCCAGGGATGAGGCTGGGTTATGGGTGCTGGAGGCCTCCCCCAGGGATGAGGCTGGGTTATGGGTGCTGGCGGCCTCCCCCAGGGATGAGGCTGGGTTATGGGTGCCGGGGGCCTCCCCCAGGGATGAGGCTGGGTTATGGGTGCTGGAGGCCTCCCCCAGGGATGAGGCTGGGTTATGGGTGCCGGTGGCCGCCCCCAGGGATGAGGCGGGCCAGGGTGCGGGCTCGCAGGGATGCAGAGGCGGCGGGGTGGGGTGGGGGTGAGAGTGGGGGGCTGCATGGACTGAGCAGAAGTCCAGGGGCCCGGCCCACACGCGCTGGAAGTCCAGGCCTGGAGGACCGCAGGGAGGAGGACCGCCTCGGCCACCTCGGGGAGGCCCTCTGCACCCCCGAGAGGCCGGGTAGCTCGGAGGTAGGGCGACTCTGGGTTGGAATCCCCAGCGCCACCAAAAAATAAAAATAAAAGCCGGGCGTGGTGGGGCACGCTTGTCACCCCAGCGTTTAGGAAGCCGAGACCGGGAGGATCGAGGATCGCGGTTAGCGGACGGCCTCAGCTACTTAGTGAGGCCCTCTGCAACTCAGTGAGACCCGGTTTCAAAATAAAGAATTAAAAAAAAAAAATAAGGCAGGGGGTGCACCTCGTAGGTCAGATGCCCCTGGGTTCCATCCCCAAACCCGCAAAAATTAATTAATTAATTAAAAAAATAAAAATGAAGCTGGGCATGGTGGTGCAGGCTTGTAATCTCAGCATTTGGGAGGCTGAGACCGGAGGATTGCGGTTTGCGGACAGCCTCAGCTACTTAGGCTCTCTGCAACTCAGTGAGCCCCGGTTTCAAAATAAAGAATAAGAAAAAAAAAAAAAATAGGGCAGGGGGTGTATCTTGGAGGTCAAATGCCCCTGGGTTCCATCCCCAAACCCGCAAAAATTAATTAATTAATTAAAATAAAAAATAAAAATGAAGCTGGGTGTGGTTGGCGCACGCTCGTCATCCCAGCATTCGGGAGGCCGAGACCTGGAGGATCGCGGTTCGCGGACAGCCTCAGCTACTTAGTGAGGCCCTCTGCAACTCAGTGAGACCCGGTTTCAAAATAAAGAATTAAAAATTAAAAATAAGGCAGGGGGTGCATCTCGTAGGTCAGATGCCCCTGGGTTCCATCCCCAAACCCGCAATAAAATAAAATAAATAAAAATAAAAATGAAGCTGGGCGTGGTGGTGCATGCTTGTAATCTCAGCGTTGGGGAGGCTGAGAGAGGAGGATCACGGCTCCTGGATGGCCCCAGCTACTTAGGGAGGCCCTTTGCAACTCAGGGAGACCCTGATCCCAAATAAAGACTAAAACATAGCGCTGGGGGCATAGCTCGGAAGTAGAATGTCCCTGGTTCCGCCCCCAGTACCGCAAAAATAAATAAATAAGTAAAAATTAAAGGGACACCTGGGGAAGGTTAAACTGACATGAGACATAGGTGACTTGGGAGATTCCGGAGGTTAATCCTGTTAAGGACGCGCTTTGGCCCCTGGGAGGGGGCGCCCCAGCGGGGTGAGGTCTATTCTAGGAGGCTGTAGATGTCCCTGGAGAAGCCATTGCCAGGGGCCCAACATTGAGCCAGGCCCCGGGAGGAACCGGATTGTGGATCAAAATGGAGTCTGCCCCTGGTGGTGGTGGTGCACACGCGTGCTCCTCCCAGTACTTGGGAGGCGGAGACAGGAGGATGGCAGGTTTCAACACAGCCTCCGGGGCACCTTGGCTAGACCCTGTCTCTAAGGGGGGAAAAAAAAAAGAGTCAGCTCCTTAGTGAGGCCCTCTGCAACTCAGTGAGACCCTGTTTCAAAATAAAGAATAAAAAATAGGGCTGGGGTTGTAGCTGGGAGGTAGAATGCCCCTGGGTTCCATCCCAGTACCACAGAAATAAATGAATAAATAAATAAATAGATAGATAAATAGATAGGGCTGGGGTAGAGCTTAGTGATAAAGCACCCCTGGATTCAGTCCCCAGTACCACACACACACACACACACACACACACACACACACACACACACACACAAATAGGGCTGGGGGTGTAGCTGGGAGGTAGAATGCCCCTGGGTTCCATCCCAGTACCACAGAAATAAATGAATAAATAAATAAATAAATAGATAGGGCTGGGGTAGAGCTTAGTGATAAAGCACCCCTGGATTCAGTCCCCAGTACCCCCCCCACACACACACACAAATAGGGCTGGGGATGTAGCTTGGAGATAGAGTTCCCCTGTGCCAAGAGCACCCCCTGGACTCATCCCCAGTACCTCAAAAAAAGGGGAGGGGCTGGGTAGAGCTAAGTGGTAGAGTCCCTGCCCTCTTCTGTCCCCAGTATCCCACCCCCATCCCAAATAAAAACCAGTGGACCTAGGAGGCAGATATAGGCCCAGGAACTTCGTGGGGGTTTAACTTCCCTTCCTTGCAATTTTATTTATTCAGTAGAAACGTTTCCTTCCCGGGCTCGGGCTTGGGTTTACAACCACAGGCAAGACCTGCTTCTGAGGGGCCGACTGGTGGGGAGCATGAGTGATTACTTTTAGAGGTGGTGGATGTTACTTACCACAGGGGAAAGACGAAGTTGGAGACAGGTAACAAGATCCTTTGGAAAAACTTAACTGAAAATTTAACACTTAAACCGGGCGCAGTGGCGTGCGCGTGTCATCCCAGCATTCCGGAGGCTGAGACTGGACGGTCGCGGTTCGCGGCCAGCCTCAGCTACTTAGTGAGGCCCTCCGCAACTTAGTGAGACCCTGTTTCAAAATACATAATAAAAATAGGGCTTGGGGTGTAACTCGGAGGTCGAATACCCCTGGGCTTCATCCCCAAACCTGCAAAAAAAAAAAAAAAGTTAACCCTGAATCCCAATTTTTTCTTTTTTTTTGGCAGTCCTGGGGATGGAACCCAGGGGCATTCTACCTCTGAGCTACACCCCCAGCCCTATTTTCATTCTTTATTTTGAAACAAGGTCTTACCAAGTTGTGGAGGGCCTCACCTAAGTAGCTGAGGCGGGCGGCGAACCTGTGACCCTCCTGTCTCAGCCTCCCAAGTCCTGGCGTGACAAGTGTGCGCCACCCCACGGGCGTGAATCTCATGTTTTTGAAGGATAAGGTGTAGTGGGACTGGAGAACCACTTGTTCGAGGGCCCAGAATATTGGAAGAACTTAGAAATGGCTAAAATTTAGGAAGATGTAAGCCGCAAGCCAGGGGTGGAGCGTGCCTGTCATCCCAGTAGTGGGGACACCGAGATGGCACAGACTCAACCTAGGGAGACCCTGTTTCAAAACAAAAATTTAAAAATAGGGATATGGGTGCAATTCAGAGGTAGAATGCCCCTGGGTTCAATCCCCAGTGCCAAAAATAAGTAAATAAGTAAATTTTAAAAATAAAATAGGGCTAAGGATGTAGCTCGGCAGTAGAATACTCCTGGATTCAATTCTCAGTCTCACAGACACACACAGTTCTGACGCCAACTTTTAGGTGCACTGGGAAGCCATTAAAAGTTTTTAACTTTGGTGTGGTGTATCAGATATGCTTTTATTTACTTTCTTGCCTTTTTTTTTGTTTTGTTTTGCTGTGCTAGAAATCAAACCCAGGTCTTGTGTGTGCTCGGCCAGCGCTCTACCGCCAAGCTACATCCTTGACCTTTTTTTTTTTTTTTTTTTTTTTTTTTTTTTTTGGTGGTCCTGGGGTTCCTGGAAACCCTTCTACCTCCGGACTACACTCCCTGACCTATATTATATTTTTATTTGGAAACAAGGTCTCTTAAGCCAGCACGGCTGGCTTCGAACCTGCACGATCCTCCTGTCTCCGCCTCCCAAGCGCGGGGATTACAAGCGTGCGCCACCACGCCCTGCTTTGCTTTTTTTTTTTTAATTTTAATTTTTGTACTAGGACTAAAACCCAGGGGTATTCTACCTCTGGGCTACACCCCCAGCCCTGTTTTATCTTTCATTTGGAAACAGGGTCTCCCTAAGTTGCTGAGAGCCCAAGTACCTGAGGCTGGCTTCGAACCTGCAATCCTCCTGTCTCAGCCTCCCCGGTACTGGGATTACTATGTGTATCACCCACCACAGCTGGCGTTTTAGAAACACACTGTAAGACGGGAGGATGGTGCAGGTTCAAAGCCAGCCTCAGCTACTTAGTGAGGCTCTCAGCAAGTTAGTGAGACCCTGTTTCCAAATAAATATAAAATAGGTCTGGGAGTATAGGCTGGAGGTAGAAAGCCCCTGGGTTCTACCCCCAGTAACACACACACACACACACACACACACACACACACACACACACAGACATACTGGAAGCCTGGTGTGGTGGCATATGCTTGTAATCCCAGCATTTGAGAGGCTGAGACAGGAGGATTTGGATTTTGAGGTCAGCCTCAGCTACTTAGTGAGGCCCTTTGTAACCCAGTGAGACCCTGTTTCAAAATAAAGAATAAAAAATAGGGCTGGGGGTATAGCTCGGAGGTAGAATGCCCCTGGGTTCCATCCCCAGTGCCACAAAAAATCTGGGATGCTGGGCATGGTGGTACACACTTGTAATATCAGTTCTTGGGAAGCTGAGACAGGAGGATTGCAGGTTCGCGGCCAGCCTCAGCTACTTAATGAGGCCCCCCAACACCTTAGTGAGACCCTGTTTCAAAATAAAGAATAAGGCTAGAGTGTGGAGCTCAAAGGAGGTAGAATGACCCAAGGCTTAAATTGCCAATACCACACACGCAAAAGAAATCCAGGATCCCCGCATCGCGTGTTCTCGGGTGACCTTTACACCCGGGTCTGCAGAGGCAGAAGGCCTTACTGTGCACCCCTGAGCGGGAGGGGAGAGGCGGCCCCTGCCCTCTGGGTCCTGGACTAGGGTGCCCTTCGCACAGTCAGCTTACAGATGAAGAGGGGGTCCCCTGGGGTGGGATGGCGGCCACACACCGGGCTCGCTCTCGTTCCCCTGACCTCTTGGCTAACAAAAGCAGCGGTGATGCTGTCGCTGGTAATTTCAAGTACGCTAACAGTTTGTGTCTCTAGGTGTTAAAGGGTGTGAGCAGTGTTAGTGCCCCGCTGGAAGTCATTTCTTTTTATTTTTATTTTTTTTTGGTGGTCCTGGGGTTCCTGGAAGCCCTTCTACCTCCGGGCTACACTCCCAGACCTATTTTTAAATTTTTATTTGGAAACAGGGTCTCCTAAGCCAGCGCGCGCGGCTGGCTTCGAACCTGCGCGATCCTCCTGTCTCTGCCTCCCAAGCGCGGGGATGACAAGCGTGCGCCACCACGCCCGGCTGGAAGTCATTTCAAAAGCCCTTTTTGCAGCACGGAGAACATTAGACCGAGATGCCGGTGCCAGAGAGCAGATGGGAGGCGGCAGGCCCGGCGTGGCTGTGCGCTAATAGAGCGGCTCCATTCTGACAGATTTTTTTTGGTAATTAGGAAAGTGTAATGGCGGGTCTATGCTTATAAAATGGGAAGTGATGGCTTTAATATGCCTGCGAGCAGTCTGACGGGGCATGCAAGCATGCAGTCTGTGAGTGCAGCGGCGACACCCCATCCGTAAGAGGCAGGTGAGCAGCCGCACCTCGGGGCTGTCGGGTGCATGTGCCCGCACACGAGGCCCATGGCGCTGAGCGGCTGTTGAATCCACACCTGGGCACTCCTCGGAGGGACGGAGCAAGGGGATGCCGAGCCGGGCGCAGGAACACGCACACTTCCCTGCTCGCCATTCCTATTGCTCCGGCTGGCCGGGGTTGACGAGGCCTTTGGGGCTAAAAGCAGGACCCTGCTTTCCCTTCCCCCAGTGCAGTGGGATCCTCTGTCCTGTTCCTCCATCCGTTACTCCAGCTAAGGGGTAACAAATCCAGTTCAACAGTTTAACAATATTTCTTTAGCCAAGATAAATCGTTTTTCAAACTAAGAGTGGGGCTCCATCCTTTTTAATATTTATTTATTTATTTATTTATTGTGGTACTGGGGATGGACCCAGGGGCATTCGACCTCTGAGCTACACCCCCTGCCCTATTTTTTATTCTTTATTTTGAAACCGGGTCTCACTGAGTTGCAGAGGGCCTCACTAAGTAGCTGAGGCTGTCTGCGAACCGCGATCCTCCTGTCTTGGCCTCCCGAATGCTGGGATTACAAGCGTGCGCCACCATGCCCGGCTCTTAAAAAATATTTTAAATTTAATTCTGGTCTAAGATTTTGGAATTAGCAGTTTTTAAAATTAATTAATTATTTATTTTTGGTGTGTGTGGTACTAGGGATTGAACCCAGGAGCATTCTACCTCTGAGCTACACTCCCAGACCTATTTTTAATTCTGTATTTTGAAAGAGGGTCTTACTAAGTTGCAGAGGGCCTCACTAAGTAGCTGAGGCTGGCTTCGAACCGGTGATCTCCTGTCTCCCCCTCCCCAGTACTGGGATTACAAGCGTGCGCCACCACGCCGGGCTATCAGCAGTTTAGACTGGTCCTGAATATCTCAGGACCAGTATTTACATGGAAGAATTAAATCACCTTTTAAGTTTTCTTTCTGCCCACCTTTTATGTACCTTAATATTGTTGAGCTTGACGTGACTTTAATGACTTTTAGTTTCTTGGAAGGAGGGGCCTGGAGCTATTCTGCCGTAAGAAATCTAACAGATGGCCTGCGGGTTCTTCCTCGTAAGAACTCGTGGTTGGAGCCGGTAGAATGATAACAGGAATTCATGTGAGCATTGTTTCTACCCGGCTTTAGTCCTTTTTAAAATTTTATATCGATAAAATCGTTTCTATGCCATCCTTAATGTTTTTATGGGTTAGACCGAGGCTCACCAGAATTATTAATGTCAGCAATCAAGTTCCTTCCAGAGGAGTCTGCATGATTTATGAAGTCCATGGGTGGAGTAGACAAAATATGGTTTAGGTGTGTATGGCATGGAGTTAATTAATAAGGTGTCATTAAAAATAGCAATGGTAGCCGGGCGTGGTGGCGCACGCTTGTCATCCCCACGCTTGGGAGGCAGAGACAGGAGGATCGCGCAGGTTCGAAGCCAGCCACACGTGCTGGCTTAGGAGACCCTGTTTCCAAATAAAAAGTATAAAAATAGGTCTGGGAGTGTAGCCCGGAGGTAGAAGGGCTTCCAGGAACCCCAGTACCACCAAAAAAAAAAAAAAAAAAAAAAATAGCAATGGTAGCCGGGCGTGGTGGTTCACACTTGTAATACCAGTACTTGGGAGGCCCAGACAGGAGGTTCACAGGTTCTAGGACAGTCTCAGCAAGAAGACTTACCAACCTAGTGAGACCGTTTCAAAATAAAGTAGGACTGGGGGTGTAGCGTGGAGGTAGAATGCTCCCGGGTTCCATCCCCAACACACGCACCCAACACACACACAAAAAAGAAAAAACCAAAAAGATATTCTCCCCCTTTCACCCAGTTCTCCTGACCCTTTTACTATCCCCCTTTTGGTAACGATTTATTTATTTATTTTTTGCGGTCCTAGGGATGGTACCCAGGGGCATTCTATCTTCTATACTACACCCCAGCCTATTTTTATTCTTTTTTTTATTTTTTATTTTTATTTTTTTGAGGGTCTGGGGATGGAACCCAGAGGCATTCAACCTCTGAACTACACCCCCTGCCCTACTAGCATCTGCATGTGTCAGACCGTAGGAGACGCTGAGCAGAGCGCAGCATGGGCAGGCAGGACTGGCCCCTGGGGCTTCCTGCCAAGCAGAGAGGGCGAGGTGGTCCAGAGACTTGCTGGATTGGTCTGTCCAGTGTTCTGATGTTTTTGAAGAACTTTCTTTTGTGTGTGTGTGTGGTACCGGGAATGGAACCCAGGGGCATTCGACCCCCAAGCTACACCCCTAGCTCTGTGTTTTATTCTTTATTTTGAAACAGGGTCTCACTGAGTTGCAAAGGGCCTCACTAAGTAGCTCAAGCTGTTCGTGAACCAAAATCCTCCTGTCTTGGCCTCCAGAATGCTGGGGTGACAAGCGTGCGCCCCCGGCCCAGCTGGCTGAGGAACTTTCCTAATGGAAGTATTACATACATATGCAAAAGTGTACCGTTCTTAACATGTGCGGCTAGAGCGACCACACAACGTGTTTTGAACATTTTAGTTACCAATCTTGAAATACCAGGTCTGGTAATAGCTTCCCCCTGGGCCAGGGCGCCCGCCCCCGCTTGCCGCAGATGCCTTCGGCCTGCTCCCAGAATGCACTTGCACTAGAATCCCCAGTCGCTGGTCCAGTAGGAGGCCCAGGCGCCTGGGCAGAAGACGGGTTTGGGGGGGAATGGAGACCAGACACGAGGCCAGCCGAGGCATCGGGGGCATCAGCACGCCGGTCGGCCTCACCCGGGGCACAGGTGCCCTTCGTTTTGTTTTAGAATTCATTTTCTGTACTTTAATCTCTTCGAGGACGATGTTTTGTCTGTCTCAGTCTCTCCAAATAACACCGTTGATGGCTAAAAATGGAATCCACTACTTTGTATTTTAAAATGTACGGTTAAAACACCTGATAAGCGGATAGTCGAGGCTCCCTCCCAAGCCCTGACGCTGCCAGCCAGCCCCATTCTCAAAACGTGTATCTGATGTTATCACAGAGTGTATTTTAAAACGAGAGACATCTGCCTACCGGAGCTTATCTCCGCTGCACCTGCGCCCAGAAATCCGGGTGCCTACACACAGGAGCCATTGTTGCGAGGCTCTGCCGCTGACTCATCGTGCAGACTCTCCAGGAATTTGCTTTACATTTTAAAATTCTCTTTAAAAGATGTGTTTGGTTAGAAAGGAAACTAACCCCCACCCCCCAAAAAATAATAGACAACAACAAAAGCTGTACAACGGCGTGGAAGAAAGTTACGCTGTCCCCCTCTCTGGATGTAGCCACTCCCACCAGAGCCAGCCGCCGGCACCAGTTGCTTAGGAATCCCACGGATGCCTTCCACACTGGCGGGTGCCTGGCGCGCACATGGCCTCCCATCTCTCCGCCGATGGCGGGCCCCGCATGCCCCTCCGGCTCGCGTGCTCTTCTGAATGTGTCCAAGTGCGTCTGCTGGCAGCGGGCTGCGCTCTGGTACTCCTCTCTTGGCTCTGAACGCTTGACACCTGAGCCAGCTGCTTCCTGAACGCTTAGGGTTACAATCTTCCTACTACAGACACCACCAGGAACACCCTGTCCGTGTGTTTGAACACCCTGTCCGTGTGTTTGTGCGCATGGGTGCACACGTCCCTAAAAAACGAGCTCCTAGGGTTGGCATTGGGAAGTCAGGAAGGTGCGCGCACCGTTTTGTGTTTTGTGCAGCACTCCTAAGAGAGTATCACGTTCCTTCAGCGTATGCGAATGCATTTCCCAGCACTCTTATCAACACTTTTTTGGGGGGTGCAAGGAACTGAACTGAGAGGCATTCTACCTCTGAGCTGTATCCCCAGCTCTATTTTCTTTTCTTTTACTTATTTATTTTTCTTTGTGTGGTACTAAGGATTGAACCCGGGGGCATTCTACCTCCAATCTACGCCCTATTTTTATTCTTTATTTTGACACGGGGTCTCACTGAGTTACCGAGGGCCTCACTAAGTAGCTGAGGCTGGCTGTGAACCTGTGATCCTCCTGTCTCAGCCTCCCGAGTGCTGGGATGACAAGCGTGCGTTCAGTACCCTTTTTGTACGAGAGCAAATGAGTGTGGTCCTGCTTATGGTCCTAGAAAACAACCAGGGGCCAGCTGGTCACTTGAACTTACACGCCGTCCTTCTCGTTGCAGACGAGGTCATCCGCAAGCGGCTCCTGATCGACGGAGATGGCGCCGGAGACGACCGCAGAATCAACCTCCTGGTGAAGAGCTTCAGCAAGTGGTGCCACTCTGGGCCCCAGGAGGAGGGGTCGGTCGTCGCGCTCCTGGCCAGCGCCCTCTTCCTCCCTCGCCTTCCCATTAGGATGAATCGAATGTAGATCTCTTCCCTGGCCTGCTCTTCGGAGGGCTCTTAGGTTCATCAAACACGCAGAACGCGGAGAGAAGAAGAAATGAGATGAGAGTCAGGCTCCTTAGTTTGCTCACTTTTAAATATTTACTTAAACAAAATAAAATAGCCGAATGAAATTTTCTTCTGTATTAATGAGTTAATAGAAAGTTGTTGCTACAACACACACACACACACACACACACACACACACACACACTTATGCACTAGGTTTTTTTTTTGTTGTTGTTGTTTTGGTATTAGAAATTGAACTCGAACCTGCGATCCTTCTTTCTCAACCTACCAGTACTAGGATGGATCACAGTCATGTACCACCAAGTGCAGCTATATTTACTTTTTTTTTTTTTTGCGGGTCTGGGGATGGAACCCTGCAGCATTCGACCTCTGAGCTACACCCCCTGCCCTATTTTTTATTCTTTATTTTTAAACAGGCTCTCACTGAGTTGCATTGGGCCTCACTAAGCAGCTGAGGCTGGCCGCGAACCGCGATCCTCCGGTCTCAGCCTCCCGAATGCCGGGATGACAAGCGTGCGCGCCTGTATTTACTTTTTTAGCAGAAAATTTTTCCTCAATTAGAGGCTTCATTTTCCACATGAATAAGTAACTGTACTATGTAGAATAAAAAAGTTGTGAGAACAGAATCAACAAGACGAGCAGCTCTTTAGTCAACATATTTTTTAAGTAATTTAGACCATTCAAATTTGATTTACGCCTCTTATTAATAAGAACAACAGTCCCATCTGGCATTCGTAACTAAAGCCGTTTCTAAAGTCAAACATACCGCATTTGGAAAAAGAGAACCTGAGATGAATATTCTAAGTTATTTAAAATAACATAGTATTTGTCTGCGAGCTCGGTGTGATTTAACGAGGAGCTCTCTGCCCGGATCGTGACAGCTGAGCTCCGGCGGTCCACAAACGCTTTCTCTCCCGTTTATTCTCTTCCACTAGGTACAGCCAGTACCAGCGGATGCTGAGCACGCTGTGTCAGTGCGAGTTCTCCATGGGCAAGACTTTGCTGGTGTATGATATGAACCTCAGAGAGATGGAAAACTATGAGAAAATCTACAAGGAAATAGGTAAAGAAACGCAAAGTAACGGACGCTTAAGACCTAAAGGGGGAAATATCTGCTAACGGGTTTCCTTGGTTGGGGATAAAATAACAATTATTGTGTATCAATAGAATATAGACGGAAAATGTTAGCTAAAAAAAAAATGTGTTGCTTGGGAGTACAGCTTTTTTTTAATGCCAGTGTCCGTTTTGTTGGCAATGGGATTTCAATTTGAAGACACATTTTAAAATTGAAAACGGATGGAGATTACGCATGTTCCAACTTTAATAATGAAAAAACCTTTTTCTATAGAATGCAGCATTGCTGGCGCACACGAAAAAATCGCTGAGTGCAAAAAGCAGATTCTTCAAGCAAAACGAATCCGAAAAAATCGCCAGGGTAAGGGCTTTGGGAGCCTTAGTGTGAAGCCGTACCATCGACTCGTATTTTCATGCAGTTTTTAATGTTGTGAGGTCAAGTCTGCCGCCAGCATTCATTTAATTTACACACACACAAAAAAAAAAGAATTAGGAGCCACATTTTAAAATAAAGGAAGGTTGTGCTGAAAAATGCTTTTACTGAAATATATTAATTATCTAAGTACTCTTTAGTATTAATTTTTTTCTGTCTTTAGACCCGTTTGCCTAAATAATGGCATGGTAAATCAGCAAAGATCATTTACATAAGTACACTAGATTTAAGATTTTGTTTGATTATGGGTCTACTTTAAAAAATGAATTTAAGCCAGGCGTGGTGGCGCATGCTTGTAACCCCCACGCTTGGGAGGCTGAGGCAGGAGGATCGCGCAGGTTCGAAGCCAGCCTCGGCAGCTTAGTGAGACCCTCGGCAACGTAGTGAGACCCTGTTTCCAAATAGTATAAAATAGGTTTGAGAGTGTATCCCGGGGATAGAAAGTCCCTGTGTTCCATCCACAATACCACAAAAAATAAAACAAAATAAAATAATGAAATAAAATAAAATAAATGAATTTAGCCAGGCGTAGTGGTGCACGCTTGTAATCCCAAAATTCGGGAGGAGACAGGAGGATCACAGGTACTTAGTGAGAGCACTCTGCAATTTAGTGAGACCTTGTTTCAAAATAAAGAATAAAAAACAGGGCTGGAGGTGTAGCTCAGAGGTAGATTGTCCTGGGTTTTTTTTTTTTTTACTGCAAAAAAAAAAAAAAAAGAATTTAGACCTAGTGGGTCTTTATAAAGTACAAAGCAAGCAAATATTTGCAGGATGCTTAAATATATAATAAGAAAAAGGTTGAAGTTTGCTTTTGCTCTAATCTCCTTTGTTTTAAAGAATCCACTAATTTAACCTTAACAATTAATTTAAATTAGGCCGGGCGTGGTGGTGCACGCTTGTAATCCCCGCGCTTGGGAGGCTGAGACAGGAGGATCGCACGGGTTCGAAGCCAGCCTCAGCTACTTAGTGAGGCTCTCAGCAACTTAGTGAGACCCTGTTTCCAAATAAAATATAAAATGGGTCTGGGAGTATAGCCTGGAGGTAGAAAGCCCCTGGGTTCCACCCCCACTACCACCAAAAAAAAAAAAAAAAAATAATAATAATTTAAATTAGGGTATTTACTGATTTTAAAACAACTCATTAAGCCAGACGTGGTGGTGCACGCTTGTAATCCCTGCACTTAGGAGGTAGAGACAGGAGGATTGCACAGGTTTGAAGCCAGCCTTGCTGGCTTAAGAGACCCTGTTTCCAAATAAAATATAAAATAGGTCTGGGAGTGTAGCCCGGAGGTAGAAGGGTTCCATCCCAAGTACCACCAAAAAAAAAAAAAAAGAAAGAAAAAACTCATTAAGACAGAAAATAATTTTAATGATAGGATTATTCATATACATATATATTGTTTATATAATATATTCACATATGTTGCTCCTCTATGCAAATTGGAGAAAGTAAAAATTTAAAAATGTATAATCACAACCATGATAATTTATAAATAAAAAACTAGAAGAAAAGAGAAACTGTCAGTGGTGTTTGGCAGTTGTGGGTATTTATGGCCTAAGCCTTCCTTTTGTTTTATACTGATAACACATTATTTTGGAATGCAAAAATATTTTAAAAAACATATGCTGTGTTTTAAAACACTGAACTTCACTTATTTTTGTGCTACTGGGGGTGGAACCCAGGGGCCTTCTACCTGTAAGCCATACCTCCAGGCCTATTTTCTATTTTATTTGGAAACAGGGTCTCACTGAGTTGTTGAGAACCTCACTCAGCTGCTGAGGCTGGCTTCGAACCCTTGCGGTCCTCCTGTCTCAGCCTCCCAAGCGCAGGGATGACAAGTGTGCGCCACCACGCCCGGCTTGAACGTCCCTTTCTAATGAGCCAATTGAGATGAAGTTCACTTTCCCCTTTTTGGGCATTCTTTTTTTTTTTTAATCCTTTATTTTGAAACAGATTTCACTAAATTGCGGCGGGCCTCACTAAGTAGCTGAGGCTGGCTGTGAACCTGTGATCCTCCTGTCTCAGCCTCCCAAGTCCTGGGATGACAAGTATCCGCCATCGTGCCTGGCTTATTTTCCTTTTTAAAAGGCGTCTTTAGCCGGGCGTGGTGGGGCCTGCTTGTAATCCCAGCAAAGTATAAAATAGGTGTGGGAGTATAGCCCGGAGGTAGAAAAGCCCCTGGGTTCCACCCCCAGTAACACACACACTCACACATTCACACACACACACGCGCGCGCGCGCTGTCTTTAGCCGGGCACACTCACGCTCGCGCACACACACTTCCACCTCAGCGAGTAGATCCTTCTCAGAGCCGTCCCCAGATGCTCCACGGACACTCAGCCCATCACCTCCCTCGCTGGTCCTCTGCGGCCGCTCCTGGCCCAGGTCAGCTCGGCCGGTCGCTGTGTTCTGGGCGAGTCCAGAACACAGAGGCCTGTCATGCCTCTGAAAGCGAGCAGGAGCGACCCGTGATGTTCCACGCGGAGTGTGCGTAGCCCCTGTTCAAAGAAAGCTTACTTCGGTGAACATTCTGTGTCTTTCAGAGTACGACGCTTTGGCCAAAGTGATCCAGCACCACCCGGACCGGCACGAGACCCTGAAGTAAGACCGCAGCGCCGCTCTGCAGAGCTGGCCTTTCCGCGCCGCGGGCCGGCTCTCCTGTGCTCTCCTGTGCTTTTAACCCAAGATTGAACCCAGGGGCATCGACCTCTGAGACATGCTCCGGGCCCTCTCGCTGTGTTGCCGAGGCTGGCCTTGAACCTGTGATTCTCCTGGCTCAGCCTCCCGAGCACTGAGATTACAATATCCCGCCACCACGCCCGGCTTATACATTTCCTTTTTATAGAAATATATGTGTCAAGACGAAGTATTGATGTCTCCAGTATTATATATCCTAATATTGCATGGTTAGATCTTTATCTCCTTTCAACCTTACTACCTATAGGTCTAAAATTGCCGGGCGTGGTGGCGCACGCTTGTAATCCCCGCGCTGGGGAGGCGGAGACAGGAGGATCGCGCAGGTTCGAGGCCAGCCGCGCGCGCGCTGGCTTAGGAGACCCTGTTTCCAAATAAAAATGTAAAAATAGGTCTGGGAGTGTAGCCCGGAGATAGAAGGGCTTCCAGGAACCCCAGTACCACCAAAAAAAATAATAAAATAAAATAAATGCACGGAATGTGTCCCAGTGGGAAAGTGAATGAATGGAGTATATTCTGTCCATAAGATACGATTCTCACTGCCGTGGAGAAAAAGAGTACGCTTGGAAAACACTGATCCCAAAACAAAATCAGTGAAAAGAAAGATGGCCTGAATTTTACCTTGTTCCTAATTTTCCAAAATATATACAGAATAAATACCATTTATAAAAGTTACGGTCCCTCTCCCAAATATTATAATGTATATTATTCAGAAATACAAATATATCCTTAAAAAGGGATCGGAATGGTGCTTACCTGAGTCAGCGCTGGAGAAGGGAATGGAGATGGAGGCCAGGGGGTGAGGTTCAAAGGGTGTTTCTAGGGCTGGGCGTGGTGGCGCAGGCATGCTTGTCATCCCCGCGCTTGGGTGGCGGAATTAGGAGGATCGCGCAGGTGCTTAAGAGACCCTGTTTCCCAATTAAAAAAAAAAAAAAAACAGTGTAAAAATGGGTCTGGGCGTGCAGCCCAGAGGTAGAAGGGTCTCCAGGAACCCCACTACCACCAAAGGGTGTTTCTATTAATCAGTGTTATTTCATTAACGCAAAGAAAAACTTGGAGTTAGTATGCCAAAAATGAAGGGGTCTTCTTGAGTCTGGGTACTTTATTTAATCTGTTTACCTGTACTTAAAACTCTATCTAAACCTCTCATGTATAGCTATATTGCAGAGAGTTCATATTTAGGAGTTCAGAGCAAGTTCTGTGCGTGAAAGTCTCACCGTGCTGGAGTATTATAATTCCTTGTCCATTTTTGATCTTTCAGTGCTATTTAGTACCTAGAAAGTTTGATATTAATTACAAATCCCGTTCCCCCACGCAGTGAGATGTAACTTGTTTTGCTTTGGATTTTTTCCGTTTTCAGGGAACTTGAGGCTCTGGGAAAGGAATTAGAGCACCTTTCGCATATTAAAGAAAGCGTTGAAGATAAGGTATCTGTGCAGCGCCCTTTGCACTATACCTGTGCGCCTGCGCGTGCTCGTAGAGTAACTTGTCTAAGTTTTTCTTCTTGTTGACACAGCTGGAATTGAGACGGAAACAATTTCATGTTCTTCTTAGTACCATCCACGAGCTGCAGCAGACGCTGGAAAGTAAGTAGAAGTTGTCTTGGAATGAATGCTTGGGAAGATTATAGTGCCCGGCGCGGTGGCCACGCTTGTCATCCCCGCGCTTGGGAGGCGGAGACAGGAGGATGGCGCGGGTTCGAAGCCAGCCGCGCGCGCTGGCTTAGGAGACCCTGTTTCCAAATAAAAATGTAAAATGGGTCTGGGAGTGTAGCCCGGAGGTAGAAGGGCTTCCAGGAACCCCAGTACCACCAAAATGAAAAAAGAAAATCTAAATGACTGACTAAGAGGAGCGCCTTTTGGAACAGCCACGAGAGAGGGTCACCTCATGTTCCCAACAGAAGTGTTGCCGGGTGGCGGAGGCGCGCACTATTGTGTTCAACTGAGCATATGCGGACACTCATGATTTGTAGTTAATAGTGTGTTTTAAATATACATCTAGGATGCCGGGCGTGGCGGCGCACGCTTGTAATCCCCGCGCTTGGGAGGCGGAGACAGGAGGATCGCGCAGGTTCGAAGCCAGCCGCGCGCGCTGGCTTAGGAGACCCTGTTTCCAAATAAAAATGTAAAAATAGGTCTGGGAGTGTAGCCCGGAGGTAGAAGGGCTTCCAGGAACCCCAGTACCACCAAAAAAAAAAAAAAAAAAAAAATACATCTAGGGGTTTAAATAAAACTTCAATGATGCTAGACAGGGCATTTATCTTGTTTTTTTATAGTCTGTTATGGTAAAGTAATGATTCTGGACCCAGGCAGGCGCTGACGATCAGTCTCTACCTAGATCATTTGCCTACCGGAGGATGGCGGCTCTCTGGAGGAACCGGAGGCTTACTCTTTGTATCAGTTGGAGCCCACTGGGAATCTCTGTGTTACTTGATCTGTGATTGCTTAAAAAAAAACAAGCCCAAGATCTGGATTTATTTATTTTTTTATTTATTATTTTATTTATTTATTTATTTAGCAGTTCTGGGGATGGAACCCAGGGCCATTCTACCTCCGAACTACGCCCCGATCCCGAGTTTTTATTCTTTACTTTGAAACCGGGTCTCACTGAGTTGCGGAGGGCCTCACTCAGTAGCCGAGGCTGGCCGCGAACCGCGATCCTCTGGCCTCAGCCTCCCGAAGGCTGGGGTGACAAGCACGCGCCACCACGCCGACTTTGGATTTATTTATTTATTTAGTGAATTCTCACACACAAATTTAAAATTTGATTTAACTAGCAAACGACAGCAAAGCAGCACCTACCAAACCAAAACATTTTTGCAGGCCGTCCCAGTCACGGGCTGCACTTCTTGCCCTCCTTGCTTTAAATATATTGGCTAATAAAAAAAATCAAATTGTTTTTATGTATGTGGTGCATAGAAACTTGGGCACACGAGACTTAGGCCTTGTGTTTCTTCCTCACTTACAGACGACGAGAAGCTGTCAGAGGTCGAAGAAGCTCAAGAAACCAGGACGGAAGCAGATCCGAAGCCGTAGCCGGGCTGACCACTCGGCGTGCCCGGGACGGCGACAGGGCCGCGGGCCCTCAGCGTGTCAGCGTGTTGTGCAGGGAAGGACTTTGCTTTCAGCATGAATGTTCATCTCATTAGTATGCCTTCACACAGAGAAACAAGGCTTCAGCGTATCTGTTTGTATTGCAATGCAGTTTTTTTATGTAAAAGGTAGGAGACAGTATCCAGAAATGTTTAATAAACTGTCTTCAAGCTGGATGTTTGTCCCTCAGCATTCCAGGCAGTTTTATTTGTTTGTTTGTTTTGTGGTACTGGGGGTGGAACCCAGGGTATTCTAGAGCCCTCTTTTTTATTCTTTATTTTGAAACAGGGTCTCACTGAGTTGCAGAGGGCCTCACTAAGTAGCCGAGGCTGGCCCCGAACCGCGATCCTCCGGCCTCAGCCTCCCGAATGCTGGGGTGACGAGCGTGCCCCCGCCCGGCTGGTCTTTTGATACTTCTTTTACTTTCTCCTGGCAGGTCATGGGAGAAACTTATTTGCAGAATTGCTGTGTCCTGACAAGTGTTTCTATTTTCCATCATCAGTATGGATTACGGGGCCAACTTTGACTTCTGTGGACTCAGAATTCAAAATCAGTTTTTGAAAATGGGTGTTTTTTCTTAAAGGGCCCAAGCAGAATATTATAAACCTGACCCTCCCATGGGTTAATTCACTAAGATGTATCAACAGATCAAAATCTCCTGCCACGTGTGGTGGCGCACTCTTACAATCTGAGCATTGGGAGGCTGAGATGGAGGAGTGTAGTTCGCCTACAGCCTCGGCTACTTGGGCCCTTCGCAACTCAGTGAGACCCTGTTTCAAAAAGAAAAGGATTAAGCCGGGCGTGGTGGTGCACGCTTGTCATTCCCGCGCTTGGGAGGCAGAGACAGGAGACCCTGTTTCCAAATATAAAAAAATGTAAAAATAGGTCTGGGAGTGTAGCCCGGAGGTAGAAGGGCTTCCAGGAACCCCAGTACCACCAAAAAAAAAAAAAAAAAAAAAAAAAGGATTAAGCCGGGCGTGGTGGCGCACGCTTGTCATCCCCGCGCTTGGGAGGTGGAGACAGGAGGATCACGCAGGTTCGAGGCCAGTCGTGCTGGCTTAAGAGACCCTGTTCCCAAATTAAAAAAAAACACATAAAATAGGTCTGGGAATGTAGGCTGGAGAAGGGTTTCCAGGAACCCCAGTGCCACCAAAAAAATAAAAGGAAAAAAAAATAGGGCTGGGGGTACCTCTCGGAGGTTGAATGCCCCTGGGTACCATTCCCAGTACCGCCAAAAAAAAAAAAAAGCTCTACAAAGAGGGCTGTTAATGTAGACAGAAACAAAATCAGGAGCAGCAGCAGGTGAAAGGGAAGCACACGTTCCTCAGCCTGTACTTCCTCCGGGTCCTCGTGGAGACCCTCTGGAACTGCTTGGAAGACTGAAGGATCTCATCTCCCAGGAACTCGCACTGCTGCAGCTCCGCGTGCCTCTGGGCCAGGAGTTGCCTGGATTTATCAGCCACCGTTTCTATGAGGTCGTCCACCTATGGCAGAGGCGAAACCGGGCACGGGAGACCTGTCAAAACCAGAGAGAGACGCTTCCTTTGCCAGAGAGATGAGTTCCAGAAACGTGGACATTTTGCAAGTCCCAAAGTATTATTCTAATTCAAGGCGGAGCAAACAGAGCTTGAAAGCAAACATTTACCACCCAGTGGCAAAGAGTAGGTCATAGCTTCTCAGAGGGAGCCGCTGTGCCTGCCTGCATCGTGATAGGATCTGCTTACTATTTATCAGGCACACAGCGCCATCCCAGCGCCCTTAGCAAACCCGGAGCCCCTCGGGACACCCCCCAGGAACATGGTTTCTTAACGCTGACTGTAGTTACATCGCACGTCCCAGCTGCGTGTGCAGCTGAGCCGGGTCCCGTGCAGCCCTGGCCCACTACCTGCATCTGAAGTTCTCCCACTGTAAAGTCTGATTTTCGAAGGATGCTCTCCACGCCACGTTTCTTTTTCTTAAGGGCTGGAAAGTGCGCTCTTTTCTTGGCTGAATATGGCACCTGTTGTAAAAAAAAAAAAAGGCCCCAAACACAGCTGATTAGGAAATGGCACCCTTAGCTCTGCACTGGCACTTAAATAAGAATCCTGGTCCCTCCCTCGGACATCCTCTTAGCAAGTAAACCCGGGCTGCGGGGCAGCGTGGCGTTGGAGACCTGTATCGGTATTGTTCTCCACGCCCCGCGTATCTCCTTTGTGCCCCGTGCCCCAGAAAGCTCATTAGCACAGGCGCCAGTTGTTACCTTGGTCTCGCTGCAGGTGTCCTTATTTTGTGACTTCAAGCCTCAGAAGAAAGCTGTGGTACTTTCTCCCACAGTCCCCAGCTCACCGGCTGTAGGTATCCGTGTGCTAAACGTGTTGCCCTCGGAAGCCCTTCCGAGGTCACGGCTCCTGGCTAATATGTCCTTTTTAGACTTACCGGGCTCACTCTTCTTTCCCGGGTGCTTAATAATTAGCACGAGGACTATTGTCAAAATTGCACAGTAGGATTTGGGAGCACATCAGGGTCGTACCCTTTGCTCAACAAAGGAAATAGAATCTGCTGTGTCTCTGCTGCCCGGCCAGCTTGCCCGGGGCCCAAACGCCCAGGGCAGGGCCTTCTCTATTTTCTCTCTGGGCAAACCTACTGTTCTTTGTACTAAGCCTCTACCCACACTGGGTAGTTACTAAGTTTTTTTCTGTGTCCACTGACTATAGCTGTTGGAGAGTCTGGTGCTTAGACACCAGGATCGCCTGGAGCTACGGGGCCTGGAGGGACAGGCCTTTGATACAGAGGGCACCTCTTCCCAGCCTCTGTGGGCTGCCCTGAGGAGGTGCGGGCAGCCTTGGGTCTCCAAATCTTATTTTTCTTTTGTTTTTTGTTTGCTTGTTTGTTCTGATACTGGAAGTGAAACCCAGGGGCATTCTAGGCTAGCTTAGAACCTG
Source organism: Muscardinus avellanarius (assembly GCF_963383645.1). Taxonomy (NCBI): domain Eukaryota; kingdom Metazoa; phylum Chordata; class Mammalia; order Rodentia; family Gliridae; genus Muscardinus; species Muscardinus avellanarius. Next base: position 48,249,859 of record NC_137804.1, on the reverse strand, counting down.
CCATTTGGTTGTCTCAGCCTCCCAAGTACTGGGATTATACCCAGTCAAATCTGTTTAGTTTTCAAAAGAAAGTTGAAAATCGAGATTTTTAAAATTTTTGAAATATCCTCATTTTGAGCCAGGTGTGGTGGTGCACACTTGTAATCCTAGTGTTTGGGAGGCTGAGACAGGAGGATTGCAGGTTCAAGGCCAGCCTCAGCTACTACTTAGTGAAGCCCTTTCCAGTGACACCCCTTTTCAAAAATGGGGCTGGGGGTGTAGCTCAGGTAGAATGCCCCTGAGTTCACTCTCCAGTACCACACAAAAAAATTGAAATATCCTAATTTTTTTTTTTGTGTGTGTGGGGGGTTTGGGGATGGAACTCAGGGGCATTCAACCTCGGAGCTACACCCCCTGCCCTATTTTTTTTCTTTATTTTGAAACCAGGTCTCGCTGAGTTGCAGAGGGCCTCACTAAGTGGCTGAGGCTGTCCACGAACCGTGATCCTCCGGTCTCAGCCTCCCGAATGCTGGGATGACAAGCGTGCGCCACCACGCCTGGCTGAAATATCCTAATTTTTTATAATGTGAATGATTAAAAAGCTAAACAAGACCCTCCATAAACAGTTGACATTTAATTTCTTTTGATGCCCAGAAATTCTTATTTAATTAGAGCCAAGTTTATATTATCTTTTTTTATTAAGAAAGCTTTACCATGGTGGGACACACTTGTAATCCCAGTAGTTGGGAGGCTGAGACAGGAGGATCGCAGGTTCTCAGCCAGCCTCAGCAACTTAGTGAGACCCTGTTTCAAAATAAAGAATAAAAATAGGGCTGGGAGTATAGCTCAGAGGCAGAATGCCCCTGGGCTCCATCCGCAGCACCATACACCACACAACAAAAAAGATAACTGAGTTGACATATTTTTCCTTTTTCCTTGGTGCATTATGATTACATGTGATAGCGAGATCCCCCATCGAAGCCTCCCACGTACTGGATTACAAGCCTGCACCGTCACACCCGGCTTCCAGTCAATTCTGTACCAGTATTGGGAAGAGGCATCAAAATGTATTAAGGTGCTGGTATACTTGGTTGGAAAATTGCTTTGATAATTTCCAAAATGTGAAATATAGTCAGAGCCTAGGTGCTGCGCAGGCGCTCAGGCAGGGAGGGGGCGGCAGCGGTTACAAGGCAGAGGTCCTCTCTGTCTTTGCCCTTCATTAACCTATAGTAAAGGCCTTAGAGTCAACTGAAGCCGTTAGCCCTAAAACTACAATAGAGGCAACAGGTGCCTCAGTTTACCTCCTCTCCTCTGGGATCTGGCCTGGGCATAGGAAAGGTAAACTTTGTGTGCGGCTTCAAAGCACCCTAGTTGATGAGCAACCAATACTGCCCAGTACAATAGAGCCGAGGGCCAGGTGGATTCTTGACCCTTGCACTTAGTAGTGCACTGTCCGGAGACCAAGAGGCACCACCTGGCTAAGGAATAAGTAACTAGCCCATTGCCCTGGTAACGCTGATGAGAAAGATACCAATACAAAGTCTATTTAAAGGTTGGGGTCCCCAAAAGGGGCCGGAGTTCCATTTTCGGGCTCCCCGGCATGCGGGCCAGCACGCTGCTTTTTTTTCTCTTCTCTATTTCCTACCTATCTATTTCCTACTAATTTTGTACTAAAGGTTTGTTAAAGCTGCACTGAGCGGCCCGTTAATTTTTCTATTCAACCAACCTTAGTTGAATAAGAAAAAGAACCCCCACCATTTCAAACCGTAACAAATTCACTTTTAATTTTAACCAAAAAAAAAAAAAATTAAAAAAATTAAATTCAGCCTCTCGGCCGCACATTTCCAAGTCTCAGAAGCCGCACACGGCCAGTGGCTACTTGAGTAGACGATGAGCACGTGCGTGCTCTTAGAACCTTTATTGGCTATCACGGATCTCGTGAACTCCTCTCCCCACCTCTGCACGGATGGAGCAGATGGCTACGATGCTAACGTGGCATTTGAGTAGTACAGTAAGTCAGTACCGAGCAAACAGTTGCCCAGATGGTGGGAGAAACTGCACAGTCTGAGCCTCGTAGTACAGGAGTCTGGCCCGGAAAACCCTCTCTCTCTCTCCCTTCCTTCCTTTCTCTCTCCCTTTCTCTCTCCCTTTCTCTCTCTCTCTCTCTCTCCCTTTCTCTCTCTCTCTCTCTCTCATTGGTGAAGGGACATCCGCAGCCAATTTAAAGGGGGACCGGGCGTGGTGGCGCACGCTTGTCATCCCCGCGCTTGGGAGGCTGAGACAGGAGGATCGCACGGGTTCGAAGCCAGCCTCGGCTACTTAGTGAGGCTCTCGGCAACCTAGTGAGACCCTGTTTCCAAATAAAATATAAAAAAGGTCTGAGAGTATAGCCCGGAGGTAGAAGGCGTCTGGGTTTCATCCCCAGTACCACCAAAAAAATAAATAAATAAAGGGGAACTTAGCATAGGTGAGCACCGTTTTTTTTGTTTGTTTGTTTTTGTTTTTGTTTTTGTTTTTTTGCAAAACCCACAGCCACCAAAACGGAATTAATCCACAGAGTTATATTTGTTTTTGCATTGATACCTTTGGCAGCCCTGAGGGGAGAGATGCCACAGAGAGCCGCCTGGTGGTCCTCCTGGCCCGGAGCAGAGTGTCTCCTTGCCTTATCTCCTCTGTCTCTGCTTCCACAAGGTCAAGTTGTATCCTCGCTAGAGAAAGAAGAAGAAAAGGGGGCCTGTGAGGACCACAACTGCAAACACAGCTTCCCACCGTCAAGGTGCTGGGAAGCCGGCGACTGCAGCTGCGCCTACAGATGCTTGCGTTTTGCTTTGTTCTAGAAATTCAACCCAGGGGCATTCTACCTCCCAGCTCTACCCCCAGCCCTATTTTTTTAGTCTTTATTTTGAAACAGGGTCTCACTGAGTTGCAGAGGGCCTCGCTAAGTAGCTGAGGCTGGCCGCGGAACCGCGATCCTCCTGTCTCGGCCTCCCGAATGCTGGGATGACAAGCGTGCGTCATCACGCCCGGCTTAGTTTTTTTTTTTTTTCTTCCCTGTTTTGAAACAGTCTTGCTAAGTTGCTGAGTGCCTCACTAAATTGCTGAAGTTGAGCCGGGAATGATGGTGCATGCTTGTAATCCAGTACTGGGGAGTCTGAGACAGGAGGATTGCAGGTTCAAAGCCAGCCTCAGTAACTTAGTGAAACCCTGTTTCTAAAATAAAAGAATAAAACAGAGCTGGAGGTATAGTTTGGAGGTTTGGAGGTAGAAGACCCCTGGGTTCCATTCCCAGTAAAACACACACACACACACACACACACACACACACACACACACACACACAATCTATGTGGTCAAAACAAGATCATGTCATTTTCTATAAAAGGTGCTGAACTTGACGTTACCCTCCTTTTATTAAAAAAAGGTGGGGAGCCGGGCGTGGTGGCGCAGGCTTGTAATTCCCACGCTTGGGAGGCTGAGACAGGAGGATCGTACAGGTTCAAAGCCAGCCTCAGCTACTTAGGCTCTCAGCAACTTAGTGAGACCCTGTTTCCAAGAAAAGTAGAAAATAGGTCTGGGAGTATACCCCGGAGGTAGTACCACAAAAAATAAATTAAAAAAGGTGGGGGGAGCCGGGTGTGGTCGCTTATTATCCCAGTACTTGGGAGGCTGAGACAGAAGGATCACAGGTTTGCTGAGAGCCTTGGCTCCTTAGTGAGGCCCTCTACAACTCAGTGAGACCCTGTTTCAAAACAAAGAATCAAAAATAGGGCTGGGGGTGTGGCGTGAAGATAGAATGCCCCTGGGTTCCGTTACGGTTTAAACGGTGCCAAGGGCTCCTTTTCTTATTCAACTAAAGTTTGTTGAACAGAACAATTAAAACTAATAGGCTGCTCCGTGCAGCCTTAATAAATATTACAAAATCAGTAGGAAATAGAGAAGGAAAAAGCAGCGTGCTGGCACGCACGCTGGAGAGCCCGAAAATGGAACTCTGCCCCTTCTGGGACCCCAGCCCTTGGGCAGATTTAGTATTGGTATGTTCTCATCAGCGTGGCCAAGGCAACGGGCCAGGCGGTGCCTCTGTCTCCGGACAGCGCGCTTACTAAGTGGGGGCTCGAGAATCCCCTGCCTTCGCCTCTATGTATTGGGCAGCGTTGTTCGCTCATCAACTGGGGTGCTTCCGAGCAGCACATGGACTCACCTTTCCTACACCCAGGCCGGGCCACAGAGAGAGGAGGTCAACAGAGGCAGTCATTGCCTCTCTGTGTTTTTAGGCTAAAGGCTTCGATTGTCTCTAAGGCTTCTACTCTAGGTTAATCATTAGAACGAAGGGCAGAGAGAGAGAGCGAGGGACTCTGCAATGTAGCAGCTGCGCCCCTCCCTGCCCGAGCGCCCGCGCAGCACCCAGGCCCTCACTGCTTTTCACATTTTGGCAATGAATACCAAAGCCATTTTCCACTACCGGTAGAGGTTCCATCCCCACTACGGCAAAAAAAAAAGAAAAAAAAAAGTGGTGGTGGGGGATGAAAATGAGGATTTTGCTTGATGCAGCTGCAGTGAGGCGGCCACTGGAGGAGAGGATTTGTGGCTGGCCGCGACTCGGGCTATGGTCCGCCGGGCAGCGCCTAGAGGGTCTTGTGTGCCAAAGGCCCCTGCCGCGGACGCGCGCGCACACACACACACACACACACACACACACACACACACGCGCACACACACACACACACACACACGCGGCCTGTGTCACCGCCTCTAGCTGAGCGCAGGAAGTGTGCCCTCAGGCCCTGGCCTCTGTCCTCACCTCAGAGGACAGGGTCTCCGCCCCAGGCAGGTGCAGGACCTGGAAGCTCTGGGGGGCACGGGGCGGGGCTAAGGGCTCACTTATGACCCGGAAAGGGGCGGGGCCTATGCCCCTGAGGGCACGCCCCCAGAGACCCAAGCACCTCCTGCAGCCTCTGCCTGGGGGCTGCTCCGCCTGCCCTGTGGCTTTTGGGAGGCAGTCAGCATCAGCCTAAGCCTTTCTTTCTTTCTTTCTTTCTTTCTTTCTTTCTTTCTTTCTTTCTTTCTTTCTTTCTTTCTTTCTTTCTTTCTCTCTCTGTACTGGGGATGGAACCCAGGGTCATTCTACCGCTCAGCTTTACCCCCAGCCCTATTTTTTTTATTCTTAAAAATTTTTTTTAAAATTTTTTTGCAGTACTGGGGATGGGACCCAGGGGCATTCTACCTCTGAGCTACACCCCCAGCCCTACTTTTTAGTCTTTATTTTGAAACAGGGTCTCAGTGAGTTGCAAAGGGCCTCACTAAGCAGTAGCTGAGGCTGTCGGCGAACCGCGATCCTCCTGTCTCAGCCTCCCAAGTGCTGGGATTACAAGTATGCCCCACCGCGCCTGGCTTTTTTTTTTTTTTTTTTTTTTTAATTTTGACACAGGGTCTCGCCACACTGCCGAGGCCTAACCTCAAACCTGTGATCCCCCTGTCTCCGCCTCCCAGGTCCTGGGATTACAGGTGTGCGCACCACCAGCTCACCTGGCCGAGGCTCATGATAACTGGCTGTTAATTACCATTCTGGGGCTTCCTGGCCCTGGGTTTGGTGAAGAGCTTGGAGGAAGGCAGCCCCTGGACGATCCGAGGCAGGAGGCCGGCGCTGGGTGGCTGGCCCCTGTCACCGTGGGGCAGCAGCCTCCCGAGAGCGACCTTCGCCCTCTTGATCAGGTTTCTTTTCGGGCTTTGCCGGCTGTCATCAAACGCCACGTCGCTCTCACTGGACGAGTCCTCTCCAGGGACCAGCACGTTCTGCTTCAACAGGTTGGTAGACACGGCCCTGCGCCACCTCAACGCAATAAAAGCAAGGTGCATGGAGGACGCTGACACGTGCACAAGGGGGGATCTAGGTTTATGAGATCAAAGCGTCCAAGGTGAACACATTATAGGCCTCCAAAACATGAACACCAAAGAATCAAATCACGGGTAATATTTTTTTTCCCCATACCAGGATAGAACCCAGGGACATTCAACCCCCAGCCCTGTTTTCTATTCTTTATTTTGAAACCGGGTCTCACTGAGTTGCAGAGGGCCTCACTAAGTAGCTGAGGCTGTTCGCGAACCGCGATCCTCCAGGTCTCAGCCTCCCGAATGCCGGGATTACGAGCGTGCGCCACCGCGCCCGGCTCTCAAGAGTCCTTTTTTTGGGTGAGTAGTATTCCGCTGAATAGATGTGTCTCAGTTTGTATGAAGCCTTCACTCATCAAAGGATATTCCAGTTGTTTCCAGCTTGGGGCTGTTGTGGACAAATCTCCTATAAACATTTGTGTATAGACTTTTGTGTGAACATAAACCTTCATTTCTCAGAGTAAAATCCCAGCTATGGGCCGGGCACGATGGCGCACGCTTGTAATCTCAGTACTTGGGAGGCTGAGACAGGAGGATTGCAGGTTGGTGACCAACCTCAGCTAATTAGTGAGGCCCTCCGCAACTCAGTGAGACCTTGTTTTCAAAATAAGGAATAAAATAATAGGGCTAGAGGGGGTAGCTGAAAGGTAGAATGTCCCTGGGTTCAACCCCCTGTACCTCAAAACAGAATGAAAGCAAGAAAGAACAAAAAAAAAAAAGAAAGAAAGAAGGAAAGAAGGAAAGAAAGAAAGAAGGAAAGAGATGTTACCTTCTCAAATCATCACAGGATTTTGTTCAGTGAAGAAAAATAATCCCCCAACTCTCATTCAACAGCAAAGAAAAAGTCTCCACTCCCTACCTTTCAATCCCTTTCCTTTTGAACAGGCCATTTTTCTTCCTGGGTTGCTGGAACCTTCGATGCTGGCCAACTTTCCCATCGGCAACCTTACGGGCTTCTGGTAAATACAGCGGAGAACGGTCCATCGCTGTCACTTTTGCCCGTGGTGGCCCGGTTTGGATTTCTTCAGCCCTCGGGCTTCAGAATTTCCAGTGAAATCACCTGGCCAGCGAGGGCACACTGGGCTCATTTCTGGGATGTTCGGGGGTGAAGTAGGTCGGAAAACTTTGGAATCTCCCCTTCCTTCCCCGGCAGGTCTAAAGGCCTCATGGGCGGACCTGGCCCTGCGGACGGCGTCACAGAGGTCGCCAGTGATGCACTTGGCGGCCCAGTGGGAAATTCCATGGGAGTCTGCTGAATCCTTTGGCAGTTCTCGGAAGACGCAGGTGTAGGCATCAGGGCGATCGTCCAACGCTTCCCCTTTGGGTTGACAATTAAAAGAAAAATCATGTACTAATTGGCAGTCACACTCTGATGTGTGCGCTTGAATTCCAAGGGGAAGGACAGGCTCGGCCGGCCAGCGATCTGTGGATCACAGAACCCCCCCCCCCCCCGAACCCCCACCTAGAGCTCCGGGCTGTTCTCTTCCGTGGGACACACGGGAAGACGCCGCTGGTTCTTTGAGGAAGCGCTTGGGCTGTTTCATTACATCTTGGGATTTTGTAGGTTCCCTTGAAGCACATGGCTGAAAAGTGAAACCTGGGCCACCTGTCCTGTGAGTTCCGTGTGTGTGTGTGTGTGTGTGTGTGTGTGTGTGTGTGTGTGTGTTACTGGGCATTGAGCCCAAGGGGCATTCTACCTCTAGGCTACAACCCCAGCCCTACTTAATTTTTTTTTTTTTTTTTTTTTTTTTTTGCGGTACTGAGATGGAACTCAGGGGCTTTCTACCTCTGAGCTACACCCAAGCCCTATTTATTATTATTATTATTAGTAGTAGTAGTAGTAGTAATAGTATTGGGGTAGAACCCTACACCCAAGCCCTATTTTTTTGTCTATTAGTATTAGTATTAGTATTAGTAGTAGTATTGGGATAGAACCCTACACCCAAGCCCTATTTTTTAGTCTATTATTATTATTATTATTATTATTATTATTATTGGTATTGGGGTAGAACCCAGGGGCTTTTCTATCTCCGGGATATACTCCCAGGCCTGTTTTATACTTTGTTTGGAAATAGGGTCTCACTAAGTAGCTGAGGCTGGCTTCCAACCTGTGCCATCCTCCTGTCTCAGCCTCCCAAGCGCTGGGATTACAAGCATGCGCCGCCACGCCCGGCTAGTCTTTTTATTTTTTGAAACAGGGTCTCACTGAGTTGCAGAGGACCTCACTAAGTAGCGGAGGCTGTCCACGAACCGCGATCCTCCCGTCTCAGCCTCCCGAATGCCGGGATGACAAGCGTGCGCCACCACGCCGGGCTTCGGTTCCATCTTTTCTGCGAATTTATTTCCTGGACTTGAGCAGATCTTCCTAGGTGGAATTCTACCACAAGGGGGCAGTAGACACTAGGCTTTGCTCCCATCAAGCTCATGGGCCTTGGAGTGGTTCAGTCTGACTGGACTGATTGGAGGTCTTCAGAAGGAAAACTCCAGAAAGGTAAAGAGACAAGTGTTCCTCTTTCTTTGTCTGTATTTATCAGCAGTCGGTGTTAGGTATCTCAGAATTTCACGTGGGGATCTTGTGAAGATGTCGTTTGGGCCCAGTATGTTTGGGATGGGATTGGAGAATATAGTTGTCTAACAGATTCTCAGGTGGTGCTAATGGTGTGGGTCCACAGGCCACACTTTGAGTAGCGAGGGGCTTGTATGTTCTAGTTACTGGGAAAAAGAGCTTAAGATGGTGTGGTTGGGCGTGGCGCACGCTTGCAATCCCAGCATTTGGGAGGCTGAGACAGGAGGACCGTGGTTCACAGCCAGCCTCAGCTACGTGAGGCCCTCTGCAACTCAGTGAGGCCCTAAGCCGGGTGTGGTGGTGCATGCTTGTCACCCCAGCATTTGAGGCTGAGACTGGAGGATCACAGTTTGTGGACAGCCTCGGCTACTTAGGGAGGCCCTCCCCAACTTCATGAGATCCTGTTTCAAAATAAAAAATAAAAAAACAGGGCAGAGGGTGTAGCTTGGAAACCAAATGCCCTTGGGTTCCATCCCCAGACCTGGAAAAAAAAAAAAAAATAGGGCTGGGGGTGCTGGGCGTGGTATCGCACTTAGCGAGACCCTGTTTCCAAATAAAATATAAAATAGGTCTGGGAGTATAGCCTGGAGGTAGAAAGCCCCCGGGTTCCATCCCCAGTACCACACACATACACAAAAAATAGGGCTGGAGGTGTAGCTCAGAGGTAAAATGCCCCTGGGTTCTACCCTCAGTACTGAAAAAAAAAAAAAAAAAAAAAAAGGTTGCGGGGGGGGGGGTGCTGGCAATGTAACTCAGTGGTAAAGTGTGAGTTTAACATGGCTGGGACTTGGGGTTCAATTTCTAAAAGAGAGAGAGAGGGATGGAGAGAGAGAGGTAGACAGAAAAGAGTGTGTAGGAGGAGAAAAAGAAGGAGAAAGAAAGGAGGAGGGGGGTACTTAATGTGCCTGGGACTGTGGGTTCAATTCCACACAGAGAGAGAGAGAGAGAGAGAGAGAGAGAGAGAGAGAGAGAGAGAGAGAGAGAGAGAGAGAGAAGGAAGGAGAAGGAGAAGGAGAAGAAGAAGAAGAAGAAGAAGAAGAAGAAGAAGGAGGAGGAGGAAGAGGAGGAGGAGGAAGAGGAGGAGGAAGAGGAGGAGGAGGAGGAAGAAGAAGAAGAGGAGGAGGAGGAAGAGGAGGAAGAGGAGGAGGAAGAGGAGGAGGAAGAGGAGGAGGAAGAGGAGGAGGAAGAGGAGGAGGAGGAGGAGAAGGAAGAGGAGGAGGAGCAGGAGGAGGAGGAGGAGGAGGGGAGGAGGAACTTAACATGCCTGGCACTATGTAAGCTGCAGCAGCTGGGCATGGATGCGGGCCTGCCACCCCAGTACTTGGGAGGCAGAGACAGGAGGATCACAGGTTCAAGGCCAGCCCCAGGTAACTTAGCTGGGGAGAAAAATAAATGAAAACTCAAAAGGGCCGGGCATGTGGCCCAACCCCTCCCTCCCCACACCATCTCGTGCACTGAGGGGCTAGAGGGGGTGTGGGAAATGCTCCTGGGTCCTTGTTCCAGCCCCGCTGTGTGGTCTCCTTAAGTCACAAAACCTGTCTGGGTCTGTTTTCTCATCTCTAAGCTACCGATACTAATAGCGCCCCCAAACTCTAGCTCCAGAGTGAGATTCAAGTGAGTCTGCTTCAGCAAGAAAAGGGGGCCCAGAATTTGGGGAGTACCACAAGAGAGTGATGTAGGTGACCCCTATTCCTTTCTTTCTTCCTTCCTTCTTGGGGATGTTCTTCCTTTTCTGTTCGAATCTCCTATTGTTTTTTGTTGTTGTTGTTTGTTTGTTTTTTACACAGATGTCAGTTTTGAGCTGGATCTGGGTTTGTTCTCTGGCTTTACTCTTCTTACAAGCTGTGGGTCCTCCGGCAGGTGACCGAACCTCTCTGGACTTCCATTTTCTCATTTGTAAAATCAGAATTAATCACGGCTGCCTCCCAGGGTTGCTTTAGCCTTTCAGTTACTCAGCAAATATTTGAACGCCTGGCAGTTGCCAGGCACCCCCCAGACACCAGGGCTACTGCAGAAAACACACACACACACACACACACACACACACACACACACACACACACACACACACAATCTCTCTCAATCAATCTCTCTCTCTCTCTCTCTCTCTCTCTCTCTCTCTCTCTCGACTTGTAGAATGTGAGACACTGTGGGAGAGGATTATAACAAACAAGGAAATGAAAAGGTGGGTTCCAAAAAGAAAGTTTTGTTTTCAGTACTGGGGAGGGAACCCAGGGGCCTTCTACCTCCAAGCCACACCCCCAGCCCTATTTTTTTTATTTTTTATTTTGAAACAGGGTCTCACTGAGTTGCAAAGGGCCTCACTAAGTAGTAATACATGCCAAGGATAGTGGGTGTCTCCCCTTACTGAGTTCTTGTCCAGTAGATTTTGACAAATGAAATCCAAGTAGTAATACAGGATATAGAAATATGAAAGGTTATTTATAAGCCGAGGAATCACACACACAGAGAATAGGGGCTCCCGAAAGAGAGTAACCGTTGGTGAAAACTTGCAAGGTGAGCTTTTATACCTGAGGTTTCCCCAACTTACTTTTTTGTGATTAGTCAGAATTGGGTCTTGGGGGCCCAATATCCTTTGACTAGTTTTAATCCTTAAATTTTTTTTATTTTTTATTTTTATTTTTTGCAGTACTGGGGATGGAACCCAGGGGCATTCTACCTCCGAGCTACACCCACACCCCTATTTTTATTCTTTATTTATTTTTTATTTTAATTTTAATTTTATTTATTTATTTATTTTTGTTGTACCGGGGTTCCTGGAAGCCCTTCTACCTCCGGGCTACACTCCCAGACCTATTTTTATATTTTTATTTGGAAACAGGGTCTCTTAAGCCAGCGCGGCTGGCTTCGAACCTGCGCGATCCTCCTGTCTCCACTTCCCAAGCACGATCCTCCTGTCTCCACTTCCCAAGCACGATCCTCCTGTCTCCACTTCCCAAGCACGGTGATTACAAGCGTGCGCCACCACGCCCAGCTTTATTCTTTATTTTGAAACAGGGTCTCACTGAGTTGCAGAGGTCCTCGCTAAGTAGCTGAGGCTGTCCGCGAACCGCGATCCTCTGGTCTCAGCCTTCCAAGTACTGGGATTACAAGTGTGCGCCCCCACGCCCGGCTTATGTTTACATCTTAAAGAGATTGCTTGGAAAGTGCTCTGAGGAGGAAAGAGTAAGGCTGTTGAAAAGTTGCTAGGGAAGGCAACTGGTCCCAGCTGGAGATGGTGGTGGAAGGGACGGCGGTCCGCTCAGCATCCTTGCAGCTATAATCTAAAAGAGTGACCATGGAGCTTAGAGGAAAGAGGATTTATATTTTTACCATTCTGAGTTCAGTCCATGAGAGGCCGGGGACCGCGGATCTCAACATGGCAGCGGGAGACAGAGGGAGAGAGCATGACTGCGCTCCTCACTTACATAATGGAGGGCGTAAGCAAGAGAGAGAGCAGGCAGAGGGAGGAGAAACCATTCATATAATCTCCAAGGCCACACCTCCAGGGTCCTACCTCCAGCTACATCATACCGGGCACCACCCAAGAAAATCCACTGCTGAGATTACAACCCTCCTGACTCAGTTCCGTGAGCTCCCAAATTAGTAGGTGAGCTCTTTAGGGGACATTTTACATCTAACTATAACAGGGAGTGAGTTTGAGGGCGGAGCCAGGGGTCCTTGGGAAGTTCCGTGCTGCAATGGACTCGCGATGAGGCTATGTAGGGAGAGGGAGGTGCTAGGCTGGGTGAGAGGGATGTAAGGTTAAGGTGCTTTAACTAAGTGCTGGTTGGCAGAGCTGGAGACATGGGCACCAACTCCTGGTCCTTCCCAGGGCATGGAGCAGCCCCCGTGTGATCTTCTGAAAAGCCAGAAGGCCAGGTGGAGTGGGTCAATGTGTGGTCCAAACACAGTCGCCCTTGTTCTCCGGCGTTATCTTTTGTGACTGAGGTTGGGGCATTCTCTTTCGGTAACCATAGCAACAGTGGACTCCTATGGAGACAGCAATTGAGTGAAATCTGAAAATCAGAGATTGCAAAAGAGAGTCCTCAAGGGGGCCAAGCAGGAAAATGTGAGAAGCCATAGGGTGTAACAGGGAGGGGTGGGGCAAAATGGGAAGCAATGGGCCAATCAGATGCTACTGAACTTCAATATATATATATATATATATATAATATAATATATATCTGTTATACTGGAGATTGGACCCAGGAGGGCTCTTTTATTGAGCAACATCCCCAGCCCTTTTAAAGATTTTATTTTGAGGCGGGCGTGATGGCGCACGCTTGTCATCCCAGCATTTGGGAGGCTGAGACCGGAGGATCGCGGTTCGCGGACAGCCTCAGCTATTTAGCGAGGCCCTCCGCAACTCAGTGAGACCCTGTTTCAAAATAAAGAATAAAAAATTGGGCAGAGCATGTAGCTCGGAGGTCAAATGCCTCTGGGTTCATCCCCAGACCCGCAAAAAAAAAAAAAAAAAAATTTACTTTGAGACAAGGTCTGGCTAATTTGTCCAGGTTGGTCTCAAAATTTTTCTTTCCAACTTCAGCGTCCTGAGTGGCTGGAATTACACGCCTGGAACCAGGCCTGGAACTTCACTTTATTTTATTTTATTTGTTATTATTTTGTGGTACTGGGGATGGAACCCAGGGGCATTCTACCTCCGAGCTACACCCCGAGCCCTATTTTTTATTCTTTATTTTGAATCAGGGTTTCACTGAGTTGCAGAGGGCCTCGCTAAGTAGCTGAGGCTGGCCGCGAACCCCAATCTTCATGTCTCAGCCTCCCGAATGCTGGCTGGGATTATAAGTGTGGGCCACCACACCTGGCCTGGAATTTCACATTAAAAAAAAATAACTTATTATTTATTTATTTTTTTCAATTTAATTTTTATTTTTTTTAATAAGTGGAACATATTGAGAGTGGTGTACATTTACATTGTGTTTCATGCCCCTCCCCCTCCCCCCAACAGGGAGTGTCCAGGTTAATCATGTTGTATTTATGCTGTGACCCGTATTCATAGGTAGCTCCTCCATTGAATTACACTAGCAAAACAAACAATCCAATCAAGAAATGGGCAACTGAATTGAATAGACACTTCACACACAAAAAAAGGAACTTCACATTTTTGATAAACCTTGTATGTTTAAAAATATGAACTACGGCCGGGCGCGGTGGCGCACGCTTGTCATCCCCGTGCTTGGGAGGCGGAGACAGGAGGATCGCGCAGGTTCGAAGTCGGCCGCGCTGCCTTAAGAGACCCTGTTTCCAAATAAAAAAGTATAAAAATAGGTCTGGGAGTGTAGCCCGGAGGTAGAAGGGCTTCCAGGAACCCCAGTACCACCAAAAAAAAAAAAAAAAAAAAAAAAAAAATGAACTGCTGGCCGCAGTCAACTTTGGGGTCACTGATTTCCAGCTGTCCCCAGATACGCTTTTGGGCTCACACAGCTACATCTTCCCAATCAGCTGTCCCAGAGCGCCCCCCACCCATGTTTTCACTTGAAAGTGATTCCTCGCATTCCTTTGGACTTGGGCAGCCATCAGAAGGGCTTAGCATCGTACTGCTAATCTGGTTACATTCTAACCTCACCCAGCAATTTGTAAACCTTTTGCAAACTTGGTAAGCGGAGCGTCTGGCTCCTGATTTTGTATTGACACAGAGGCAGAGCCGAGCAGGACAACGCCCTCAGGGGACCTGGAGTCTTTATTACTAGGCTAAGTCCTTTTGCAAACCAGTCTAGGGGGGGACTGGCCATTTCCTGAAGCCCCTTCCCCCACATGAATTCTGGCCACCCGGTCGCTGAGGCTGTTCCTGTCACACGAGCACTGGGGAGAACTTGATGCTGAGGGGAATATGAATTAGGGGTTCTTTACCTGGATCAAGCCAATATTCTAACTAAAAGCTCTGCTCCATTATTATTATTATTATTATTATTATTATTATTATTATTATTGTCACTGGGGAATTGAACCTAGTGGCATTCTACCTCCAAGTTATACTCCCCGCTCCAGTTTTGTTTTGTTTTTATAACTTTTTTTTTTTTTGGTGGTACTAGGGGTGGAACCCAGAGGCTTTCTACCTCCAGGCTATACTCCCAGACCTTTTTTATATTTTATTTGGAAACAGGGTCTCACTGAGTTGCTGAGAGCCTCACTAAGTAGCTGAGGCTGGCTTCGAACCCGTGCGATCCTCCTGTCTCAGCCTCCCAAGCGCGGGGATTACAAGCGTGCGCCACCACCACGCCCGGCTTGTTTTTTTTTTAACTTTTTATGCTGAAACAGGGTCTCACTAAGTTGCTGAGTCTCACTAAGCTTCTTGAGGCTGGCCTCAAACCTGCGGGCTTCCTGACTCAGCCTCCCAAGCACTGGGATTACAGGCTTGTACCACCATGCCCAGCCAGAACTGGAGCTGTTTAGAGAAGGTGTCACCTTGCAGATTTCTGAGCAAGGGCTGGGTCACGGGGACGCGTGGATGGGGTGCCTAGAGACAGGATGTTTCTCTGGGGAAGACTGTACGCCAGGAGGGCGAGCTCCCTGGACGCGCACAGAGGCAGCGGCGGAAGGAGGTGTCTCTGGAGACGCGGAGGCTCTGGAGGAGTCATGATGTGTTTTCATTTGCTTTTGCTGGTTGCCGCCCCAGGTTTGCCTTTCTTCTGTTGCATTCTTCTCTGATTTGGAGATCACTGTTGGACGGTCTGCCCCTGGGTCTGATTTTGCTTTCGCCTCTGCCTTCTCCTGTCGTCTTGAAGTAGTCAAGGAAGGACTCCCATGACAGTATGGAGTTGGAAAGTGTACATTCCAACCAAAACGCTTTTGCAGATGAAGCTGATCTTTGTGGAAATGAGGGCGAGCTCTTTGGAGGGCAACTGGCTATTTTTTTTTTTTTTTTTTTAGTGGTACTGGGGATGGAACCCAGGGGCCTTCTACCTCCTGGTACACTCCCAGACCTATTTTATATTCTATTTGGAAACAGGGTCTCTTAAGCCGGCGCGGCTGGCTTCGAACCTGCACGATCCTCCTGTTGCCGCCTCCCAAGCACGGGGATTACAAGCGTGCGCCACCACGCCCGGCTATTTTTTTTTTTTTTTTTTTTTTTTGTGGTACTAAGGGTGGAACCCAGAGGCTTTCTACCTCCGGGCTACACTCCCAGACCTTTTTTATATTTTATTTGGAAACAGGGTCTCACTAAGTTGCCGAGAGCCTCACTAAGTAGCTGAGGCTGGCTTCGAACCCGCGTGATCCTCCTGTCTCAGCCTCCCAAGCGCGGGGATTACAAGCGTGCGCCGCCACGCCCGGCTTGCAACTGGCTATTTTTAACAGCACCTGAAATGTGCAGGCTCGGAGCCAACAGCTGACCCGCAGAAGTCTAGATGCAGAAACGCACAGTGACCTCAGGGTATATAAAGCTTGATCTGTCAGAGCAAAGCTGGGTGCGATGTATATATCCAGCAACAGGGGATTAGGTAAAAGTGCTACATCCATAAGAAAAAGGAGGCAGGGCTGGGAGCTCTGCAGTAAGGTAATCTGCAGTACACTTTGGAGTGGAGGATGTCTTAAAACTATGAACACAGGGCTGGGTACCTGGGAGGCTGAGACTGGAGGATCAAAGGTTCACAACCAGCCTCGACAACTTAAGGAGGCTCTCAGAAACCTAGTGAGACCCTGTTTGCATTAAGAAGTAAAAATTCGGGCTGGTGGTGTAGCTTGGATGCTCTGGGTTCAATCCCCAGTAACACACACGAACACACGCACACCTCTATGAACACAGGAAGGTCCCTTTAAAAAAAGATCTTTGTATATTAATGTGCAGAAAGACATAGAAAATTCTGGAAGGTTATATACCATAAACTGAACAGTGATTATTTTTGGCAGTGGAAAGTGTTACGGTGCCCCTGTTGGGCCCCGAAACTGTTATATGGTGGTACGGCAAAACTGGACCAGCGAGAGATGTGGCCGCAGGTTCTTGTTCTGAGCTATTTAAGAAAAAGAATAGCCTGCACTCTTTTTTTTGCTGTAAACGTAAGTAAGTTTATTATTACAGAGGCAATAAAATAGAGTTAAAGCACTGCATTAAAGGAATAAATGCAGTGGAGCACTTTGAAAAGAAGTCACTGACGTTTTGGGGGTACAGTAGAGTTTTTATAAAGATACATTATAAGCCGGGCGCGGTGGGCACGCTTGTCATCCCAGCATTTGGGAGGCTGAGACAGGATCGCGGTTCGAGGCCAGCCTCAGCTACTTAGTAAGGCCCTCGGCAACTCAGTGAGACCCTGTTTCAAAATAAAGAATAAAAAAATAGGGCTGGGGGTGTAGCTTGGAGGTAGAATGCCCCTGGGTTCCATCCCCAGTACCACAAAAAATAAAAATAAAAAAAGATAAATTATCCTTTATATTAAATAAATAAATACTAATCATATTAAATAAATAAATAAATAAATAGGACTGGGGATGTCGCTTGGAGGTAGAATGCCCTTGGGTTCCATTTCTAGTAACACACACACACTCATACACACACACAAAGTATAAATATAGGGCTGGGGGTGTAGCTCGGAGGTAGATTGCCCCTGGGTTCCATCCCCAGTACCACAAAAATAAAATAAAATAAAATAAAGATAAATTATCTTTCATATTACTCAAACAATTCTCTTCTGACCTAGGTGTGAGCCCACCCATCGACTCCCTGCAGGCCCTTTTTTATGATTATGGGGATTATG
Source organism: Muscardinus avellanarius (assembly GCF_963383645.1). NCBI lineage: Eukaryota > Metazoa > Chordata > Mammalia > Rodentia > Gliridae > Muscardinus > Muscardinus avellanarius. Next base: position 48,232,714 of record NC_137804.1, on the reverse strand, counting down.
ATTATGGAGATTTTTTGCTAGGCTAAAAGCCTTCCTGCCAGGGTGTAGGCCTAGCTCTTTGTTAGGACCGGAATGATGAACCTAGTCGGGGGTCGGGGGTCGTGGTATCTGCCCCCTGTGGGACAGAGGCCTGCACCCTCCTCACACTCTTGGGAAATTCTGAGCTTTTCTGCTGGATGGCATTTATTATGTAAACCTGTTTTTAGAATATGAAAGCCCTAGGTCCCCAACTCTCCTATCTACTTGCTAATTACTTTTCCTGAGGGAGTCTGCATTTTAAGAGCTGCCTGAGTGCCTGGCAGTAACCAGGCCCCGACTGCTTTTTACATTTTGACACTAATTTTCGATACATTAATACCAAAGCCATTTTCCAATGCCAGCACGTTAATACCAAAGCTATTTTCATATACGTTTTGAAGCCATTTCCCAGCATTGGAACAGAAAGGACAGAGCATCAGAGATGGGGAGGAGACTACAGATTTCATTTTTCTTTACCTTTATAGACTTTATTGTTTGATTAAAAGTAATATAAATTAAGCCGGGCGTGGTGGCGCACGCTTGTCATCCCCGCACTCAGGAGGATCACGCAGGTTCGAAGCCAGCCGCGCGCGCTGGCTTAGGAGACCCTGTTTCCAAATAAAAATGTAAAAATAGGTCTGGGAGTGTAGCCCGGAGGTAGAAGGGCTTCCAGGAACCCCAGTACCACCAAAAAAAAAAAAAAAAAGTAATATAAATTACATTTTTACTGAAAAAAAAATTGAACCTCCAATCTTAAAAACAAGTTATCCAAATTTTGATTTCACAATATCCAGATAGTGCTTTTTATTTTTCAAATTCACTATTGTGTGAATCGATTTCGTAAGATAAATCAGTTGATGAATTCAGCCATTTGCTTGGGGATCAGTCCCTTTGAGAATTGGGCGAAAGTCAAATTGTCATTATTGCCAAGAAAAAGTCAAGCAAAACATGTTTGCTGCCGGGCGTGGTGGTGCACGCTTGTAATCCCCGCCCTTGGGAGGCAGAGACAGGAGGATCGCGCAGGTTCGAAGCCAGCCATGCGCGCTGGCTTAGAAGACCCTGTTTCCAAAATGAAAATGTAAAAATAGGTCTGGGAGTGTAGCCCGGAGGTAGAAGGGCTTCCAGGAACCCCAGAACCAGCAAAAAAAACAAAAAAACCAAAAAAACAACATGTTTGCTGCCCTCCGACTAAATGACGGGTATTATAAAGCTAACAGGAGAAGAAAAAAATCTCCGCAACAATTTCCAAGTTCTTGATTAGGCGGGATTACATCTTGTATTTCCAATGAAAATATTTGCACAGACGCCGATTGGATGATTAGCCGTGCCTGTCTAAAATGGTAACCACTAAGCATGTGGTTATTAAGCACTTGTGTGTGGAAGTGTGCTAAAAATGTGAAGCCCGTACTCTGCTTAGAAGACTTGGTATGCAGAAAAGAATTTAAAATATCGTACTAACATTTAGAAAGGTTGATTTAACGTGCTGAGCCGAAGAGACTTTAAGTACCTTGGGTCAGATTAAATACGTTAAATTGATTTTTGCTGGCTTTATAAAATAACTTTAAAAAAGTGAGGTTATTTGAAAAGTTAAAATGACATGTTAGATAGGGCCACTCTGTAGGTAAAGAAATTCTTTAAGCAGAATTTTTTTTTTTTTTTTTTTTTTTTTTTGCACGAGTCTGAGGATGGAACCCAGGGGCATCTGGCTTCCAAGCTACACCTTCTGCCCTATTTTTCTTTTTTTTTTCTTTTTTTGTGGGTCTGGAGATTAAGCAGAAGTTTTTTAAATTTAAAAATTAAAAAAATTAAAAGTAGTATGCCATATTCTACTTGAACCCACTGCTCCTGTGATAGAAAATCTCTCTCTCTCTCTCTCTCTCTCTCTCTCTCTCTCTCTCCCCCCCCCTCTCTCCCTCCCTTTCTCCCTCCGTGTCCCCCCCTCTCTCCTCTCTCTCTCTGTCCTCTCTCTCCTCTCTCTCTCTCTCTCTCTCTCTCTCTCTCTCTCTCTCTCTCTCTCTCTCTCTCTTTCTCTCTCCCCTTTGCTGTTTCTTCATACTGGGGATTGAACTCAAAGGCATTCTAGCTCTAAGCTACACCCCCAACACTTTTTCTTTTGAAAGAGGACCTAGCTAAATTGTTGAGGCTGGCCTCAAAACTACAATCCTCCTGTCTCAGTCCCCCAAGCACTGCGATTACAGGTGTGCCCAGCTACTTATGTCCTTTAGAAACTGAAATAACGGGTGAGTCGATCGTATAAGTTCAGTGGGTAGAACATTTGGTTAAAAATTATTTCAATTAATTTATTCTATTAATTAATTAATTTTGCAGTACTGGGGATGGAACCCAGGGGCATTCTACTTCTGAGCTCTACCCCCAGCCCTATTTTTTATTCTTTATTTTGAAACAGGGTCTCACTAGGTTGCAAAAGGCCTAAGTAGCCGAGGCTGGCCACGAACCACGATCCTCCTGTCTCAGCCTCCTGAATGCTGGGATGACAAGCGTGTGCCATCATGCCCGGCTTATTTTATTTATTTTTTAGCTTTAACTATTTTTCACATTGTCTCTCTGTGATCCAGCAGTAAACCAGCCATGGTGTTGACTTTATTGACTTAATTTTAGGAAATGGAGAATCTATTATGTAACTTTTAGGACAGGAATGGCAGTTCTTATATAAGAAGCAGTTTGGTGGCTGGGTTGATATGCGCCGGAAGTTATTCTGTTTTCTAGAAAATACCGTATGTTCAAGATATTGAGCCGCTTTTCAGAATATACTTTAAGTAGGAAAACAGGTTACTCTCGAGTTCTTCAGCTCACAGTAATCTACCAAAGGCTGGGGAAAGGGCTCCAAGTACCGTGGACTACACGCCACGGTCAGCATGAATCTACATTATTTTTATTTTATTTTTATTATTTTGCGGGTCTGTGGATGGAACCCAGGGGCATTCTACCTCCGAGCTACACCCTCAGCCCTATTTTTATTCTTTATTTTGAAACAGGGCCTCACTAAGTAGCTGAGGCTATTCAGTAACCAGAATCAGGTATGTGTTAAGATGCAGGATCATCGCAAGCCTGCTTCGGCCAGGGGGGCTTCCTGTCAAGGGACAGTTGACCTCTGGCTTTAGGGAGGGGGAGTGGCCCGGGGCCTGAGGCCAGGTCTCTAGAACTGAAAGTCCAGGCCAAAGCTACTGCTGCCATCAGTTGGGTGGAGATCTCAATTTTAAAAAATAGAGCTGAGCTGGGGACTGAACCCAGGGGTATTCTGTTTCTGAGTTACATCCCCAGCCCTATTTTATTTATTTATTTATTTATTTATTATTTATTTATTTATTTATTTATTTATTTATTTATTTATTTATTTATTTTGGTGGTACTGGGGTTCCTGGAAACCCTTTTACCTCTGGGCTACACTCCCAGACCTATTTTATATTTTTATTTGGAAACAGGGTCTCTTAAGCCAGCGCAGCTGGCTTCGAACCTCAATCCTGTGAGCCTCCTGTCTCAGCCTCGAAGTACTGGGATTACAGGCATGTACCACCATGCCCAGCAAGATCCATCCATCCTTCCTTCCTTCCTTCCTTCCTTCCTCTTTATTCTTTCAAAATAAAAAATGGGGCTAGGAGGTGTAGCTCAGAGGTGGAATGTCCCTGGGTTCCATCCCCAGTACTGCAGTAAATAAATAAATAAATAAATAAATAAACATAAAATAGAGAATAAAAAATAGGGCTGAGGGTATAGCATGGAGGCATGGAGGTACAGTGCTGGGTTCCATCCATGCCCAGCTTTTTTTTTTTTTTTGGTGGTACTGGGGGTGAAACCCAGGGGCTACCTACCAGGCTATACTCCCAGGCCTATTTTATATTTTATTTGGAAACAGGGTCTCATTAAGTTGCCGAGAGCCTCACTAAGTAGCTGAGGCTGGCTTCGAACCTGTGCGATCCTCCTGTCTCAGCCTCCCAAGCGCTGGGATTAGAAGTGTGCGCCACCACGCCCGGCCCAGTTTTAAGACTTCTGATAGCTAGGCGTGGTGGCGCACGCTTGTCATGCAGTATTTGGTAGGCTGAGTCAGGAGGATCACACAGGATTTTGGCCAGCCTGGGCTACTTAGTGAGGCCCTCTGCAACTTAGTGAGACCCTGTTTCAAAATAAAGAATAAAGCGGGGCGTGGTGGCGGCACGCTTGTAATCCCCGAGCTTGGGAGGCAGAGACAGGAGGATGGCACAGGTTCGAAGCCAGCCTCACTGGCTTAAGAGACCCTGTTTCCAAATAAAAATATAAAATAGTTCTGGAAGTATAGCCTGGAGGTAGAAGGGTTTCCAGGAGCCCCAGTACCACCAAATAAAATAAAATAATAAAATAAATAATAGAGCTAGGGGTGTGGCTTAGAGGTAGAATGCCCCAGGTTCCATCCCCAGACCTGCAAAATAAATAAATAAATGAATAAATAAATAAATAAATAAATAAGGCTGGGGATGTCACTTGGAGGTAGAATGCCCTTGGGTTCCATTTCTAGTAACACACACACACAGACACACACACACACACACACACACACACAGAGTATAAATATAGGGTTGGGGGTGTAGCTCGGAGGTAGATTGTCCCGGGGTTCCATCCCCAGGACCCCAAAATTAAATAAGAAAGAGCATTCATTGTACTTTTCCTGGGTGTTTTTCAAAATATGGAAGGGGTTGGGCAGCCTCGCAGAAATCTAATAAAGACCGGTTTTGTGTTTACCCTAAGGTGTTGTGGCTCCTCTTAGCTTCGTCATCGAGAATGCCAGCCCTATCCCAGAAAACGCCTCTGCGCCCACCCGCGCCGCCTGGGTGGCCGTGGCGGTGGGCCCGCACGCGCGGCTGGCCGGGGCGCCGGCCATCATCAACGCTGACCCCGCCGCCCACCCCTTCGCGCTGGGCCGCAGAGGTGCGCGCCGGTGGGAGGTGAGGACCCGCCTCCTTCCTTCTCGGGCTCTAATTATGGGTTTTCTTTTCTTTCTCTCTCCTTCCTTCCTTCCTTCCTTCCTTCCTTCTTCCCTCCCTCCCTCCCTTCCTCATTAATTAATTAATTAATTAATTTATTACTAGGATGGAACCCAGAGCCATTCTGCCTCTGAGCTATACCCTAGCCCGCCCTTTCTTTCTTTCTTTCTTTCTTTCTTTCTTTCTTTCTTTCTTTCTTTCTTTCTTTCTTTCTTTCTTTCTTTTCTTTCTTTTGCATCAATAGGGATGGAACCCAGAGCCATTCTGCCTCCGAGCTATACCCTAGCCCTTTCTTTCTTTCTTTCTTTCCTTCTTTCTTTCTTTCTTTCTTTCTTTCTTTCTTTCTTTCTTTCTTTATTTCTTTCCTTCCTTCCCTCCCTCCCTCCCTCCCTCCCTCCCTCTTTCCTTCCTCCCCCACCTCTCTTCTTTCTCTCTCTTTCTTCATCACTAGGGATGGAACCCAGGGGCATTCTACCTCTGAGCTATACCCCCAGCCCTACTTTTTATTCTTGATTTTGAAACAGGGTCTCACTGAGTGATAAAGGGCCTCACTAAGCACTTGAGGTTGTCCTCGAGCCGTGGTCCTCCTGTCTCAGCCTCCCAGATGCTCGGATCGTAAGGGTGGGTCACCACGCCCCACTCACAGGGGTGCATGTGAATCCAGTGAATTCATAGGTAAGTTTGCAATTGTAAATATGATGGGAACCGTAAAATTCAGGCCCATGGTTTCTTTTTTTATTTCTTTTTTATTTTTATTTTTATTGGTGCATTGCGATCATACAACACATTGGAATACAAGACTTGAGGGGATATACAAGCACACATCATCCAATTAGCCCTCATCCAATCCCCATCCCATTCCCTCCCCCTCCCTCCATCCCATGCTTGACTGGTGATTATCTTTGATACATTTGTTTACATACCTCCTGAGTTTTAAAGGGGTTCCATCCTCCCCCATCCCATCTCCTCTGATTGGTCACCTTAATTGCTTCACTATAGGGCCCTTTCTATAACTCAACCTCCTCCTGTTACCCCTTTCCTCCTAGTTTTTGCTAATTGGGAGAAGCATCTGGTTTTTATTTTCTGTGGTATTTCTCTGTGTATGCCACATTGCAAATTCTGATCCTACTCTTGACGGCCCCAGTAGTGGCCTGGCCACCCAGAGGACTCTGATCCCAACCTCGCTGGCTCCAGCACCAGCCTTGCCTCATGGGAGGCCCCAATCCTGGCCTCTCTGGCCCCCGCACCGAACTAACCCCTCGGCTGGCTCTGATCCTGGCCTCGGAGGCCCCAGCACCGGTCTTGCCTCAAGGCAGGCTCCGATCCCAGTCTCGCTGACCCTAGCACCAGCCTTACCCCTTGGCGGGCTCCAATCCAGACTATGGAGGCCCCAGCACCAGCCTTGCGTCATGGCAGGCTCTAATCCTGGCCTCGCTGGCCCCGGCACTGGCCTAACCCCTCAGCAGGCTCCGATCCCGGCCTCACTGGCCCCGGCACTGCAGGCCCATAGTTTCTACAAGAATATCCAAAGAACCTGCAATCCTCTGGCCTCAACCTCCCAAGTGCTGGGATTATAAATGCGTGCTACCTGACCCAGTTCCCTAGGTGAATTGAACTCTTTGTCTTGCACTCCTCCTGCCTGCAGATCCTCTCTGGGCAATGAGAGAGGCGATACTTAACCTCTCATTTTAAGATCTTGTCCCACTGGCTAAAGTCAAGTCACCCACCCGGGTCAGGGGGTACAGAAATCTGGACGATTTTTCTTAGAAGAAATTGCAAAGTCACATGGGAAAGATATGGATAGCAGGAAGGGCAAAGCTTTGGGTCATCAAATCCTCCCACACCTGAGAAACTACTGGCGAGTCTTGCAGAAAGGAGGCGTGATTATATTTTCCGAGAATCGCTCCAGCCAGTGTAGAGAGCGGATTAAAGGGCCCAGGGAGGTTTGCTGTAATACAGCTTTCGATCACCCGTGCTAAACCTCCGTCTCGTCGGCCTTCTAAATTAATTTCCTTCTTCCGTTTGATATAAGATACTATCTCACATTTGTTCTGCACTAGATTCAATCTCAAGAACAGCAACATGGCCGTAAAGAGTGTGAAATAATTTTGCATATATATATATATATATATATATATGCAAAAATAATATATATTATATATAATACGTATATATTTGTGTGTGTGTGCTACAGTGAGCAGAGCTGTTCTAAATACAGGTTTTGGAGGCTGTGAGACCTACTTTTCTTTCCTTTTTTTTGTGGTACTGGGGATGGAACGCAGGGATATTCTGCCTCCGAGCTCCACCCCCAGCCCTATTTTTTATTTTTTATTTTGAAACAGGGTCTCACTGAGTTGCAAAGGGCCTCACTAAGTAGCTGAGGCTGTTCTTGAACCGCGATCCTCCTGTCTCCGCCTCCCAAATGCTGGGATGACAAGCGTGCGCCACCACGCCTGGATCCCATGAAAGACCTACTTTTCAATCACTGCTACTCTACTTGGTAACAGTGTGACCTCAGGTAAATTACTTGACTTCCTTTGCTTTGTTTTGCTTTTCTGTATAATGAGATTAACAACAATAAAGCCATCTCACTCAGAAATGGACAAAAAGCTCCTGCGATATTATGTATGCAAAGTGCCTTCTGGCCGCTTGGTCCCTAACGAGCAGTTGGCACACAGTAGCTCTTACTAGAATGACTATATCTGTAATCCAGTCATCCAGCGTTATTGTGACCAGGTTACAGACGCTTCAAAAAAACATAAGAAAGATATCGCCACATTCTCAAAACGAAATCACAGACCAGCTCTAGATAGCTTTAGAAGCAGTTTGCGTGTGGAGCAGTTTCCTAGTATGGAAATATACCTGCGGATAAAGGCTCAGAGAAATGAGCTGACATCGTTCTCTGCAATGTTAGCACAAAAGGGGCAACTTCTGTTTTTTTTTTTTTTATTAAATTTTTTTTTTTTTTTTTTTTTTTTTTTTTTACAGAACTGGGGATTGAACCCAGGGGCATTTATCTCTGAGTTTTACCCCCAGCCCTATTTTTTATTTTTTATTTTGAAACCGGGTCTCACTGAGTTGCAGAGGGCCTCACTAAGCAGCTGAGGCTGTCCGTGAACTGTGATCCTCCGGTCTCAGCCTCCCGAATGCTGGGATTACAAGCGTGCGCCACCACGCCCGGCTTTTTTATTTATTTAATATTCTGGGAGCCGGGAATGGTGATGCACATCTGTGATTCTGGCTTTTGAGAGGCTGGGACAGGAGGACCATAGGCTCGAGGCCACCCTGAGCAACTTATCAAGACCCTGTTTCAAAATTAAAAAAAAAAAAAAAAGACTATGTATCGCTCAGAGATAGAATGTCTCTGGGTTGAATCCTCCTTGAATATATCAGTGTTCTCTTCTGAGCTACATCGCCAGCCATTTTTTTATTTTTTTAATTTCGAAACCGAGTCTTGCTAAATAAGCAGGTGCTTATGGGCTTTGAACCTGTGATTCTCTGGCCTCAGTCTCTCAGGTTCTGGTGTTATAGGTCCGGCTGTGAGTGAAGCTTTTGTCTCCAGAGGTTTTCAATAAATCAGAGCTAGGGATGGAACCCAGGAGCATTCTTCCCCCAAGCCACACCCCAATCCTATTTATTTATTTATTTATTTATTTATTTATTTATTTATTATTTTGAAATAGGGTCTTACTGAGTTGCAGAGGGCCTCACTAAGTAGCTGAGGCTGCCTGCAAACCACGATCCTCCTGTCTCAGCCTCCCGAATGTTGAGATTACAAGCGTGCACCACCACGCCCCGCCTTCTACTTTTCATTTTTTACTTTGAAAAAGGGTCTCACTCAGTTGCGGAGGGCCTCACTAAGTAGCTGAGGCTGGCTGTGAACCGCGATCCTCTAGTCTCAGCCTCTCAAGTGCTGGGATCACAAGCGTGATCCGGCTTATACCACGCTTTCTTTACCCAGTCATCTGCTGATAGATGCCTCGGCTGGCTCCATAACGTGGTTCTCGTGAAGTGGGCTGCTTTGAGCATGGGCACGCATGTGGTACCATACTATTCTGACTTTAATTCTTTTGTAATGAAAAAATTCAGGAGAAAATGAAAATGAAAAAAGGAGTGGTAGACCTGAGACTATTTTTTACTTTAAAAATTATTTTCAGTTATTCACCACTGGAGTGCCCAAGCTGGACTTTGAGACGGTGACCCTCTATTCCCTGACTATTTATGCCAAAGACAGCCAAGGGGCCGCCGCGTCACAGAAGGTTTTAATCCAGATCGCAGACGTGAATGAACCACCTGCCTTCACTGGATCCCTCGCCCAGGGAGACCGAGGTACCAAGGGTCTCCTTTTGAGGAAGAAAGATGGAGTGGGCATAGATATAGGCTGTGTGTGCGTGCGTGCGTGCGTGCGTGCGTCTGTGTGTGTGTGTGTCTTGTGCACCCTCAGGGCATTGTGTCTGTATAACTGATAGCTACAAAACCAGTAATGGGCCGGCTGTGGTGGCGCACGCTTGTAATCCCCGCGCTTGGGAGGCAGAGACAGGAGGATCGCGCAGGTTCGAAGCCAGCCGCGCGCGCTGGCTTAGGAGACCCTGTTTCCAAATAAAAATGTAAAAAATAGGTCTGGGAGTGTAGCCCGGAGGTAGAAGGGCTTCCAGGAACCCCAGTACCACCAAAAAAACCAAAAAAACAAAAAAACAAAAACCTAGTAATGGCAGGGAGGTACACAGCTGATGCTTCCTGAGCCCTGAATATGTTCCTGGCTCTATCCTGGGAGCTCCAGGTGGATAACTACAACATTTCCAGTGTGGGGGACACTTCTATCCCCATCCCCACTGCAGAGATAACAGGATAGGGAACAGTCACTTGCTCAGTGTTGAAAATTACCCGTTTGTTTGTTTGGTCACAGTGTAATAAAGTGATTCTCTTATTTGTGTGATGATTAGCAGGTGCCTGTCACTAAACTAGAAGTCTTGTGAGGTTAGGGACCATGTGATAGGTACCTCTCCCTAACTCTTCTCCTCTCGTCCTCCTCCTCTCCCTCTGCTCTTCCCTCTCCTCCTCCTCCTTCTTCTTCCTCCTCCTCCTCCTCCTCCTCTTTCTCCTCCTCCTCCTCCTCTTTCTCCTCCTCCTCCTTCTCTTTCTCCTCCTCCTCCTCCTCCTCCTCCTCCTCCTCCTCCTCCTCCTCCTCCTCCTCCTCCTCTATCTTCTCCTCCTCCTCCTCCTTCCTCCCCCTCCCCCTCCTTTTTCTTTTTCTTCTTTCTTTTGCTGGCACTAAGGATTGAACCCTGGGGTGTTCTACTTCCAAGCTACACACACACAGCCCTATCTATTTACTTTTTTTTTTTTTTTTTTGGTGGTACTGGGGTTCCTGGAAGCCCTTCTACCTCCAGGCTACACTCCCAGACCTATTTTATATTTTTGAAACAGGGTCTCCTACGCCAGCGTGCGGCTGGCTTCCAACCAGCGCGATCCTCCTGTCTCTGCCTCCCAAGCTCGGGGATTACAAGCTTGGCCCGGCCTATTTACTTTTGAAATGGCGTCTCACCAGGTTGCAGAGGGCCTTGCTAAATTGCTCGAGGCTAGTCAGGAACCTGAAATCTTCCTGTCTCCGCCTCCTGAGCACTGGGATTACAGGTGTCCACGGTACCCAGCTCTTTGTTTTTTTCTAGCTAGTGAAATAGCCAGTACCTACATGGGGGATGATCCATTCCGTCTCTGATAAACATAATCAGGGGAGGTCCAGATGTTGGGATGGCCACTGGCCAGGCGCTATTCTCACTCTCCCCACTGATTAAGGCGAGACGTCAACCTTGTCTTCATGATGCCGTGTCTGAAGGTGCCACACATAGTAGGTGCCAGGCACACAATAGGTGCTCAGTAAATGCCACTCTCCTTTCTTCCCTTCCCCAAGCAGATGATGAATCCTTGGGCAGATGTGAGCTCAAATCACGCTCTTCTGACTTCTAACCCACTGAGCTCAGTGCGAGGGGTTTTTGCTCGATGGACGTCTGGGCCAATGTTGGGGTTACAGTCCAAGCAGAACGTGGGGACCTCCTCGTTACTCAGAAGCACTTTGCACATAGCATAGCAGCAGGGTGGGCTTGCCTTCAGGGGATCGGGGGCCTCACACTGCCCCAGTGTTCCCCATCCCCTGAAGAATGGTTTGACCCGCACATTTGCACGCCTGTAGCGCCCACTGTCTTAAAAACATGCGGGAACCAGGGATGGGGCTCAGTGGTAGAGAATAATAAGGCCCTGGGTTCAATCCCCAGCACCCCATCAAAAATATTTGGAAGGCCGGGCGTGGTGGCGCACGCTTGTCATCCCCGCGCTTGGGAGGCTGAGACAGGAGGATGGCGCAGGTTCAAAGCCAGCCTCAGCTACTTAGTGAGGCTCTTGGCAACTTAGTGAGACCCAGTTTCCAAATAAAATATAAAAATGGGTCTGAGAGTATAGCCCGGAGGTAGAAAGCCTCTGGGTTCCACCCCCAGTACCATAAAAAAAAAAAAAAAATTGGTTACAGGGCAAACTCAAGGAAAAAAAATATGAACAAATTAGTCTGATAATGATATGGCAGCTGTTTAACCTTGAGCCTGTTATTGATTCTTTGTGAACTTCAGGAAAATGAAAATAATTCTAAAGCCATCAATGCCGTTAAGTTGCTCAGCAATTAATAAGCACATAAAATGTTCTAGATTGTTCTTGCTTCAACTTAAAAATCTCAGCCTGGCATGGTGACACATGCCTGTCATCCTAGGACTTGGGAGGCTGAGACAGGAGGACCTCGGGTTTGTGGCCAGCCTCAGAAACTTAGCCAGGCTCTCAGCAACCTAGCAAGACCCTATTTCAAAATTAAAAAAAAAAATCAAGAAAATACTAATAAGAAATAATAAGAAGAAAGTACTAAAATAGGGCTGGGGGTGTAGTTCAGAGGTAGAATGCCTCTGGGTTAAATCCCCAGTACACACACACACACACACACAAACACACACACACACAGAGAATTAGAAATCTTCTCTATAATGACACATACTAGGCACTTAACAAATGCTATCTATTATTATTATTATTACTATTATTATTACTACTGTTGTTAGTCTTATAATTGGCTGAATGGGAATCACTCTTTAGAACCAGCAAAAATGCTTTAAGTTTTATTTAAAATGCAGGATTTTAAGGGAGGGAGTTTGGGGCTTAATGGCGGCGAAATGCATTCAACCACATCTATTGTGTGTGTGTGTGTTTTTTTAAGCCACTTCTGAGATTTATATCCTGGAAGACACCGCTCCAGGCACAGTTATTTACCGAGCAGCAGCCTTGGACCCAGAGGATGCTGTTTTGAAGGTAATTTATGTTTTGGAACAGAGTCTCCCAGTGCCTGGTGGTTTCGTGTGTGATTGCATTCAGATATAAAGCCACGGAGACCATTGGATCACTTAAAGCCACCCGCCAGGTTGCCAACAGGCCTCTGCTTTCAATTATCAGGATCTCTCAAGTGAAAGTGATGGCGGCCTGGCTTGTCGGGATAATGGCTTTCCTTCTGCATCCAATTCTGCTCCTATGGGCCCAGCTTACTCCTTGGGCTACTTTGGACGGAGGATGCCGAGCCATCTGATTTTGTTCTTGGGGACTCTTGGCTACACACACGGTAGAAAAACAACCCAGCTTTCTGGCAAAAGTAATGTGTTTTTCCCAACGCTGGGTCTAGTCCTCCTACTTTATAATGCACCCGAGAAGGGAGAAGCGATAAACTCGGTCCACATGGCTTGTGTTGTAGTTCTGACTTGACTCATGCGAATGGCCTGATGTTTCTGCAGTGCCGTTTCAACCGTGAAATCGGGGAAGCGGTACCTGCCTTGTCTTACTAGTTTCTCTCGTTATAATTTAACATCATAATGAACGTGAAAGTAGTTTTCAAAATGTAAAACATCAGCCGGGCGTGGCGGCCACGCTTGTCATCCCCGCGCTTGGGAGGCGGAGACAGGAGACCCTGTTTCCAAATAAAAAAGTATAAAATAGGTCTGGGAGTTTCCAGGAACCCCAGTATCACACACACACACACACACACACACACACACACACACACACACACACACAAAATTTAAGACATCTTGCAAATGGCAGGGTTTCTATGACTGTCTTAATTTTTGCTGCCTCATGGGGGTGGTTATAGCATTATTAAGCTATGGTATTTTTATTATTTATTTATTTATTTATTTATTTATTTATTTATTTATTTATTTGGTGGTACTGGGGGTGGAACCCAGAGGCTTTCTACATCCGGGCTATACTCCCAGACCTTTTTTATATTTTATTTGGAAACAGGGTCTCACTAAGTTGCCGAGAGCCTCACTAAGTAGCTGAGGCTGGCTTCGAACCTGCGGGATCCTCCTGTCCCAGCCTCCCAAGCATGGGGATTACAAGCGTGCGCCACCACGCCTGGCTCAGCTATGGTGTTTTTAGCTAATGGATTGGTGGGCAAGAATAACGGGCGGTTAACATTTAATGTCGGCTTGTATTCTTACACGGTTTGATGCTAACTAGCCAATATTTACAAGCGGTTGGCCTTGCTCAAGTCAGCTTGAGTCTTACGGAGTTTTCTTTAAGCTATAGATTGCCTCTAAGATCGAAGGCATTGTCTCTGTGGTTTTTAATTTAATTTAATATTTATTTATTTATTTATTTATTTTTGGTGGTATTGGGGGTGGAACCCAGAGGCTTTCTACTTTCGGGCTATACTCCCAGACCCATTTTATATTTTATTTGGAGACAGGGTCTCACTAAGTTGCTGAGAGCCTCACTAAGTAGCTGAGGCTGGCTTCGAACCCGTGCGATCCTCCTGTCTCAGCCTCCCAAGTGCGGGGATTACAAGCGTATGCCACCATGCCCGGCTTAAATTTTAATTTTAACTTAAATTTTTTTTTTTTTTTTTTTTTGCAGTACTGTGTAGGGAACCTAGGGGCATTCTACCTCTGAGCTACACCCGTAGCCCTATTTTTTAGTCTTTTAAATTTTTGAAACATTGTCTTGCTGAGTTGTGAAGGGCCTCCCTAAGTAGCTGAGGCTGTCCCCAAACCCACCATCCTCCGGTCTTAGCCTCCTGAATGCTGGGATTACAAGTGTGTGCCACCATGCCCAGCTCATGTGGTTTTTCTTGTGTGTGTGTGGTACTGAGGGTGGAACCCAGAGGCTTTTCTACCTCCGGGCCATACTTTCAAACCTATTTTATACTTTATTTGGAAACAGGATCTCACTAAGTTGCTGAGAGCCTCACTAAGTAGCTGAGGCTGGCTTCGAACCTGTGCGATCCTCCTGTCTCAGCCTCCCAAGCGCGGGGATTACAAGCGTGCGCCACCACGCCCAACTCAGGTGGTTTTTAAAAAAAGTTTTTTTGCCGGGCATGGTATCACATGCTTGTAATCTCAGCATTTGGGAGACTGAGACAGGAGGATCGTGGTTTGCGACCAGCCTTAGCTACTTAGTGAGGCCCTTTGCAACTCAGTGAGACCCTGTTTCAAAACAAAGAATAAAAAGTAGGGCAGAGGGTATAGCTCAGAGGTAGAAGGACCCTGGGTTCCATCCCCAGTACTGCAAAAAAAAAAAAAAAAAGAATACATTTGAATAATTACACGCAGGAACACTGTCAAACGCTCCCCCACACATCTGTGATGTTCTCCTCCTCCCAGCAGTACACGGCCACACCAGGATCAGACTGGAAAGGTCACAGCTTCCCTTAAAATATGCAATTAAGCCTCCTAATCACGCACTTGCACCAGATGAACACGTCCCAGATTCTAGTGTCACAGCCAGCCACGCAGGAGCCAGATACCATGATGCGACTGCTTCCTTGGTGAGCTCTCCCCTCTCCCGGCAGCCGCGCCCCCATCACTGACATTTCGGGTGGAAAACACGTCACAGTCCAATGGGGCCATGTTGCGCCTCTACCACGCGATCAATGGGACGTGCTCGCCAATTAACGCCAGACATGCGTTTCAAATGATGGACTCCCGGACGCTGGCTCATACACAGTCAGTGCTTCTGGGCCTGACCCTATATTTTTCTCCGAAGAGAATTGGTTCCTGGTCCTCATTTGGAAGGCCTATGTGACGCTCTTTGTGCATTTTACCAAACGTGGCGTGACATTTCAGTGTTAGACGCACGCCTCCTCACATCCTCTGACGCCGTGTATCAGAGCAGATGTGTTATTTGCTGACTTGTAAGACAAAAAGAAACGGGAAAGTGTTAGAACCATGGTAGATATTAATTTAACTAATGCCAATATTGTGTGTGTGTGTGTGTGTGTGGTACTAGGGATGGAACCCCGGAGCTTTCTGCCTCTGAGCTATACCCCAGCCCTATTTTATTTTTCATTTTGAAGCAGGGTCTTGCTAAGTTGCTGAGGCTGGCCTTGAACCTGCTATCCTCTTGTCTCAGGCTCCCAAGAACTGGGATGACAGACACACACCTCTATACCCGGCTTAATACCGATAGTGTGAATGCATCAATTCAAGCTGGGCGTGGTGGCGCACGCTTGCAATCCCAGCATTCGGGAGGCGGAGACCGGAGGATTGTGGTTCACGGATGGCCTCAGCTACTTAGGCCCTTTGCAACTCAGTGAGACCCTATTTCAAAAATAAAAAGACTAAAAATTAGGGCTGGGTGTATGGCTCGGAGATAGAATGCTCCTGGGTTCTATCCCTGGCACATCAAAAAAGAAAAAAAATTGCAACAATTCAAGAACAGATCATTGGTCAGAGTGAATTAAGAAAAAAAGGCCCAATTATGAGTTGTCTACATCAAACCTATTTTAAATATAAAAACTTATATAGGTTAAAAGCAAAGAAAGGGAGAGAGATTATCATCTATCTATCCATCTATCTATCTATCCATTCATCTATCCATCTATCTATCCATCCATCATATCTATCTATCTATCTATCTATCTATCCATCCATCATATCTATCTATCTATCTACCTATTCATTCTATCTATCTATCTATCTATCTATCTATCTATCTATCTATCTATCCATCTATCCATCCCTCTATCTAACCTATCTCCATATATTTATATAAAACTCCAAACCCCAACGCTGGAGAAGCAATACCACTTTCAAATGAGCACTGGCAAGTGGGCAGCTGAGGAGTGCCCTGCAGGCCAAGTCAGCAATGTCTTGGTTCCATCTTGGGGTGATTACAATATAACTGTGGAAGCCGGGCGTGGTGGCGCACGCTTGTAATCCCAGCATTTGGGAGGCTGAGACCAGAAGATCGCGGTTCACAGACGGCCTCAGCTACTTAGTGAGGCCCTACGCAACTCAGTGAGACCCTGTTTCAAAACGAAAAATAAAATTAGGGCAGGGGGTATATCTTGGAGGTCGAATGCCCCTGGGTTCCATCCCTAGACTTGCAAAAAAAAAAAATAATAAAAAGTAAAAACAGTATAGCTGTGGATAGAAGACCCCCTTCCCTTCACGCATGGCAGTGATGAGGTCCAGGGTGACCGTCACTTGAGGCTAAGCCTAGATCTCTTCCCGGATGTCTTCTGGATTCCTCCTCGGTTCTTCTCAGCTCTACCTGGTCTTTCTACATCGCACCTGCCCTTACCCCCAGGCTCCTCGCTGCCTCGGCCCACACGACCTTTTTTGCCCTTCTCGGTGGTGGTAACAGCTGTGGCGAGGGAGTAGCGTGTGCCTTCCTTATCACTTGAGATATCAGAGGTCAGCTTGAAAGCCGGAACAGATCATGTCAACTCAATTTTGCCTTAAGCATCCTACTTCTCAGGATGATGGGTATGTCTCTGAACAAGAAGGAGGGGTGGGGGGAGAGCCAGTTGTCTTGATCTACACTTGTCATGCCTTTTCCCTTCTTAATGATGAAATAAATTTATGCCCTAAAAGACATCTTTCAAATGTGTTTTCATGTGTTTGAGGAGACAGGTAATTTGTACCTTGAGGGAAAAGACCTGGGATTCCAGGACCTGCCTCATGGGCAGCGGAAAGAGAGGAGGATGGGCAGAGGGTGGGAAGGAGGAGTGGAATGTGGCTAGGATATTTTCACTTTCATGAAATGAGATGCAATATTTCAACTCAAGGTAAAATAGCGCCGGGCGTGGTGGCACATGCTTGCCATCCTGGTACTTGGTTGGCTGAGACAGGAGGATTGCAGATTCACGGCCAGCCTCAGCTACTAAGTGAGGCACTCTGCAACTTAATGAGACCTTGTTTCTAAACTAAAAGAATAAAAAATAGAGCTGGGGGTATAGCTCAAAGGTAGAATGTCCCTGGGTCCAATCCCAAGTACCACAAAACAAAAACAAAAACAAGGTAAAATAGCTAATTCAAGGTATCCAAATGAAAGTGAAGTCTCAGAATATAGATTTTAGAACATATGCTAGCATTCTGCTAATATACTTTTATTTTCTTATAGGCACTGGCTATTAGGAAGCAATCTACTAACTCAAACTTCTAATAACTTAGAGAGATTTTATTTTATTTTTTGTGGTCCTGGGGATGGAACCCAGGGGCTTTCTACCTCCAGGCTACACCCCTGACCTACTTTATATTTTATTTGGAAACAGGGTCTCACTAAGTTGCTGAGAGCCTCACTAAGTAGCTGAGGCTGGCTTCGAACCTGTGCGATCCTCCTGTCTCAGCCTCCCAAGCGCAGGGATTACAAGCATATGCCACCACGCCTGGCATGGAGAGATTTTAAAATTTTCAAATGAGCTGGGTGTGGCGGCTCATGCTTGTAATCCCAGTACTTAGGAGACTGAGACAGAAGGATCTCAGGTTTGAGGCCCCCTCAGCAACTTAGCGAGACGCTGTTTCCAAATTAAAAATAAATCAATAAAATAGGGTTGGTGGTGTAGCTCAGAGGTAGAAGGCCCCTGGGTTCAAAATCCCCAGTATCACTAAATAAATAAATAAATAAATAATAAAAAGTAATTTCTGAAAGTTTTATGGTAACTTTTGAAAGAGATAAGCCATTTAATGATAAACCGCAAAATCTATACATACTGTTTTATTATTTTTTTTTCCTCTCTGCTAAAATAAGTGTAATGAATCAATGTAGGGCATGGATGATAGTTGGAAATAAACAATATTTTCCATTCAATCAAGTACATTGACTGAAGGCTGACAGTGATCAGCTTTTTATGGGAAAGTGATATTTGGAAATTCTAAGGGGCATAATTAGCCATGGAATCATCAAAAGACTCAATAATTATGCGGCAGAAGCAGAGCTTATAATTACGGGCCCGAGAATTTTAATTATACACTCCTATTTTACAACTCAGCTGTAAAACAAACATTAAAGGGGAGAAAGAGACGCGTTGCAGTAGAAAGCAGAACGTGTAGATTTTTGCTTTGCAATTTGAGGTGGCGATTCTGCTCTTAATGGATTGTTTTAAAGTGTAATCATGTTGTTGGCAAAAAGGCCCCTGTCCTTTGAATAGCATCTGTCTTTTCAGTTTGTGTGAGTTTCACAGGTGGGGAGAAACACACATTCAATAGGGGAATGTATTCACCTTTTTGGGGCCTCAGGTCCTGTCATTTTTACACATATTGTGAAGGCCAAATTAATAAATGTGAGTCTTTTTCTTTCACGAGCTTTCGTTACTCAGAGATTATATTAGGACCCTGGGGTTGCAACTAAGAGAAAACTTTATGCAGATGAGATTGTGTAGTCAGCAGATTGTGTAGTCAGCAGAAAGCCCTGGGCTATAAACTGGGGTTCTAGTCCGGTGTGGTGGTGGCGCACGTTTGCAATCTTCTTTACTTGGGAGGCTGAGACAGGAGGATCGCAGGTTCTATTTAGTGAGGCCCTTTGCAACTCAGCGAGACCCTGTTTTAAAATAAAGAATCAAGCCGGGCGTGGTGGCGCCCGCTTGTCATCCCAGCACTTGGGAGGCTGAGACAGGAGGATCGCGCAGGTTCGAAGCCAGCCTCAGCTACTTAGTGAGGCTCTCAGCAACTTAGTGAGACCCTGTTTCCAAATAAAATATAAAATAGGTCTGGGAGTATAGCCCGGAGGTAGAAAGCCTCTGAGTTCCACCCCCAGTACCACCAATAAATAAATAAATAAATAAATAAATAAATAAATAATAATAAAATAAATAATCAAAAACAGGGCTGGGGGGTGTAGCTTGGAGGTAGAATGCCCTGGGGCTCAATCCCCAGTACCAAAACCAAACCAACAAATTCCTGGGGTCCCAGCCCATGTGAGTTCTGAGTTGGAACGATAAAGGAAGGATCAGGTCTCCTGTAGAGTCTCTGATCTCCAGTCTGTCCAACCTTCTTTGGACGAAACAAGAGGATCACAGAAATCTGGGTCCCCAAAGCCTCTTTCTTTGAGATTATCAAAGTGATCGCTTTGTTTATCTCTGGTCTCAGGTATAATGTTTTCCTTTTAATGTCTGATTTTATTTATTTGCACCTTCTCTCTTAGTTATTGTAGCTAAGGGTTTATCTCTTTTGCTTTTTTGATGAAGGAGAGCTAGCTGTTTGGATTATTGACCTTTTTGTAATTTTTTGGTCTCCGTTTTGTCTATTTCTGGTCTGTTCTTTATTATTTCTTTCCTTCGACTCATTTCGGGTTTTTTGTTTGTTTTTTTTGGTTCCTGGGAATATGGCAATAGGTTGTTTATTTAAGATCTTTATACATTTTTAGTATATATATTCTTTTTTGTATTGGTATTGGTGTAATGTAATTATACATCAAAGTGAGATTCAAGTGATATGAACCTACATGCGTGTATCACTTAGTGGCTTTCTATTTATTTATTTATTTATTTAATTATTTATTTTTATTTTTATTTTTATTTTTTTTTTGGTGGTACTGGGGATGGAACCCAGAGGCTTTCTACTTCCGGGCTATAATCCCAGACCTATTATATATTTTATTTGGAAACAGGGTCTCACTAAGTTGCTGAGAGCCTCACTAAGTAGCTGAAGCTGGCTTTGAACCCGTGCGATCCTCCTGTCTCAGCCTCCCAAGCGCGGGGATGACAAGCGTGCGCCACCACGCCCGGCTCTATTTTTTTTTTTTTTTTAGCTGGGAATCAAACCCAGGGGTATTCTACTTCCGAGCTACACCCTCAGCCCTATTTTTTATTCATTATTTGAAACAAGGTCTCACTGAGTTGCAAAGGGCCTCACTAAGTAGCTGAGACTGGCCTCAGACAGTGATCTTCCTGTCTCAGTCTCCCAAGTGCTGGGATGACAAGTGTTCATCACCACGCCCGGCCTGATGTCCCTTCTGTCTCCCAATTGCCCTCGAGCTTCCAAATAAGGGAGAAATAGGACCCTTCACTTTCTGAGACTGGTTAATCGCAGTGTCTGATAATACCCTCTAGTTCCACCCATTTTTTGTAAGTTTCAGGGTAACTACAAAGCAAAAATATCTAATAGAGAAACCAAAAATAATTTAAAAAGGAATCAAAACATACTAACGGCGTAATTTGTTTGATTACTAAAGGAAACTGTACAAGAGAAAGAAAGAAAGAGAAAAACTAGAAAAACATCAATAATTACCTTTAATATAAATGGATAAGTTTTCCAAATAAAAGTTAAGGCATGAGTAAACAAAAGATGTTGGAGACATAGCAAGCAGTCAGATTATTATTATTATTATTATTATGTGTGTGGTATTGGAGATGGAACCCAGGGGCATTCTACCTCTGAGCTATATCCCAGCTGTATTCTTTATTTTTTATTTTCAACCTGGGTCTCGTTGAGTTACAAAGGGCCTCACTAAGTAGCTGAGGCTGTCCTCGAACCACGATCCTCCTGTCTCAGTCTCCCAAATGCTGGGATGACAAGCGTGCGCCACCATGCCTGGCTTACTTTATTTATAAATTTTATACTAATTTTTTTTTGTGTGTGTATGTATGTAGCGTTAGGGCTTGAGGAAGGAGGATGAATATACCGACTCAGAGGGTGAGATGGAGGACACTCTGCCTCCGGGGAGAAGTGGAAAGGTAAAGAGGATATTCGAGAAGATTCGGAAAAAAGTCAGTCATTGTGCAGAGGAGAACATAGGGGTGACCATCTTCTTAGGAGCCGGTAGGGGTCTTGGGAGCTCCCCTCATACCTTCTGTGGTTGGTGACAAGAGGGAGATGGTCTGGGGAGGCGTAACCATCCCAGAGTCACCACTCAGAAGTCTGTAACTTAAGATGTACTCACAGAGCCGGGCGTGGTGGCGCACGCTTGTCATCCCAGCATTCGGGAGGCTGAGACAGGAGGATCGTGGTTTGTGGACAGCCTCAGCTACTTAGTGAGGTCCTTTGCAACTCCGTGAGACCTGTTTCAATTTTTTTTTATCCTTTATTTTGAAACAGGGTCTCACTGAGTTGCAGAGGGCCTCACTAAGTAGCTGAGGATGGCCTTGAACCTGGGATCCTCCTGTCTCAGCCTCCCGAGTGCTGGGACAACAGGCAGGCGCCACCATGCCCTGGGCCACTGACATTTGATGGTTGAAATCGACCTTGACTAGTTGATGGTGTCATTACAGATAAAATCAGGGCGAGGAAAAGCCCAATGAAATGAATCTAAGTTGCCTGGCCCTAGAGACTACTTTTCCCATCCCTGGGGCTGCTGTCCTATTCCGAGGACCATTTATTCAGGTGGCTTTGCCAGCGAGGATGCCGGCTGCCTAGCAACCGCCATCTCCAAACCTTCCCTGAGCTGAATCAGAAGGAGTTGCTCAGATTGGTGCTATCCATTTTTTTTTTTTTTTTTTGTAAGGAGCACTTCATTTTGTAAAAAAATTAAACTTGATGAAAGATAGCTTTCTGATGCATGTTATTCTGAAACAATTGATATAACAACCGTGGAACATGAAAATTGAATTCGGAATTCCACATTTTGAGTTGCTGCAAACATACAAGTGAATGTCTTTACAAAAAAAAAAAATTATATGAATTTCTCTATCAGCAGACCTAACACTTGGGAGCACTCCCGGGTAATTTAGCCACCAATAATCCTCTGTCTTTCCCCTGTGAAACGGGCATCGTTATTCCTGTTTGCTCTGAAAGTAAATCCGTGATGGATTTGCCCTCAGGTGCTGAATGCTAATATTCTACATTGTTCTATGGAAACAGCGGAAATCAATCCCCTCTTATTTGTGTGTGTAGAAATGGAAGGCATGAATTAAATTAATCAGAACACGATGATTCATCAGGAAATCAATACATTTAAAGGTCACTCATTTCTCCAACTGATTTTTCGGTTGCTTTGCAATCCTTCTGGGTTTAATCTTCTTTATTAAATTATCTCTGGGCATAAACAATTATTAAGTCGGTAGCACTTGGTATAATTAACTCCTGATATTAATCCTCATGTGGGTTTTTGCCCTGGATTTTTCTAATCATTTGATTCTCATCTGTATTAGAAATTCTGACCTCGTCTTCCATCTTCGGCAAGAACTTTACTCAGAGATCAAATGTGGGCATCAGAAAAGCAATCTGTAAAGTTGTTACGGTGAAATATGTTACAGATTGGGAGAATATGGTATTGGGGATACTGTTCCCGGAGACCCCTGTTAGGGTCCCGGACACAGTTTCTCTCAAACCACAACAACACCCAAAAACAACCCAAAACAGAAAAACCGCGGGTTCTTGTCCTGAGCTGATGGTAAAAATACATTAGCTCAGACTCTTACTGAAGATTTAAAACGTTTATTAAAAAGATAGAAATACAGAAGATAGTTACAGCCCCATGCAAATGGCATGGGGTGTGTGTGGTCTGGGCCAATTTGCCACCCAAAGATACAGCATGTGGACCGGACTTTTTATACCCATGACCTCCATCTTGTTTACGTAATTCTGACTAGTGAACGTCCTTGTAAGGTACCTCCCCCAGCAAGGTGTGGCAAGGCGGCTCCTTTCAAAGGAAGGTTGACCCATCCTCCTAGCTTATCTAATCATGTAGATCTGTCTTTAGACAGAGGAAGGCCTCGGCTCCTCTCCTATTGACTTGCTAATTACTTTTACCTAAGTCAATCTAAGTTTCAGCAGCTGTTTGTTTCCTGACCAAAGCCAAGCCTTTCTCTCTCCAGGTCTGCCATTTGGACACAATTATTTCTGAAATATATCTATTAATAATCAGAGCTTTCTCAAATCTTCCTAGGCCATTCCCAATACTGGTACAAAGTGATTGAAATCTTAGCTCTCTGGCTTGGGGACAGGCCGCTTGAATTTTCTTTCTTTCTTTCCTTCTTTCTTTCCTTCTTTCTTTCTTTCTTTCTTTGGGACAGGCCGCTTGAATTTTCTTTCTTTTCTCTTTCTTTCTTCTTTCTTTCTTTCTTTCCTTCTTTCTTTCCTTCTTTCTTTCTTTCTTTCTTTGGGACAGGCCGCTTGAACTTTCTTTTCCTTCCTTCCTTCCTTCCTTCCTTCCTTCCTTCCTTCCTTTCTTTCTTTCTTTCTTTCTTTCTTTCTTTCTTTCTTTCTTTCTTTCTTTCTTTCTTTCTTTCTTTCTTTCTTTCTTTCTTTCTTTCTTTCTTTCTTTCTTTCTTGTAGTACTGGGGTTCCTGGAAGCTCTTCTACCTCCGGGCAGTGTGACTGCTGCATTTTTCTTTCTCTTTACTGTCCCCTAAACAGTACTCCATTTTCCCGGAGGGCTCTGGCTTCGCCATCGACAGCACGGGGACCATTTCTACAGCAGCGGCCTTCGACTTTGAGAGTGGAACTCGAAGGTAAAGATGGCTTGCTACTGGGTTTTCCCTCGAAACGCCGGTCCTTCGGTTCCTACTTCCCTCGTGAAGGACATTCAACATTCCCTCTTGGAGAATATGTCTCCCCATCTGGCCTCAATGTGCTTCCCAAATGGAGATACTTTGGGGAGGCTTTAAGAACGAGATGGGAGGTTGTTCATGGAGGCTCAGGACTCTAATTCCAGCTACTCCTTTTGGAGGCTGAGGCGGGAGGATCGTGAGTTCCAGGCTAGATAGGGTCAACTCCGCAAGACCCAGTCTCAAAAAATCAAAAGAGAGGGGGGTGTGGCTCAGTGGAAGGGTGCGCATGCGCAGGGCTCTGGGCTTGCCACCCAGCGCCCTTCACGCATGCGCACAAAGAAAACCAGCAGGAACCTTCTGCGCAGCTCTGCGGGCTGCTTGGGTGTTGAGCTGGGCATCTAGGGCTCTGCCCATCCCCTTTTTTCAGAGTAGAGCTTAATGCTTGTTTCTGCGATGGGCTTTTTATTATTTTTTTTAACCTGTGTGGAAGTGGGTGGGGACTTCTCTCTGAACGTGTATGACACAGAATTCATTCACAGCGGAGTCAGCATCCTTGAAAAGTCAGCGCGTGAATTATTTCCTACACAACTGCCCGGGGGATAGGGGATGGCCACTGATTCAAACTACTATTTTTATATTTATTTACTTATTATTTATTTATTTGTTTATTTATATATTTTGGTGGTTCTGGGGTTCCTGGAAACCCTTCTACCTCTGGGCTACACTCCCAGACCTATTTTTTAAAATACTTTTTAATTTGGAAATAGGGTCTCTGAAGCCAGCGTGGCTGGCTTCGAACCTGCGCGATCCTCCTGTCTCTGCCTCCCAAGTGTGGGGATTACGTGCGCCACCATGCCCGGTGTTACTGTTTTTATTTTTTAATACCTTTTTTTTTTTGGCGGTACTGGGGGTGAAACTCAGGGACATTCTACCTCCAAATGATACCCCCAGCCCTAGTTTTTAGTCTTTATTTTGAAACAGGGTCTCACTGAGTTGCAGAGGGCCTAGCTAAGTAGCTGAGGCTGGAAGTGAACCTGTGATCCTCCTGGCTCAGTCTCCCAAATTTTGGGATTACAAGTGTGTGCCATCACCATGCCCAGTCACAGCTTCTTTTATGACTTTTGTTTCCTTTTTGGGTTCTGAGAGCTCATGGAAAAATAATTATGCACATTAAAAATATTAAAAATAAAAGCAATGTTGGCTCTGGTGGTGCACACCTGTAATCCCAGTATTTAGGAGTCCGAGACAGGAGGCTCATACATTTAATGACAGTCTCTGCAACTTAGGGAGGCCCTCAGAAACTTAGTGAGAATAAATAAATAAGAAATAAAAGCCAGGCCTGGTGGTGCACGCTTATAATCCCAGCATTCAGGAGGCTGAGACAGGAAGATCACGGTTCGCAGATAGCCTCGGCTACTTAGGCCCTCTGCAACTCGGTGAGCCCTGTTTCAAAATAAAGAATAAAAAATAGGGCAGGGGGTATAGCTCGGAGGTAGAATGCCCTGGGTTCCATCCCCAGACCCACAAAATAAAAACAGAAAAATAAATTAATAAAGTAGGGCTAAATTAATAAAGTAGTGTAGCTCAGAGTGCCCCCAGGTTCAATCTCCACTACCACAAACAAACAAACAAATAAACAAACAAAAACCAAAAAGAAAACAAAACAAAAACAACAATAGCAGAGGGGTTTGAAAGTAGGACCCCAGAGGTATAAGCTTTTCTTATCCCGACATGCTAAGTAATTCTCAAAGCTTTTTTTTTTTTTTTTTTTTAATACTACTTACGGGGATTAAAAGACTTTTATAAGTTCCTGATGGTTCTTTCGAACAATCTGACTGATTCATTCCGTAACAAAGTGTTAGCCATTTCCAGCTGCGGGAATCACCGGGTTGACAAACGTTTCCAGCCAATGAAATCAATTGCGGGAGGCAGTCCATTGAGCCCGAGAGGTTGGTTTTCTCTCTGGAGGCTGTAGTTACTCTGGGGTCTCATGGTCTCTCTGGCGGCCGTGCCTTTAGCTTTGCACTCCTCATCAAAGTGGTTGATCCTGGAGGACTCTTTGCTGCCAGGAATCTGAAGATTTTCCTCATCAATGTCAACAACAAGGATCCCACTCTTACCTGCAGGTAAGGAAATCAAATGTACAAATTACCTTTTTTTTTTTTTTTGTGGGTCTGGGGATGGAACCCAGGGGCGTTCTACCTCCGAGCTACACCCCCTGCCCTATTTTTTTTTATTCTTTATTTTGAAACCGGGTCTCACTGAGTTGCAGAGGGCCTCACTAAGTAGCTGAGGCTGTCCGCGAACCGCGATCCTCCAGGTCTCGGCCTCCCGAATGCTGGGATTACAAGCGTGCGCCCCCACGACCAGGTACAAATGACCATTTTAACTTATTGTTTTTTTTTTTTTTTCTTTTTAAAATACTTTGATCAGCTGGGCATGGCGGTGCACCCACGCTTGTAATCCCTGCATTAGGGAAGCTGAGACAGGAGGATCGCGGTTCGAGGACAGCCTCAGCTACTTAGGCCCTTTGCCACTCAGTGAGACCCAGTTTCAAAATAAAAAATAGGGCTGGGGGTGTAGTTTGCATTAGAGTGCCCCTGAGTTCCATCCCCAGTACCACAACCCCTCCCCAAGAAACAAACAAAAATAAAACATTCTACCCTTGAGTTTCTGAAACTAGTTACTCTCACTTAGCGTAATATTTTCTAGTTCCATCTATTTTTCTGCAAATAACACACTTTTGTTCTTCTTTATGGCTGAGTAAAACTCCATTGTATGTATCGATGGCACTTTTTTGTTATCCGTTCATCTGTTGATTGGTTGGTTCCATAATTTGGCTATCGTGAATTACGTGGCTATAATCATATGCATGTGTCCTTATAGTATTCTGACTTTAATTTTTTTTTTTTTTTTTTGGTGATACTGGGGTTCCTGGAAGCCCTTCTACCTCCGGGCTACACTCCCAGACCTATTTTTACATTTTTATTTGAAAACAGGGTCTCCTAAGCCAGCGCACGCGGCTGGCTTCGAACCCGCGCGATCCTCCTGTCTCTGCCTCCCAAGCGCGGGGATTACAAGCGTGCGCCACCACGCCCGGCTTATTTTTTATTTTGAAACAGGGTCTCACTGAGTTGCAGAGGGCCTCACTAAGTAGCTGAGGCTGTCCACGAACCGCGATCCTCCTGTCTCAGCCTCCCGAATGCTGAGATCATAAATGTGCTCCACCGTGCCTGGCGATAATAATTTCTTTTAAAATAAGATTATTCAACATGGAAAATGTGGTCCAGAGTGTGTCTTCTATCAATTCCACTCTGCACAAGATGGTCAACCTCACCCTGGAGGAAGAAATTCCGATCGGCGAAACAGTTGGAGTCTGCCAGGCCACTGACGAGGATAATTTGGGACATTTAACCTTTGAACTAGACCCATGGAATGCTTACTTTGCCATTGATAAAGGTAGGCTTGGAACAGTCCTCTGCCAAGCCCCTGTCTTATCTATCCACTGCAGTGGTACTTCTGTGTCTATACATGTATCTCCTTAGGCCGAGCTTCCTGAGGGTAGATATGATGCCTTTTTGATTTCTACATTCCCAACATGAAATCTAAAATCAATGCTTCCTAAATATCTATTTATTTTTATTTTTATTTATTTATTTTTGTGTGCGTGGTACTGGGGGTGGAACCCAGAGGCTTTCTACCTCCGGGATATACTCCCAGACCTATTTTTGGAAACAGGGTCTCACTAAGTTACCGAGAGCCTCACTAAGCAGCTGAGGCTGGCTTCGAACCTGCGCGATCCTCCTGTCTCAGCCTCCCAAGCGCGGGGATTACAAGTGTGTGCCACCTTGCCTGGCTGTTTCTTTATTTTTGAAACGGAGTCTTGCTAAGTTG
This sequence comes from Muscardinus avellanarius, assembly GCF_963383645.1. Classification (NCBI taxonomy): domain Eukaryota; kingdom Metazoa; phylum Chordata; class Mammalia; order Rodentia; family Gliridae; genus Muscardinus; species Muscardinus avellanarius. The sequence continues at coordinate 48,205,093 of NC_137804.1, read as the reverse complement.
CAGAGGGCTTTACTAAGTAGCTGAGGCTGGCCGCGAACCTGCGATCCTCCCAAGTACTGCGATCATCCTCCCAAGTACTGGGATGACAAGCGTGCGCCACCACGCCTGGCTTGTGTCAATATTATCGTATTTAATTTTCAAGTCTTTTTCTAGAAGGTCTTCTCTGTTTCCCAAGCCCCCAAAACAATTTTTTTGCTTTTGCTATCAGTTAACTAATATAATTGACACTGTACTTGGGACATAAATAATGAAACGCCGTGCCTGCACTTTAAATCAGCTTCTTAAGCTGGGCGTGGTGGCGCATGCTTGTAATCCCTGTGCTTGGGAGGCGGAGGATCGCGCAGGTTCGAAGCCAGCCTCAGCTGGCTTAAGAAACCCTGTCTCCAAATAAAATATAAAATAGATCTGGGAGTGCAGCCCAGAGGTAGATGGCCCCTGGGTTCCATCCCCAGTACCACCAAAAAAAAAAAAAAAAAAAAAAAAAAAAAAAATCAGCTTCTTAAGCTGGGTCTGGTGTTGCACACTTGTGATCCCAGCATTTGGGAGGCTGAGACAGGAGGATCGCGGTTCGCGGACAGCCTCAGCTTCTACTTAGTGAGGTCCTCTGCAACTCAGTGAGGCCTTGTTTCAAATTAAAGAATAAAAAAATAGGGCTGGGGGTGTCGCTCAGAGGTAGAATGCCCCTGGGTTCCATCCCCAGTACTTAAAAAAAAAAAAAAATCAGCGTCTTAGTTCTAATGAATGGATCTGTCTTTCTTTCCTGAGCCTGTGTGGGCAAGACGAGCTCTTTTGTTACAGAGCGTGGGACCGTGGTCACTGCCACCCGTCTAGACGTGGACAGAGCCGGCTTTGCCAAAGTTCAGTCCTTCTCCATTAGAGCCTGCGACGGCGACCGGAGGTGCGCGGCGATTCCGGTGACTGCCCGTGTCCATGGTGCAAATGACAACTCGCCCTTCTGTGATCGGTACCTGATCAGGTGGGCCGAGGCAGGGATGTGCAGGGGCGAGATCGGAGTGGATGCAGAGAAGGGAGGAGGAGGGCCATAGTTTTGGACCGAGTGGACGTGTGGTTGATCTATGAATTGATTCTTATTGGTCTTATTGGATTGCTTTGATTGAATTGACTTCTGAGGTCAGGACTTCAGAAATGAGCCATTGAACTAGGTTCAATCTCTGATACAAAAGAGAAAAAGAAAGAAAGGAAGGAAGAAAGGCCAGGCTGGGCGTGGTGGCGCACGCTTGTCATCCCTGCGCTTGGGAGGCGGAGACAGGAGGATCGTGCTGGTTCGGAGCCAGCCTCGCTGGCTTAAGAGACTCTGTTTCCAAATATAAAATAGGTCTGGGAGTGTAGCCCGGAGGTAGAAGGGCTTTCAGGAACCCCAGTACCACCAAAAAGAGAAAGAAAAAAGAAAGAAAGAAAAAGAAAAAAGAAAGGCCAGAAAAGGAGGACCGTTTTACCAAAACCCACTACTGTACCTGTTCAAAAACAGTTACCTGGATGGTGGTCCCCAGACATCTGCCTGCCCCAGGATAAACAGGGCATCCAACCTGAGGCGGACACTTACGGGAAAAGCATTAGGCTCGAAAGGAATGTCCCTCGAAAGTGATTTTCTCTCTTGAACGATAAAACAGGTACACAGGCAGGGAGGTGATTCCCAACGGCACGGTGGTGGCAAAGCTGTCCTGCCATGACCTGGACGTGCCTCCGGATGTGATCCATTACGCACCACGCCTGGGCCCGCTTGGCGCCGGACAACTCTTCCAGCAAGTTCTCCATGCTGGACATTTTATCCAGGTGAGCCGGGCTGCAGGAACCCCAGGGAGCTCTCTCAAGGGGACGGGAGCCACCGGACACGGTGGGGCACGCCTGGACTTGGAGGCTGAGACAGTAGGAGCTTAGGTTCACGGCCAGCCTCAGCAACTTAGGGAGACCCTGTTTAAAAATTAAAAAACAGAGCCAGGCGTGGTGGCGCACGCTTGTAATCCCCGCCCTTGGGAGGCAGAGACAGGAGGATCCCACAGGTTCGAAGCCAGCCTCAGCTACTTAGTAAGGCTCTCAGCAACTTAGTGAGACCCCGTTTCCAAATAAAATATAAAATAGGTCTGGGGGTATAGACCAGAGGTAGAAAGCTCCTGGGTTCCACCCCCAGACCCCCCCCCCCACACACACAAAGAAACAGGGTCTCACTAGGTTGCAAAGGGCCTCACTAAGTAGCTGAGGCTGTCCTCAAACCGCGATCCTCCTGTCTCCGCCTCCCAAGCACTAGTATTACAAGCATGTGCCAACATACCCAGCTAAGAAATCCTTCTTTTGAACACCCCAGTCCTATAGGTCTTTATTTCAGAGTGCCGATGCCTGGTAGGTTGGCATAATTGTTCCTTAACCTAAGTATCACCAAGTGCCTTCTCCCTTACTGATCCTGCCCTTAGCCAGAAAATATGGCTGACAAAGACACCGATGTCCTTATTCTCATTCTCTGGCACTAAGCCCAAGTTTTCTTGAGAAGGCCCACGAGCTACTAGCTGGGTTTTTGTAAGTTTTGTGAACTTTGAAAGCTCAGGCACCGCGCCAAGAAGTTTCCCGGGTTGATGGTTCCTCTAGCGGTGCGATGTCACACTGTCATTTTTCGAAGTGGACTTTGGCTGACGATGGAGGCTTTGAGGATATGATGTGAACTCAGATCTGGCCCTCGATATCTGAGTCGCTGCCTCCGCTAGTTAATTTCTACGTGCACATAATTATCCTTTATTCAAAGTCACCGTTCCCAACAGTTTTCTTTGACTACCATAACTGGCTTAGTTTCCTCTGCGAAGGACTCATTGACAGGTTGTATGTCTCCTATCAAAACGCTTTTTAGACTGTTGTAATTGTTTAGTTGTTGATCTTACTTATTTACTTTTTTGTGTGTGTGGTACTGGGGATGGAACCCAGGGGCCTTCTACTCCGAGCTACACCCCCAGCCCTATTTCTTTTTTTTCTTTGTTGTGCTAGGGGTGGAACTCAGGGGCTTTCTACCTCTGGGCTACACTCCCAGCCCTATTTAATACTTTATTCGGAAACAGGGTCTCACTAAGTTGCTGAGAGCCTCACTAAGTAGCTGAGGCTGGCTTCGAACCTGCGCGATCCTCCCGTCTCAGCCTCCCAAGCGCTGGAATTACGAGCTTGCGCCACCACGCCCGACTTCGGCTTTATTTTTTATTCTTTATTTTCTTTCTTTATTTTTTTGTGGTACTGGGGATGGAACCCAGGGGCCTTCTGCCTCCGGGCTATACTCCCAGACCTATTTTATATTTTTTATTTGGAAACAGGGTCTCTTAAGCCAGCGGAGGCTGGCTTCGAACCTGTGCGATCCTCCTGTCTCAGCCTCCCAAGCGCGGGGATTACAAGCGTGCGCTACCACACCCGGCTTTTATTCTTTATTTTGAAACAGGGTCTCACTAATTTGCAGAGGGCCTCACTAAGTAGCTGAGGCTGGCTGCGAACCTGCAATCCTCCTTTCTCAGCTTCCCAAGTACTGAGATGACAAGCGTGCACCAATACACCTGTCTGTTGACCCTATTATATTCCGGTATTTATGCGTATTTCTAGGTGATTCAGACTTATGAGCCAGAACCGTCTGGTGCTTGGAGCAGAGTAGGTACCAAGTATGCATTAATGACTGGATGAATGAATCGCATACTAATTTTTTTGATAAATGCAGCTGTTCCCAAACACCTGGACGCTTGGCGTCATATTGACTCATTCCATTTTATGCCAACTGAGATCCACGCTAACGCTATTAAATCAAGACTGTCTCTGTTATGGGACGGATTGTTTTATTGCTATATTCCTAGTACTTACAGCCCCTGGTACCTAGAAATGCACGTGATAAACATGTGCAGTTGTAAACCGGCACCTAATTGGCACTCAATAAATATTTTTGAAATAGCGAGTGACTTATCATACTAAGAATAATTTACATTTTATGGTATCTTAATATATAACGTCTGCTCAAAAATATTTATATTTTGGTGGTACTGGGGTTCCTGGAAACCCTTCTACCTCCGGCTACACTCCCAGACACCTATTTTTTATATTTTTTTAATTTGGAAACAGGGTTTCTTAAGCCAGCGCGGCTGGCTTCGAACCTGCGTGATCCTCCTGTCTCAGCCTCCCCAGTGCAGGAGTTACAAGCGTGCGCCACCACGCCTCGGCCTTGCTTAAAATATTTTTAAATATTTCTTGTTTTCAGTATTTTTCCTAAGGAAATTTATTGGGGACAGGATACAACTCGCCTTTTTCTTGTACCGTGCCAGGAAGCTACTCTTTGTGGAAATATGAGATATCCCTTTATTCCACCAAAGTGCAGACTTCCGTGTGTCAACCTATGCCAGTCTTGGGTGTACCCTGATGCCATCCCTAAAATTTGAAAATGGCCACACATTTGCCTTTTAATGTACATGTTACAAGTAATATGGTGTACATTAAACAATACAAGTAATAGCATGTATAAATAATAACAGTATAAGTAAGCCGGGCGTGGTGGCGCACGCTTGTAATCCGAGCATTCTGGAGGCAGAGACAGGAGGATCGCGGTTGGAGGACAGCCTCAGCTACTTAGTGAGGCCCTCTGCAACTCAGTGAGAACCTGTTTCAAAATAAAGAATAAAAAATACGGCTGGGGGTAGAGCTCGGAAGTTGAATGCCCCTGGGTTCCATCTCCAGTACTGTAAAAAAAACAAAAAACAAAAAACGACAGTATAAATAATAATACATACATTAAACAAAACTAAAAAACAACAACAGAATTTGAGCCGAGTGTGATAGCGCTGTCAGCCTGTAACTCCAGTTCTTTGGAGGCTGAGACACAAGGGTCTCGGGTTGCCCTCCAATCTTGTGAGACCCTGTTTCAAAACAGAAAAAGTCAAATGGGCAGGGTGTAGCTCAGAGGTAGAATGCTCCTGGTTCAGTCCCCAGTACAAACCACCATCACCACCATCAACAACAAAACAACAAAGATCTCTTTTTTTTTTTTTTTGCTGAAATAATGCTGTTCTCCAAGGTTACCCGAGAGTTGGATTATGAAGACCCGGAGGTGGTTGCAGCCGGCCATACCTACGAGATGATGGTTTCGGTGTTCGATGACCCGCATCCCTCCCATTCAGGTGACCCTGACCAGCTTTCCCGGGGCAGTCACCTCCTGTTCTTCACGCCTTTCAGTGTAGACTTGCAGTGCTAGAACTCATCGCACCTGGAACACTTTCGTCACCTTAGGCAAAAGAGGAAGGGGAGGACTAGGGATGCTGGGCGCGATTAGTCAGTCACAAAAAATAAGGAATCGGAGGCCGGGCGTGGTGGCGCACGCTTGTTGGGGCCCACTCGGCAGGACCGAGGTGGCACCCAGGCTTGTTGCCAGCGTGGACTCAAGATGGCGCCTGGGCTTGCAGCCAAGTCACGAGGCTCACGAGGCTGGCGGTGCCCTGAGCCTGCGCAGTGAGCCCTATCAGGCGCCTTACGGATAATTAGTGACGCAACGCCTCGTGCTACCACCTGCCCGCCCAGGAGAAGGTTAAAAAAGCGCGCATGCCCTAGCGGAAGGAGGAGAAAGAGAAGAGGGTTGGTGGACAGGAAGAGCAGTTCCTTGGCGGACTGCTCTGGGCTCCGAGCTGGGACGGACATGTTCACAAAGCCACCATTGTGACCGGTGTGTGCTGCAGCAGAGACATAGAGTGCCAGAAGGAGGGTTGGTGGAGTGATGAGGGAGGAGATAGAAGACTGATGTTGTTTTTACCTGAGAGGGCGTTAAGGAGAGCATTAAAGAGGAACGGGAACTGTATAAGAACCTGGGGTAATAAAACTGCTTGAGGAAGATCGTGTAAGAGTCGTCACTGCGCACGACACACGCTTGTAATCCCCGCGCTCGGGAGGCTGAGACGGGAGGATCGCGCGGGTTCGAAGCCAGCCTCAGCTACTTAGTGAGACTCTTGGCAACTCAGTGAGACCCTGTTTCCAAATAAAATAGAAAATAGGTCTGGGAGTATAGCCCGGAGGTAGGAAGCCCCTGGGTTCCACCCCCAGTACCACCAAAATAAATAAATAAATAAAATAAGGAATCGGATGCTTTCCCTAATATGTGAAAGCTAAGGAGAAACGGGTCATAGGAGGAACTCTAGATGAAAAAGGAAATCCTATAGAGGAGCAAACAAGACAACCTAAAGGAGGGGATGGGAGGGGGGAAGAAGGAAATTCTCTAAAGCACACGATGGACTTAAACATGTCGAAGTCAACCACTAAGCCGAGCGTGGGAAGGAGGGACGGGGAGGGAAAGGAGTGGGGATTGGGCAGGGGCTGGCTGGGCGATGTGTGCATGTGTGTCCACACAAGTTTTTTTTTTTTATCCCATTATGATGTATGAGTAAAATACACCAATAGGGTGCCGGGCGCGGTGGCGCACGCTTGTCATCCCCGCGCTTGGGAGGCGGAGACAGGAGGATCGCGTGGGTTCGAAGCCAGCCGCTGGCTTAAGAGACCCTGTTTCAAAAATATAAAATAGGTCTGGGAGTGTAGCCCAGAGGTAGAAGGGCTTCCAGGAACCCCAGTACCACCAAAAAAAAAAAAAAAAAATACACCAATAGGGCTGGGGGTGTAGCTCGGAGGTAGAATGGCCCCTGGGTTCCATTCCCAGTACCACAGAAAGCAAAAACAAAACAAAACAAGAGCTGGTTGTGTAGCCCAACTCCCCTTGGAGGACGGATGCTTTAATTTGGCAGTGACCCATTCGGATGGCTTAACTCATCAAAAAGAATGTCCCCCTTCTTCACATCTGAGCCTTTACCCGGTATGGAAAGGGGAAAAGAAATCTCCCGTGGTAATAAACCCATATGATCTCTGGTCCCCTGGTACCAATATATTCGTAGCAACTTCTGGAAAGAGGGCGCCCGTCACGCCGCATGTGTGCTTGAGTCCCTTTTTACAGGCCAGCCAATTAGCACACGTTTGAGTTTTTATGGGTGCAATTAAATCATAGTTGGTGGAGCCGTAAATGGCGCCTACTTTCGCAGCACATAATGGGATTAACGGAAGAAAATACACGGGCTTTAACACAAATCTCCCGTGTTTGCAGAGTAGCACCCGTTGAGCGCTTTTTGGGGTCATGGACACCTTTGTAAAAATGCCCAAAATTAGACATTCTGACACACGAAGACTGTAGATTCCCCGACGCACAAGTTCTACGGAGCCAGGCGTGGTGGCACACACCTGTAATCCTACCACTCGAGGGACTGAGACAGGATGATCACAGGTTCGAAGCCAGGCGCAGCAACTTAGCGAGGACCCCCAGCACCACAGCGAGGGCCTGTTTCAAAAATTAAAAGGAGAAAGTCGAGCCGGGCGTGGTGGCGCACGCTTATAATCCCAGCATTCCAGAGGCTGAGACCGGGGGATCGTGGTTCGTGCGTGGACAGCCTCAGTTACTTAGCGAGGCCCTCCGCAACTTAGTGAGACCCTGTTTCAAAATAAATAATTAAAAATAGGGCAGGCGGGACCGGGCGCGGTGGCGCACGCTGGTAATCCCTGCGCTTGGGAGGTGGAGACAGGAGGATCGCGCTGGCTTAAGAGACCCTGTTTCCAAATAAAAATATAAAAAATAGGTGTCTGAGAGTGTAGCCGGGAGGTAGAAGGGTAGGTGGGTGTAGCTTGGAGGTTGAATGCCCCTGGATTCCATCCTCAGACCTGCAAAATAAATGTATAATTATGTATTTACATATGAAATATATATAAGCCGGGCGTGGTGGCGCACGCTTGTCATCCCCGCGCTTGGGAGGCGGAGACAGGAGGATCGCGCGGGTTCGAAGCCAGCCGCGCGTGCTGGCTTAGGAGACCCTGTTTCCAAATAAAAATGTAAAAATAGGTCTGGAAGTGTAGCCCGGAGGTAGAAGGGCTTCCAGGAACCCCAGTACCACCAAAAAAAAAAAAAAAATATATATATATATATATATATAGATGCATATATATGGATATATACATATATCCATCATATAAAATAAAAGTATGAAACAGAGTACATAAAATACGAAAGGCAGCCCATCGGTAGCTCTGGCTAGCACGAGAATTCTCTTGGGCTCCTCGAGATCCTGGGCTCTGGGGACGGGGACCACTTGGGAGCAGAGAGAATCCAGTAGTAGTTGCAGGACCCTCTGCCTGTCCTGTACCTTGGGGCCCAGTTAGCTTGTTTGTGGAATAAAACAACAACCACAGCAACAGCGAAGCATTTATTTATTGACTCTTCCGCCTCACAGTAACCGTGACGGTCATTGTGGACATCGCGCCTGCCAATGACTTCGGCCCGGCATTCGTAGCCGCAAGCTATGCCTTCTCCGTCCCGGAAACGGCAGGAGGTAAGCGCTCCCTCCCTCGCTCCCTGAACCCCGGCTTCCGAGATGTCCAGTGACCCGCCAGGGATCACTGTCAGACCTCACATGAGTGCCCCATGGAGACTAAGCGCGGGAGGGAGCATCTGGGGCTCCGGTTAATTTTCTTTTTTTTTTTTTTTTTTGGTGGTGGTACTAGGGGTGGAACCCAGGGGCTTTCTACCTCCGGGCTATACTCCCAGACCCATTTTATACTTTATTTGGAAACAGGGTCTCACTAAGTTGCCGAGAGCCTCACTAAGTAGCTGAGGCTGGCTTCGAACCCGCGCGATCCTCCTGTCTCAGCCTCCCGAGCGCGGGGATTACAAGCGTGCGCCACCATGCCCGGCTGTCCAGTTAATTTTCAAAGTATCATCCTGATGATTCTCCAAAGACTCCGTTGACATTTGAGGTCAGAGCTAGGATTTTTTTTTCTTATATTCATGCATCGTGGTCCCACATCTTAATGCAGTTGAGGGTGATGGAGGCACGCCTGCACGGGGCACTCGGGAGCCTCCCCCGGCTCCCGCCCGCTCCTTCTCCCTCCCCGCCATCCTGGGCGCACACTGTGGCGGCTTTGATGCATATATATATACATACATATATACATATATATATATTCATCATGTCCGCTGACGGAGTCTTCCATCCTCAAGTCTCCTCCTCCCTCCCATCCCTCTCTGTTGGCTTGGCTCTCTCCCTCTCTCCACTACCTCTCCACTACGGTTTCTCAGTTTCTCGTCCTTTGTCTGGGGTCCCTCCTGTGTTCTAGCTCCCGCCTATGAGGACGAACACCCCACCTTTCACTTCCTGTGGCCGACTAATCTCACTTAGTATAAAAGTCTCCAGGACCCTCCATTTCCCGACAAATGACACGACTTTATTCTTCATGGCCGATGAGAATTCCACCGTGCGTGTACCCCGTCGTTTTGTGCTCCGTTCGTCTGTCGACGGGCATCTCGGCTAACTCCGTAGTTTGGCAGCTGTGAATTGTGCAGCTATAAACGTAGCTATGCACGCTTTACTATGGGAGTCCGGTCTCCGTTCCTTTGGGTAGATACCCAGGAGTGCTATACCCGGTCATATGGCAGGCCAAGTTCTTCTAAGGATTCCCCACACTGTGGTTGCCCTCCTTTGCAATCCCACCAACAATGTATTAGCGTTCCCACTTCTCCACGCCCTTGCCAGCATTTAGTAGTGTCTGTGATTTTAACGATCACCATGCTAAGTGGGGTTAGGTGAAATCTTAGGTCTAGGATTTTTGTAATAGACACATATATGCGATTCACTTTATTTCATTTATCTTCTCTTTTGCCTCCAAACTAGGTCCAAGTGTAAAGAAGTAGGGATGACGCGTCTACTACCCATGCAATTTATTTATTTATTTGTTTGTTTGTTTGCAGTACCGGAGATGGAACCCAGGGGCATTTTACCTCCGAGCTACACCCTCTGCCCTATTTTTTATTCTTTATTTTGAAACCGGGTCTCACTGAGTTGCAGAGGGCCTCACTAAGTAGCTGAGGCTGTCTGCGAACCCCCAATCCTCCTGTCTCAGCCTCCGGAATGCTGGGATTACACCCATGCGCTACCACGCCTCACCTTACCCAGGCAATTTAAACGCATTGAACACTTGGGTTCAAGATTTGCGGTTGAGTGTCAAGATAGTAGGGTCCTATCTCGACTGTGAATTAGGACATGTTGGTTAGCGCGGATCCAGGAACAAGAGACCTGAAGAGGGGCAGGAGAGGCAACACTTGTGTGTGTAGTTATCTAAGAGAGGAACATGTCTCTTCCTCAGCATCTCTAGGGAAGGCGAATCCTCCAGGCTTGACTATTCAAGGATGGATCCAGTCGGTTTGCTGTACTCAAACCACACTGGTGTCCGGGCGTGGTGGTGCACACTTGCAATCCCAGCACTTGGGAGACTGAGACAGGAGAATTGCAGGTTCAAAGCCAGCCTCGGCAGTTCAGTGAGACCTCAGCAACTTAGTGAGCATATATATATATATATATATATATATATATATATATATATATATATATATATTTTTTTTTTTTTTTTTGGTGGTACTGGGGTTCCTGGAAACCCTTCTACCTCTGGGCTACACTCCTATACCTATTTTTATATTTTCTAAAATTTGGAAACAGGATCTCTTAAGCCAGCGAGGCTGGCTTCAAACCAGTGCGATCCTCCTGTCTCTGCCTCCCAAGTGCGGGGATTACAAGCGTGCGCCACCACGCCCGGCTGAGAGCCTGTTTTAAATTAAAAAAAGTAAAATTAAAAATGGGTTGGGGGTATAGCCCAGAGGTAGAATGGCCTTGGGTGTTCAGTTTCCAGATACATACACAAAGACAGATAGACGGATGTACACAGACACACACACACACACACACACACACACACACACACACACACACACACTTTCTAAGAGAACCATAATGTGGGAGGAAGACCAGGAGCACTGGAGTCAAATAGGATTGGACTCAAATCTGCCGGTTACGCGGCTTAAGTGACCTTGGACAAGTCACATAATCTGTGTACCTTTGAGTTCTCGTCTGGTCAAAGACAATCACAACATCTGCCTCACAGAGCTGAGATGATAGCTAATAATCCTGCGTCCGCGGACTACACGGCACACCCGGGTAGCCATGATACCACTGCCGGTCAAATAAAAATCACTAGCATTTACTGAAGGCCTATGATGGATGATGTGCTAGAATTTTCTCTCATTAAAAAAAAAAAACACAACTGTCCTTGACCTTCCCCATCAGAGTGTATAAACTGAATAAAATTGGAGGAGTGGTTTTTTTTTTTGTGGTTCTGGAGGTGGAACCCAGGGGCTTTCTACCTCCGGGCTACACCCTCAGACCTATTTTCTATTTTATTTGGAAACAGGGTCTCACTAAGTTGCCGAGAGCCTCACTAAGTAGCTGAGGCTGGCTTCGAACCCGTGCTATCCTCCTGTCTCTGCCTCCCGAGCGTGGGGATCACAAGCGTGCGCCACCACGCCCGGCAGGAGTGTTTTTTTTAGGCAGGTGTTTATCAGAAGAGACAACGTCTTCATGACTCAGTGGCAATTTGCTTTAAAGAACACTTGTGCACAGTTAGAATTACTCAGAACACAAACTCTGCTCAGTCTACCAAACCTTTATCCTGTAAGTCCTGAGGACGTCACAAAAATCTGCTCATGTGGAAGCCCTTTCTCAAGCTAAGTTGGTTAGCTCAGAGGACTGGGGTGTGTCCTTAGGGCTACATGATATTTTTTTCCCCCTAACAGAATTATAATATTTAAGAAAAATTTAGATGAGGTATGTGATAAATCAACAAGAGATTCTGGAGTGGGGGTAAGCATAGGCAAAAATAAAAACATAATTTATAAGTAGTGATTTCAAAGAAAATAAGTTGAGTGTGGTGGCCCGTGGCTTGTCATCCCAACTTGGGAGGCTGAGGCAGGAGGATTGCAGGTTGAAGACCAGCCTCAGCTACTTAAAGAACTATAAAAATATATTTATTTATAAATAAATGTAAAAGTATGTTTATTTATAAATAAGTCAAAATAAAAAGGGCTGGGGGGTGTAACTCAGAGGTAGGCTGCCCTGGGCTCAATTTCTAGTACCAAGAGAAAGAAAGAGAGAAAGAAAGAAGGAAAGAAAGGGAGAGAGGAGGAAACACATGGAAATTAAATCGCACTGGGTTGCAAGCCACAAGGGGAAACTTTTCATCTCCAGTAGCTTTTGATGAGGAAGTTTGGCAGAATTATAGAGCTTCATAATTACTCTGTTTTGAAATTCAACTAACGATGCTCAGGATAGCTCTCAGTTTTTATTGCAAGGTTAATTTTACACGCACAGAAGAATAAGCTTCTCTTTATACCTAACCAGGTGTTAAATGGGTAAACGAGGCCGCTCTTACCCAGGACCGTACGCGAGAGCTGGCAGTCTTACCTGTAATCTCTCTTCTCCTATCAGTCTTGACGCCTTCCTCTTAATAATGATTATTTCCCAAAAGCAACGAGTGGGACTCTGTATTTCAGCATTACCAAAAGAAAACACATTCTTTCTTTACGAATGTGGTTCCTCTATGCTAGGTATCCTGATTTCAGTTCATTGCCTGCTTAATAACACGTTATACAGGACACAGATCTTGGTAAAAAAAAAAAAAGAGACTGCTCTCAGGGAAAGAACTTCTGGGAGGTTGGAGAGGCTGGGGACAGCATGTGAAATGGTTTGCTCATCATGATCCTTTATTCTTGATTACTGGCAGCCCAAACATTCAGCACACATGTTGGCGAGCCGGCTAGCATTATAGGGTGGGGTCCTGGAGTTATAGGGTGGGGTCCCGGAGTTTATAACTTAAATAGAAAGGGACCGAGAGGTCAGCCCATCACTGCTGTAACTATTACCGTAAATATGCTATGTATAAACGCTGGAAAAATTGGAGTAGTTCAACAATAGACATATATTTAGTCCCTGATCTAGGAATAGAGGTAGATAGTTGGCGGGTCTTAGCTGCTATGTCCTGGCCATGGCTGGGAGTCTGGGATGACTTGGCTTCTCCCTCCATTTTGAAAAGGCACGCGGAAGTAAATCCTCAAGGAAGTAGAGGGAGAGATACACTTATCATTAGAACGACGCCCATAGGGACCCAGTTACAGTCATGAGGGTGCTATAATGTAGTAGTAGTGAGGCAGGTCTAATCCCAGACAGCCCTCCGGGGCTGGTGGGTTTGCTCACATCCCATTGGCCAAGACAGATCACGTGACTGAGGTATCATGGGGGCCACCATCAAGTTATAGGCAATAAAACCTGGTGGTGGGAAGGGTAAAGAATTTTGGTTTTACATTCTCTTTTTGATTTTTAAAATTTCATTGTTTTTAGAATTTTATTTCATTGGACTCTTATTATTTAGTTTTTTTGGAATGTTATTGTTTTTAGAATTTTATTTCATCAGAATTTTATTTTATATTTTAGAATTTTATTTTTATTTATTTAATTTTATTTTTACTTTTTGGGTGGCCCTGGGGACTGAACCCAGAGGCCTTCTACCTTCAAGCTACACTCCCAGCCTGATTTTTATTTCTTATGTGACAATAGGGTCTTGCTAGGTTGGTGTGAGTCTTAAAACTTGCCGAGGCTGTTCTCAAACCTGCAATCCTCCTGTCTCAGCCTCTCAAGCACAGGGATTACAGGCATGTGCCACCATGCTCTGCGTGAATTTTATTATTTCAGAATCTTCTTACATTAACATTTTATTGGTACAATATAATTATGCAATGCACTGGATGCTATGTGTACACATGTCACTACGATTATGATTTACGTTATGACGCGAGTCTATAATGTACCAATAAAAGTATTTAAAAAGTAATTTTGCATTGTAGTGAGCCTCAAAGGGATATACACCAAATAAAATTTGTTTGCCTTTTAATACAATGAATGTCCCACCTCTGTTTTCTAAAAGGTTATTTAGGGTTACCGTACACCGAGAATTACAGCAAAGAGTGTCCGCACCTGTGGACGGTGTTAATTTCCATCTTGGTTTTTACCACGGCTGTGACCTGGGTCAAGTTACTTAACATCGCCTGGGCCTTGTTTCTTATCTCTAAAACAGAGTCGGGAGCGGCCCATAGATCACACTGCTGCTGAGAAGATGCAATGAGAGGTTGTGTAGAAACACAGATTTTATTTAGAATTCAGGACAGACCAGGCGCTACCCTAAGCGTTTTATGTATTTTAACTCATTCAAACTCCACGACGACTCCGTATCTTGGATCTTGTTATTTTCACGAGTTCCGCTGGTGACAGGCAGCAGCTGGGCGTTAGGATTTCAGAGTGTGCTGGGAGCGCTTATCTGATGTAATCTTGACCTGATGCTAAGATTAAGCTATAAATATTGCTGTGATGAAGTTATCTTTAGCTCCTGGCATTTGAGTTGTGCCACGTGGTTTAAAGTGGCCGAGGACCCTCCCCCCCCCCCTCTCTCTCCCAACATCATGGAGAATTGGAGTCTTCACACACATTTCATTGTCCCAAAGGATTTAGGTTATCCCCTTTGGGAAACCACAGAACTCTCTGGAAGGCAGGCGTCCTAACCTTTCTAGAGTAATATACGTGCCTGAGAAGGATAAACCCTATCGAAACCTTCATTGGCAGCTTTCCACAAAGTCGGCAGAGTGACGGCCGTGGATGAAGACCACCCTCCAAACTGTCTGACCTACAGGATAGCCAGCGGAGACGACCCGGTCGTACAACGATTCTGGATCCACCCTCTCTCTGGAGTGATGGAGCTCACCACCCAGCTCGACTACGAGGCTGTGAGGCGGTACAACCTCACCGTGGAAGCCGTGGACTGCGGCGGGGTCCACCCGCGCACGGCAGTGGCCACAGTAAGCAGAGGCAGGCAGGCTTTGAAATAATGGAGACTAGCCGGGCGCGGTGGGCACGCTTGTCATCCCCGCGCTTGGGAGGCGGAGACAGGAGGATCGCGCAGGTTCGAAGCCAGCCGCGCTGGCGTAAGAGACCCTGTTTCAAAAATATAAAATAGGTCTGGGAGTGTAGCCCGGAGGTAGAAGGGCTTCCAGGAACCCCAGTACCACCACCACCAAAAAAAAAAAAAAAAAAAAAAGAAATAATGGAGACTGTCAGTGCTTGTTTATTATGGCAGCAACGGCCCCACAATAAGCACAATAGAGAATGCAGAAGTTCTTCTGCTTCTAGATTATTCCATTCTTTCTGCACGTGTTAAGCTCTGGAACTCTGAGGCTTGCTTGGGAGTGAAGAAGGACCTGCTAACTCCTCTCATTCTCTCGTGGCCAGCAGATATCCTGGTTTCTTATTTGGGTATATTCTATCTCTCTCTACACATGGATTTTGTTAATCCTCATTTTAAGTGTGCGAGGTATGCCGGGCGTGGGGGCGCACACTTGTCATCCCCGCGCTTGGGAGGCGGAGACAGGGGGATCGCACAGGTTCAAAGCCAGCCTCAGCTACTTAGTGAGTTCCTTTGTAACCTGGTGAGACCCTGTTTCAAAAAACAATAAAAAATAGGGCTAGGGGTGCAGCTTGGAGGTAGAATGCCCCTGGGTTCCATCCCCAGTACCACAAAAACGAAACAAAACAACCCCCCCCCAAAAAAAAACCAACAAAAAAACCCCAGTTAGCCATGGTACGTTCTTTTGGCATCAGAGTGAGGAAAAACACCAGTATCTAATTAACAACATTAGAGGACTCTGGAAAGATGCCGAGGATGAATAATTTTTAAGATAATCACCAAGACGTGCAGGTTATACAGAGATTCTGGGGTTCAGCCTCTCTCTGGAATCATTAAACTCACCATTAGTAGCCAAACTATGAGTTTATGGCTAAGACCTGTATTTATTATGTGGTGTGTGTTATTTATGGGTGCGTGCATAGGATTTGTGCGTGTATGTGTGTATGTGTGTGTGTGTGTGTGTGTGTGTGTGTGTGTGTGTAAGACTATACCCACGATTAAATTATTTTTTAATTTGGAAATAGGGTCTAAGTTTCTGAGAGCTTTGCTAAGTTGCCGAGGCTGGCCTTGAACCTGTGATCCTCCAGTCTCAGCCTCCGAGTACTGGGATCACAGGCATGCACCACCATGCCCAGTGTGGTGTGTATTAATCACTATGTGGTTTCGTCATTGGAGAAGAACTTGAAGTCGGATTGAAAGATCATGGAGTCCCTATCCGGCCTGATGATTCAGTATACATTTCTTCCCACTGTGCTGAGCCCCCAGATTTCTTTTTACGTGATTATTAGATTTTATGAGTGTGTCACGGTAAGAAAAACATCAGACTTATTCACATCAACAATTAGGATGACCTTTGAAGGCACTGAATTATAGTCATGAGGCTGGAATTAGGTGGTTTAGTTGTCTTGGGATGATACTCCAGAGAGGCAAGTACCTGCGGTCGTTTTTCCTGCAGACATTTATGAACTCCCAGAACAGTGTAGGATGACACCGCTCACAATTATTCACTTATTACAAATGGGAAGAAGGTAAAGAAGACTTAGTAAAAAAAAATTTTCCATTGACTTTGTTCTTATAAACAGAATTTATGTTGTGCCTAAAGATAAAGTAGGAACATCTCTTTATCCTCTTCCTTTATCTTATAATGAATATTTATTGTTAGTCTATGTACAACATCGTGGGTTACAAAGAAGTATAAGAGGCTGTATATGCCTTCAGGGAGTTTAAAAATCTGAGCCCATGAAAAGTTAAGTGTGAGCCGGGCGTGGTGGCGCACACTTGTAATCCCAGCATTTGGGAGGCTGATACTGGAGGATCAAGGTTTGCAGACAGCCTCAGATACTTAGGGAGGTTTTTTGCTACTCAGTGAGACCCAGTTTCAAAATAAAGAATAAAAAATAGGGCTGGGGGTATAGATTGGAGGTAGAATGCCCCTGGGTTCCATCTCCAGTACCCAAAAAAAAAAAAAAAAAAAAAAAAGAAGAGAGTTAAGTAGTATATAGGAACTGGGCGTGGTGACACACACTTGTAATCCCAGTACTTGGGAGGCTGAGACAGGATCACAGGTTTAAGGCCAGCCTCAGCTACTTAGTGAGACCCCTCGTAACTTAGTGAGACCCTGTTTCAAACACAGTAAGTAAATAAAATAGGGCTAGGAGTGTAGCTCAGAGTAGAACGCCCTGCGTTCAATCCTCAGTAACACATACGCACACACGTGCGCAATGGTATATGGAAAATGCTAATTTGACTTTCAAGTTCAGAAAAGGGACATAGGTCTTTAGTTTCCAAAATATAGGGGCCCTTCATGGTTGTCATCATTACCACAAACATCCTCCACTTCTCCCTGAAAACCTAGTAAGGGCCAAGTTCTAGGACCTACCCTCATTCCTGAACCCAACCCCTGAGGCAGCTTCTGATACTCCTTTGACAGATGGGAGAATTATATTTCCAAGGCTGGGCGAGGTAGGATTAAGTCTGGGCATTTAATCATTATCATGGACCTAAATCTCTCCAATCCAATAGCAATTTCCATCACCTTGACTTTCAAAATACATTTTGAGTTCTTCCACTTCTCAGCTACCTACTGCTGCCCGGGTTAGCTACCATTCATTCATTCTCTCCTCTCCTCTCCTCTCCTCCCCTCTCTCTCCTCTCCCCTCTCCCCTCTCTCCTCTCTCCTCTCTCCTCTCTCCTCTCTCCTCCCCTCTCTCTCCTCTCCCCTCTCCCCTCTCCCCTCTCTCCTCTCTCCTCTCCCCTCTCTCCTCCCCTCTCTCTCCTCTCCCCTCTCCCCTCTCTCCTCCCCTCTCTCTCCTCTCTCCTCTCTCCTCTCTCCTCTCTCCTCTCTCCTCTCTCCTCTCCCCTCTCCCCTCTCTCCTCTCTCCTCTCTCCTCTCTCCTCTCCCCTCTCTCTCTCTCCTCTCTCTCCTCCCCTCTCCCCTCTCCCCTCTCTCCTCTCTCTCTCTCCTCTCCCCTCTCCCCTCTCTCCTCTCTCCTCTCCTCTCTCTCCTCCCCTCTCTCTCCTCTCCCCTCTCTCCTCTCTCCTCTCTCCTCTCTCTCTCTCTCCTCTCTCTCCTCCCCTCTCTCTCCTCTCCCCTCTCTCCTCTCTCCTCTCTCCTCTCTCCTCTCTCTCCTCTCTCCTCCCCTCTCTCTCCTCTCCCCTCTCCCCTCTCCCCTCTCTCCTCTCTCCTCTCTCCTCTCCCCTCTCTCTCTCTCCTCTCTCTCCTCCCCTCTCTCTCCTCTCCCCTCTCTCCTCTCTCTCTCTCCTCTCCCCTCTCCCCTCTCTCCTCTCTCTCTCTCCCCTCTCTCCTCTCTCTCCTCCCCTCTCTCCTCTCTCCTCCCCTCTCTCCCCTCTCTCCTCTCTCCTCTCTCCTCTCTCCTCTCTCCTCTCTCTCCTCCCCTCTCTCTCCCCTCTCTCCTCTCTCTCCTCCCCTCTCTCTCCTCTCCCCTCTCCCCTCTCCCCTCTCTCCTCTCTCCTCTCTCCCCTCTCTCTCTCTCCTCTCTGTCTCTCTCCTCTCTGTCTCTCTCCTCTCTCTCCTCTCCCTCTCTCCCCTCTCTCCCCTCTCTCTCTCTCTCTCCTCTCCCCTCTCCCCTCTCCCCTCCCTCCCTCCCTCTCTCTCTCTCTCTCTCTCTCTCTCTCTCTCTCTCTCTCTCTGCTGTGAGTTGAACTCAGGGGCATTCTACCTCCGAGCTACCCCCTCAGCTCTATTTCTTTTTTTCGGAGGGGGTTCTGGGGGTGGAACTCAGAGGCATTTGACCTCCAAGCCACACTCCCTGCCCTATTTTTTATTCTTTATTTTGAAACAGGGTCTCACTGAGTTGCAGAGGGCCTCGCTAAGTAGCTGAGGCTGTCCGCGAACCGCGATCCTCCAGTTTCAGCCTCCCGAATGCTGGGATTACGAGCCTGCACCACCACGCCCGGCTTCCATATTTATAGTTCGGAAAAGCAAGGTTAAGTGACTGGCACCCAATAAAGAAGGTCCCAAGCAGCAGGTCCAGGTTCTAATGAAGAGTTCTGTTTCAAGGTTAAGGTCATTCCCATGCCACAGACTCTCCCTAGATCCCTTCATGTACCACACAGAAACATCTTACCTACTGAAGAGGACACAGCGAGATCTAGTCTATGGAAGCATCGCCAAAGAACGAACAGTCCCCCAGGAGTTTAGCTGTGTTGTGAAAACATCATAGAAAAACAGTTTTGGAAGATAATGCTTGGAAATGTAGGCGACGCAAGGGATTTTGCTGAGAAAGTTATTAGTCGCCCGAGAGGTGGGCAGATAACCTTTCTGGGCCGACTGGCATTAGATCACTGACATTTTAAAGCCCTTGATATTTTGATTTCTTTCCATGTAAATCACAGTTCCTTGGTTTATAGTATTTTAATTAAGAAAAGGTCAATAACAGCCCCTGATTAAGGCTGGAGCATTCTTGGGAGGAATCGTATTGTTACCCAAAATATATTGTGCTTGAGAGGACAGAGAAGAGGTGATTAGTTAAGAAAGAGAAAGTGCCCGGGGTATGTCTGCCATTAAGCACGGATATTTAAAGGGGTCAAGGGAGTAAAACTTTTAGATGTCTCCTGCCTTACCGTCTCCTTTGCTATCTTTCCATAATTTGCGAGCTTTCCAGAGGCTCCTCTAATGAGCCCGACGCTCTCGCTAACGGCTCCCCTGAATGTCACGGCTGACCCAGGAATAATCAGCCGCTGACTAGTTGACTGACAGCCAGGAATGTGCGGGGAACATTTCTGCCAACTCCAAATTCTCGACCTTTTTTTTTTTTTTTTTTTTTTAACTTAATAATTCTCGGTGATCTCTCCCCGTCCAGATGCTCGGTTCTGATTTTGTGTATAAATAGTCCCATGATGTGCACGGGCCGTGTCTTCTTCCTTTGCCGCTGACAGGTCACGGTTGACGTCGAGGACGAGAATGACGAAGCACCGATCTGTGTGCCCTCTCTGCACAAGGCCGTCGTTTTTGACAATGTCGCCGCCGGGACAAACGTCAACGGCTTCAAACTGAATTGTCACGACCGAGACTCACACGATTTTGAAATGCGCTTTGAGATCGCTTCCGGTGGGTGGTCTAATTATTTCTTCTGGTCCAGTTGACATCGGTTATACCATGCTAAACATGAGGCGTAGCCCTAGAGTTGGCGGTGTTTAGAAAGGTTAAGCTGTTTCTTCCAGCATGAAGTGTCCCCAGGGTTACTACCTTCACTCTTACGTGTCCGGCTTGAGTCTTCCTATAATGGCGAGATCAGTGAGGTCCCAGGCACTTTGTCCTAGCAAAGACTTTGGGCTTGCGTGGGAAATGGGACGGGTCATAACGCAAGGAGCCGAGACCACTGTCCATGGTGCTGGCAAAAAAAAAAAAAAAATCGTGCCTTTCCACCTAAAGATAACAGTTCAAGTAGCTTGCTGGGATAGTTATTTTTGACCACATCATGGTTGGGCTGACACACATCTGTACCAAATATAGTCACCATCTTGTCCTCCGCAGAAGACATTCATTGGAGACTAACTGCGTATCAGGCAATGGGACTAGGAAATGGCACCCAGGAATCTCCAAGGCAGATAAGGATTTGCACGCATGGCATTATTTTTTCATTAAACTAATAGTAGCAGCAACAATTATTAAGTGATGAACCGTGATTAGCTCTATAAAGGAAAAATTCTTAGTGTCATAAAACAGCGTAAAGAGGAGATGTTATTTACCAAGTATGGAGGTCGGATCTGTTGACATTTGTCCAAAAGAACAGGAGGGAGGAGGCCAGTAAATGCTCATTCATTGTGAAGGCCGGTTGGACACGCACTCCCCCTTCCTAGATGATATTCCCCTTGGAGAAAGAAACGACGTGCCTCTTGCCTGTAACAGCGTCTCACAGAGAGCACGTGGAGTTAGTAGAGGATAGAGAGATGCTGGTGGTTGGGCTGGTTCCTTTGATCTAGACGAAGTTGAACATGACAATCAAATCGCTCAGTGGAAAGCCGGGCATGGTGAGCACGCTTGTCATCCCAGCATTCGGGAGGCCGAGACAGGAGGATCGCGGTTCGCAGACGGCCTCAGCTACTTAGTGAGGCCCTCTGCAACTCAGGGAGACCCTGTTTCAAAATAAAGAATAAAAAAAATAGGGCTGGGGGTATAACTTGGAGGTCAAACGCCCCTGGTTCCATCCTCAATATAGAAACAAACAAACAAACAAAAAATATTGCTCAGTGTAGAAGATAAAAGTCACTGGACAGTAGTGTCAGGTTTGAGCTGGGCGTGGTGGTAATCTCAGTACCTGGGGGACTGAGACAGGAGGATCGTAGTTTTGAGGCCAGCCTCAGCAACTTGTAAGGCCCTCCGCAATGTAGTGAGACCCTGTTTCAAAATAAAGAATAAAAACAGTGCTGGGAGTGTAGCTCAAAAGTAGAATGCCCCTGGGTTTGATCTCCAGTTCCATACACAAAAAAGAAAGATAGTGTGAGGTTTGCTGGCCACATGGGGGACCAGACTTTAAAACATGTTCTTCTAACCCAATAGTTTTATTGCCTATTTTATCTCAGTTTTATTATAAGTCATGTACAGATATAAGAATTCAGAATACAATAGAAATTTAGCTTATTTATACTTACTGTGTTCTAATTTAAGGCAGCTTGAGGAAACCGTTCAACGTGTCTTGAAACAATTCTAATTTTTAAATTATACTTTTTTTTTTTTTTTTTAAGGAAATGAGGACCAGCACTTTGGATTCGACCCAACTCGAGGCTCAAATACTCCGAAACTGATTGTGAAGAATCCTTTCAACTTTGAGTCTGGAGCTGAAGGGCCGCGGCATTACCATCTGGTGGTGCACGTCACCGATGACAATCTGAAATACGGCGCGCCCACCAAGCCCAGGACAGGAACCGCTGTGATCGATATTGACGTGACAAGAGCCAATACTGCCCCTCTCCCAACCAGTTCAGAAGTAAAGAGTTACCCAGTTTAACTAGGGGTCTCTGTATGGGACATAGGCTGCCATAAATTTAAGTTTTATCTGAAAGGGCTCAAACACTGATCAGAGCAAACCCTTCTCTCAAATGTTCCCCATCGGCTGCTGGGCCACATTAAAAAAAATTTTTTTTTTTGCAGTCCTGGGGATGGAACCCAGGGGCATTTTACCTCTGGGCTACACCCCCAGCCCTATTTTTTATTCTTTATTTTGAAACAGGCTCTCACTGAGTTGCAGAGGGCCTCACTAAGTAGCTGAGGCTATCCGGGAACTGCGATCCTCCTGCCTCAGCCTCCCAAGAGCTGGGATTATAAGTGTGCGCCGCTATGCCCAATGTGGGGCCGTGTTTTACAGTGAGCCTCTGTGAATATGAGATGTGTGGGTGGGAGAGCATGGTGGTCGCTGTATATGGTGCAGAGTGGACTCCAGGGCAGCCCGTTATATCAGAATGAGCCAGAAGTCTTGCCCACCAGAAGAGACCACCACCCAGTGAATTCTATCACAGGAATGTCTCTATACCTCAGCACTTTAAAAGATTATTCTCAAGCCGGGCGTGGTGGCACACTCTTGTTATCCCAGTACTTGGGAGGCTGAGACAGGAGGATCGCAGGTTCACAGCCAGCCTCAGTTAACTTAGTGAGGCCTTCTGCAACTTAGGGAGACCCTGTTTCAAAAATAAAGAATAAAAAAGTAGGGCTGGAGGTATAGCTCGGAGGTAGAATGTCCCTGGGTTTAATCCCAGGTGCCACAAAAATAAATACGTAAAAAAATAAATAAGTAAATAAATAAATAACTCTCATACTGGGAAAGCTGAGAGAGGAGGATCACAAGTTCGAGGCCAGTCTTGGCAATTTAGTGAGGCCCTCAGCAACTTAGTGAAACCCTGTTACTAAATAAGAATCAAATGGGCCGGGGGTGTAGTTCAGAGGTGGAGTGTCCCTGAATCCAATCTCTAGTACCAAACAAACAAACAAGCAAAACTATGTAAAACCCCCGAGTATCATCAGTGCTGTTCATAGCCACGGGAACCTCTGTGCCAGGGGCTTATAGTGCGTGGCTTATAGTCACCATTTAATTTTCACTTCAACCCTAACCCTATGAAGTTTAGTAGACCCTTTTGCATCTTATTATTTAAAAAATAAGTATCCAAAATCTCTTCAGAGTTCCAGAGTGGCTTCTGAGTTACCCCCAAAGGAGGTCCTTTCAGTAAACTTTATGGTACATTTTATTGTCTCTTCTGTCCTTCGAGATAGAAGCGTTAATAAAATGTATGGATGGCAAATCGTTTCACCAGGATATTTGGTTCTCCAGAACAGACTGTTCTCTCGAGCTGCACCAAAGGGTTCTTTGTGCTTGGAGTAGACCGTAGAGGCGTGTAACCATAAAAGGACCTCAGACCCCATCTAATCCAGCCCCTCGATTTTATGGATGGGAGAACCGAGGGTAAAAAAGAGAAATGGTTTCATGAGAATCATAGGAAGGTCACTACATGCAGCTCAAGTCTTTATGTTCTTATTTTCGTGGCTTTTTTGGTCTCGTTTTTGTGGCACTGGGAATGGATCCGGGGGTGGGGGGTGGGAGTTCTAACTGAGCCACATCCCCAGCCCCATTTTATTGTTTATTTTGAAACAGGATTGCAAGTCTTAGAAAGTGAAGGGCCATATGGTTTTTTTCTCATATGTGGGAGCTAGGGGGTAACTGGGGATACCAGAGGGGCTTCAGAAAATGGAGGAGAAATTCCCGTGGAGCCAGGAGGTGGTGCAGGGGAAGAGGGGGTTAGGGCCAATGAAGGAATTATTACCACCACCATTACGTACATATGTGAGAGTATCAATGTCAATCTCGATGGGGAAGGAGGGATGGGGGAAGCCCGCCAAGGTCTCCATCACTGCCAGCTACATTAGGATGTGAGACTAGAATGTGGCGATAAAAGTAGAAAAATAAATAAAGCCGGGCGCGGTGGCGCACGCTTGTCATCCCAGCATTCGGGAAGCCGAGACAGGAGGATCGCGGTTCACAGACAGCCTCAGCTACTTAGCGAGGCCCTCTGCAACTCAGTAAGACCCTGTTTCAAAATAAAAAAAATAAGAAATAGGGCTGGGGGTGGAGCTCAGAGGTAGAACGCCCTTAGGTTCCATCTCCAGTAACACACACACACACACAAAGTAAATAAATATTGAGTAGAATTAAAAGAAAAAAATAAGAAAGAAAAAAAAAAGAAAAAGAAAGAAACAGGCCTCCTTTATGTTGCTTTATGTTGTGATATTTCAGTATCACCTGCGGGGTTTGGAAAAAAATCTGTGGTCTGAATTAATACCCCACTGTCTGTGTAGAACTGTGGCTCTGTACAGATGTCTCGGTGCGTACATAGAGGCTTTCTGAAAACAGGAACTTATGCTTTGTTTGCGTTGAAATAATTTTTTTTTTTTCCAGCAAAGAGAAGGTCTGACCATTGTGTACACAGCCATCAACACCTACGATTCCAGGGACTGGTACCTTCCTTTCACCTTTGCGCTGATGGCTCTTTTCTTTGCTGGATTGGTTTCCTGGGGATGTTTTCTGCTTTGGAGATATGGAAACCTTATGAAGTGTTGTCAGAAAATGGCCAAGGACGTCTCAAAGCCCAAACCCAAGTATGTGATTTGGTTTTTCTTCCTAAACTTTTTGATATAAAGAATTAAAATCAATTGAGGCTCAACAATCTTAACTCTGAGGCTTCTGTCTAATTTTGCTTTTGAGGAGCACAGAGGAGTGTGCCTGGGATACAAACCCCAATGGTCCTTTTCACCCCTGATCCCAAATCCACTCTAGCTCAGAAAGAATTGGGGATCTTACCTAAAAAAGAAAGCAAAGGAATGTTATTGAGTTATATCATAGGATGTTTGTTACTGATTTTCTGTGGAAAGATGTTTTGAACAAATAAATTCATGAGCAAAAACTCCCCATAAACAACTCCCATTATTATTATTATTTATATTATTATTATTATTATTATTATTATTATTATTATTATTGTGGTACTGGGGTTCCTGGAAGCCCTTCTACCTCCGGGCTACACTCCCAGACCTATTTTTACATTTTTATTTGGAAACAGGGTCTCCTAAGCCAGCGCACGCGGCTGGCTTCGAACCTGCGCGATCCTCCTGTCTCCGCCTCCCAAGCGCGGGGATTACAAGCGTGCGCCGCCACTCCCGGCCCCCTGTTATTCTAATGAGAGTGTTTTCATGGGCAGACACTTGATAATCATTGGGAACCAGCCAAGGATTGATCATAAATGAAGGCACCTTCTCCACACATCTATCTGTTTTGAACCCTCTCTCAAGCTGGGCAGAGGGTCTGCTTTGGTCCCTGATATCACTGCTATAATCAAAGCAACTGACCACACAACTTACAGGAAGGGAGATTCATTTGCTCACGGCTCTTTGGAGATTCTGGGTTCAGTTCATGTGAGGCTGGGGCCTGAAGCTCAGGTCGTGGCGGTGGAGAGTGAAGAGAGCGTATAAAGCTCTGCTCTCACATCATGATGGCCGGAAGCAAGGGGGCAAGCGAGGGGATTTATACACGCCAGTGCAATCCCTCAGGCCCCACCCCAGGGACTCACCTTCCCTAGCCACATGCTTCTGGTCTCGGTTACCACCCAGATAAATCCATAATGGATTTATCTACTGCTGAGATTAAACCCCTCCTGACTTAATTCTATCAACCCTGGACTTTTCGGGGAACATTCTATATCTGACCACAATGAAATGTATAGACTATGCGGCTGCTTTTACCATCATTCAAGATAGTTCCTACAGGTACAGAATATCATGGCTTCAAAAATAGAGGCAGAAACCTGGCGTGGTGGCGCACGCTTGTAATCCCAGCATTTGGGAGGCTGAGACAGAAGGATCGTGGTTTGCGAACAGCCTCAGCTACTACTTAGTGAGGCCTTTTACAACTCAGTCAGATCCTGTTTCAAAATAAAGAATAAAAAATAGGGCTGGGGTGTAGCTCAGAGGTAGAATGCCCCTGGGTTCCGTTCCCGGTACCACAAAAATAAATAAATAAGTAAATAAAATAAATAAAAATAGAGATGGAATTGAATTTTTATTAAGTAAAAAGAGCTAATTTATGTCTCCATAAGTGGAGGTGGGAGATAATGAATACCGTCTTATTATTCCTCAGAAGCATCTCTTGTTTCCTGGGCTAAAGACAGTATGATAATAGCCATTTGCTGACTACTAAATACAATTATTATTTCTAACCATGTGTTCGTATGATGAAGCTAATATTTTGCCAAATTTTCTTTTTATACAGAGGAGTAAAATACCTTTCAGGTAAGAGACAGATTGCTGACTTTTACATGATTGTGCTTGATTTTTTTTTTCTTTGTGTGTGTGTGTACAATTTTTCAAATGCCCCTGACCAGCCACCTGCTTTTTATGTATTTATTTTCAAACAGGAGATAGAAATGAAACAGAAAAGGCTGTTCTGGGAAACAGAAGTAAAAAATTAGAAGTGTTAACAGTAAGTACCTTTTTGTGACTTCTCTATAATCAAAGAAAGAAGACTGCATTTTTCTCCCTATAATTTTTGCACGATAAAAAGTTCTTACATCTAAACATATGGCAAACCTACTCAAGTGTCAGAGAAAGGAAAGAGACTAATTTAAATTTATCCGTTTCTGTTGCAAAACGACTCCAGACAAATGGGAAATCCAGTGTTATTCACCATTACTTAAAAATCACAATATTTCAAAATAAATTATGCGTGTGATAGACCCGAATGAGTTCTTCTCTCTTAGCGTTTTCAGCAGATGGTAAATCGACACCCTGGAGTCTGCACACCACCTTTAGCTCGCCTGAGGCTTATTCACTGAAAAACTCACATAAACAAGTCTACAAGGCTAAGGCTGGCCCAGGGGAAGAGAAATAAATGTACAGTAGAACAAGAAAGGGTATTCCTAGTGTCCAGTTTTCATTTTTCTCCCATATCCTCTAGCCTTTCCTACTGGAGTCTCAATTGACCTTGACATGGTCTCAGAAACTGGTTCTCTTTATTTTCTTCGACTCTTGTTGGTACGTTTAAATTTTATATCATAAGTGAGGTTCAAAGCGACACAAACATAAATACACATAGCACTTGGGTGTTTCCCTCGTCTCCCGCCCTGTTCCGCCCTGCTCCCGACCTGTAGGTGTTAGTGAGATTCCCGATGGATCCTGTATGTGCGGCTATGACCTCGTTTGCCCTGCTGGCTTCCTCGGTTCTCCATTTCCCCCTCCCATCCCCTTCCCCCAGTTCACGTCCACTGCTCTTCCGGCCTCTCTCGTCATTTATCTGAGTCGCTTTTGTTTCTGTTTTTTCCTGAGCTTCCACAAATGAGAGAAAACCTAGGACCCCCGACTCTCTGGCTTTGGCGGACCACCCTTAGCACCATATTCTCTACTTCTGTCCATTTTCCTGCAAATGATACAATTTCATTCTTTTTATGACCAAGTAGACTTCCGCTGTGTGTATAAACTGCATTTCTTTTTCTTTTCTTTTTTTTTTTTTTGTGGTACTGAGGATGGAACCCAGGGGCATTTTACCTGCGAGCTCCACCCTCAGCCCTACTTTTTTATTCTTTATTTTGAAACAGGGTCTCACTGAGTTGCAAAGGGCCTCACTAAGTAGCTGAGGCTGTCCATGAACATCATTCTCCTGTCTCAGCCTCCTTAATGCACCATCATGCCTGGCTTTAAACCACATTTTTTTTTTGGAGGGGGGGACAGGTCTGGAGATGGAACCCAGAGGCATTTGACCTCTGAGCTACACCCCCTGCCCTATTTTTTTATTCTTTATTTTGAAGCAGGGTCTCACTAAGTTGCAAAGGGCTCATTAAGTAGCTGAGGCTGTCCGTGAACCACGATCCTCTGGTCTCAGCCTCCCGAATGCTGGGATTACAAGCGTGTGCCACCACACCCAGCTTAAACCATATTTAAAAAAAAAATCCATTCAAAAGCCAGGCGTGGTGGTGCACGCTTGTAATCCCCGCGCTTCGGAGGCTGAAACAGGAGGACCGCACAGGTTCGAAGCCAGCCTCAGCTACTTAGTGAGGCTCTCGGCAACTTAGTGAGACTCTGTTTCCAAATAAAATAGAAAATAGGTCTGGGAACATAGCCCGGAGGTAGAAAGTCTCTGGGTTCCACCCCCAGAACCACACACACACACACACACACACACACACACACACACACACACACACACAATTCCATTCATTTGCCGATGGTCTCGAGTCTGTTGCATAATTTGGCTATTATGAATTGTGCTTCTATTAACATAGGGTATACATTTATTGCCAGAGTATTCCAAATTTAATTCTTTTAGAAAAATACAGAGGAGTGATAGAGTTGGTTCACAGGATGGTTCCATCCCTGGTCTTTAGAGGAACCTTCATACTGATCTCCATAATGGTTGCCCTTATTTACAATCCCACCAACAGTGAGTGTCCCCGTCTCCCCACATCCTCGGCAGCATTTGGTATTGTTTGTATTCCTAATGATTGCCTTTATAACTAGAGGTAGATGGCATCTCAGTACAGTTTTGAATTGCATTCATCTAAACAATATTGATATCAAACTTTTTAATATATTTATTGGCCGATTATATTTCTTCTTTTAGGAAGTGTCTATTAAGTTTAATTGTCCATCTTTTTTGCAGTACTGGGGATGGAACCCAGGGGCATTCTACCTCTGAGCTACACCCCCCAATCTTTTTTTTTCAGGGTAGAGTTCTATTTACCTCCTTAGCTAGATTTAGTGTTTTATTTTTTGAAGCTGTTGTGAATGCGATTGTTTTCTGGATTCCTTTTCCAGTGGATTCATGGCTGGTGCATAGAAGTGCTATTGATTTTTGTAAGTTGGTTTTGTATCCGGCTACTTTGATGAATTTGTTTACCAGCTCTAGAAGGCGTCTGGTTGAGAACTTTGGACTTCTTAAGTACAGGATCATATCATCTGCAAACAGAGATAATTTTAGTTCTTCTTTCCCTGTTTGTACCCATTGGATTTCCTTTCCTCGCCTTATTGCTTTGGCTGGAATTTCAAGTACTGTATTGAATAGGAGCTGGTTCTTTTTCAAGGATTCTCTTGCCTGTTCCCTTAGGAAATGGAGGCCACTTAATCTCCTGTATTAGTTTGCTCAAGCTGCCTTAACAAAATACCAGACCGAGTGGCTTAAATAGCAAAAATATACTTCTCACAATCCCGGAGGCTAGAGGTTTCTGAGGTCTTTCTCTTTGGCCTTCTGGTGGTCTCCTTTTCACTGTGTCCTTCCATGGCCTATGACAGCGGTCTGTCTCTGTTGTTAGCATCCTAATCTCTTCTTACAAGAACACTGGACATCTTGAGTCAGGGCCCACTCACATTTTTACCTTGATTACTACTATAAAGACCCTGTCTCCAAATGAGGTGATGTTTGGGGGCTTGGTGGTTAGGATCTCAACATATGAATCTGGGGAGAGGAGCACAGAGTAGGCTAGAATACCTCTCAGACAAAATAAGAAATTTTGCTTTTTTTTTTTTTTTTTTTTTTTAAAAAAAAAAAAAAAGAACCCGAGTTAGCAGTCGCCACAGGTCGACTGATGTGAGCGAGGGGTTTGGAAGGAGACAAGAAGGGCAGGCAGTGCTGGTCCCTAGGCTGAGCCACTTCTACAGAACAGGAGGAGGAGGTGATTTATACGTAGTCGTCTGCTCAGAGCATTCGACACAGGCTAACACTAATTTTGCCAAGCTGACTTTCTTGCTAACCTCGTGTGCTTTTCCAAAGGAAACCATTGTGTATGAGACCGTGTTTGATGGAGAAGCCATTGATCCAGGTACGGTGCTTCCTTATCTTTCGAGCTAAGCCCATCTTGCCGAGTTGAATATGAAATCGTGTGAGATTAGTTTGTTCATTCCTCACACTTTGCAACATGAGATTCCATCCTAATGCAAACCGTGTTAGGGCCAGGCAGGTAAAATGAAGGACACAATGGGATCGGGTAAGAGAGTCAGTTGCTCACCGACGCAATAGTCCTTGGGGAGTCACCTATTCCTCAACTCCCCCATCCATTGCCAAATGGGAGTGATACCTGGCGTGGCCAGAATTCTACTGCTTCAGAATGAGCTGCACAGCCCAGCTTGGTGGCACACACCTGTAAACCCAGGACTTGGGAGGCAGAGACGGGAGGATCACGCAGGTTCAAAGCCAGCCGCGCGCTGACTTAGGAGACCCTGTTTCCAAATAAAAATGTAAAAATAGGTCTTGGGAGTGTAGCCTGGAGGTAGAAGGGCTTCCAGGAACCCCAGTACCACCAAAAAAGAAAAAAAAACAAAATTAAAAATAAAGCTGGGTGTGGTGGCGTGCGCTTGTAATCCCCGCGCTTGGGAGGTGGAGACAGGGGTATCGCGCAGGTTCCAAGCCAGCCTCGCTGGCTTAGGAGTCCCTGTTTCTAAATAAAAAAAAAAAAATAAAAATAGGTCTGGGAGTGTAGCCCCGAGGTAGAAGGGTACCATCCCCAGGACCACCAAAATCAATAAATAAATAAAAAATAAAAATAAAATAAAAATAAAAATAAATAAAATAGGGCTGGGGGTATAGCTCAGAGGTAGAGCACTCTCGGGTTCAATCCCCACTCCCACATAAAAGAAGAAAAATTTAAAAAAAGAGGGTCTGGATCCACATTGTTATGTGAATTCTGTCCATTTTTTGAATGAGGATAGCTATTTCTTTTTTTTCTTTCTTTCTTTTTTTTTTTTTTGGTGGTACTGGGGTTCCTGGAAGCCCTTCTACCTCCGGGCTACACTCCCAAGACCTATTTTTACATTTTTATTTGGAAACAGGGTCTCATAAGCCAGTGCGTGCGGCTGGCTTCGAATCCTCCTGTCTCTGCCTCCCAAGCGCGGGGATTACAAGCGTGCACCACCACACCTGGCAGAATCATAATTTCGTAAGAGGGAAGAGTCATGCTCAGAAGCCAGGCAGGATGTCACCAGAAGCCGCATCCTTAGTACTCTTCCTGGCCTCACTACCCAGTGAATTTCTTGGCGAGGAGAAGCAGCCCATCATCCAGATCCTTCCACTAAACAAATAGATGGTGTCCGTGAGTCCACACAGGCCAGGAGCCCCCCACCCCCTTTCTGCTGATGCAGTGCCTGCTGGAACCCCACTTGCGTCTTCTAGCCCCCCAGACAGAGCTACTCTGGGTTTAGACCCAGGCAGCTGGCTGATTTTTGAACCTGGCCGGTGGCTGTGTGACTCAGGACTCCACTTGTGAGTTCCAGCAGGAAGTACTGAACGATGGTGGAGCTTTTTCTGGTGGGACAGATCTTTTCTGGTGGAGGAAGGTGAGTTTCCAGTGAAGTACCTTATTTACCTCAGTGCAAGAATCACCTGCTTGCTGATGGATTTTATTTATTTTTTATTTTTATTATTTTATTTATTTATTTATTTTTATTTTTTATTTTTTTGGTGGTACTGGGGTTCCTGGAAGCCCTTCTATCTCCGGGCTACACTCCCAGACCTATTTTTACATTTTTATTTGGAAACAGGGTCTCCTAAGCCAGCGCCCGCGGCTAGCTTCGAACCTGCGCGATCCTCCTGTCTCTGCCTCCCAAGCGCGGGGATTACAAGCGTGCGCCACCACGCCCGGCTTTATTTTTATTTTTTTTGCGGGACTGGGGATGGAACCCAGGGGCATTCTACCTCCGAACCACACCCCCCAGCCCCATTTTAAAATTATATATATATAATATATATTATAGTATATATAATTTATATATAATTTATATATATTATACATACAATTTATATATAATTTACACACATATATAATTTATATATATAATTTATTTATATTATATAATTTATATTTAATTTATTTATATTATATATAATTTATATATAATTTATTTATTTTTATATATATTTATAAATATAAATATAAATATATATAAAATATAAATATATATAAAATATATTTATATATTTATATTTATATATTTATATATAATTTATATACATTATATATACAATTTATATATATAATTTATATATATTATATATACAATTTATATATATAATTTATTTATTTTTAGTGGTACATTGTAATTATACATCACATTGGAATACAAGACTTGTGAGGATATACAAACACACATCATCCAATTAGCCCTCATCCAGTCCCCATCCCATGGGTCTCACTGAGTTGCAAAGGGCCTCACTAAGTAGCTGAGGCTGCCCTCGAACCCGGATCCTTCTGTCTCAGGGCTAGGGAGCAAATGTTGCCACCGAGCCTTGGAATTCATTTCCTCTGTGTTCTGGGTTTTCCTTCTCGCAGTGTCTGGGAATGTGTACGAATTTAACAGCAGGACGGGAGCAAGAAAGTGGAAGAGGCCCCCCAGCTCCACCAAGGAGGAGTCCTTGCTGACCCTCTCCTCCCTCCCGGAAGCCCGCCCCTCGCAGGAATGAGCATCCCAAGAACTCCCGCGAGAAGACGAGCTCGCGCTTCGGTGGCTCTCGAATAAAATTGTGGTTGGGAGCAGGTGTGGTGAGCATGCTTGTGATCCCCGCGCCTGGGAGGTGGAGACAGGAGGATCGCGCAGGGTCGAAGCCAGCCGCGCTGGCTTAAGAGACCCTGTTTCCAAATAAAAATATAAAATAGGTCTGAGAGTGTAGCCCGGAGGTAGAAGGGCTTCCAGGAACCCCAGTTCCACCCCAAAATGAATAAATCAATAAATAAATCAATAAATAATTGTGGTTGGGAGTGTAGCCCAGAGGTAGAAGGGCTTCCAGGAACCCCAGTACCACCCAAAAATAAATAAATAAATAAATAAATAAATAAATAAATAAATAAATAAATATATAAATAATCGTGGTTGGGAGGTCAGCTGCTCCCTGTGCGTTTATGGCTTTCCATAAGCCTCCCGTTGCAAGGTCTTGGAGGGGTCAGCTTTGACAGAGACTAAGTTGGTGTCTGGTCCTTGTCTTCCTTTGCCCAGGACAATGTTGGCTTCTTTAGATCAGAGACCTAGTTAGATCTAGGTATTTAATTCAGAGCGCTTCTTTTTACTATGACCCACAGAACAGAAGGGGGAATTATCTTTAGGAAAGAAGTTTTGGGGTGTAACAAAAACAGGCAGGATCACCTGGGTGTGTAGCTCAGTGGTGGGACGCTAGCCTAGCATGCAGGAGGCCCTGGGTTCAATCCCCAGCACCACCAAGACACAAAACAAAAGCAAATAAAACTAAACTAAAAGAAAACGAAAACAAAAACGCAGGGTCATAGCAGGGCACAAAGTAATCTCAGTAATGGGGAGGCTGAGACAGGAGACCACAGGTTCAAGGCTCACCTTAGCAACTTAGCAAAACCCTGTTTCAAAAAAATAAAAACAAGCCGGGTGTGGTGGTGCACGCTGGTAATCCCTGCGCTTGGGAGGCTGAGACCGGAGGATCGTGGTTCGCGGACAGTCTTAGCTACTTAGTGAGGCCCTTCGCAACTGAACGAGACCCTGTTTCAAAATAAAGAATAAATTATTGGGCTGGGGGTGTAGCTCGGAGGTCAAATGCCTCTGGGTTCCATCCCCAGACCTGTAAACAAAAACAAAAACTCCAAAACAACAACAACAACAAAAACCCGTGGGCACTCTAATTATCTCCCTCCTTGGCTATCAAAAGATGTGCCCAATTATATCAGAAGTGCTGTTGATAGGAGGAGCTAAGTCCACACTTAGTCTAAAATGGAGTTTAGCATGGGACCACGGTTTTTTTTAATGATCCTATCCTATCCAAAGTAATATAATCATAGCCAGAAGCTGCAAGGGGCTTGAATGCCCGGAGCTATCTTCCTCCTGTTCATCTCCCTTTGTGTAGGTTCACAAACAGTTCCTTTTCAGCTCCGGGACAGCTGTGACTTTCCGTCAAGAATAGGCACCCGCAAAAAAACACCAGGCTCATTCTCTCTTGATGTCGGCCTCGCATGGGCCCATCCTCAGTCGGCATTAGGGTGCGGAGGACGTCTGTGGATTTGAAGTCTGGGCTCTGGTTAAGTCATGCTCTCCCTCTATAAGTTCAATGCTTTTTCCCAAAAAAATGCATATAAAAATTCCTGCCCAGCTGGGCGTGGTGGCACATACTTGTCATCCCAGTACTTGAGAGGCTGAGACAGGAGGATTTCAGGTTTGAGGCCAGCCTCAGCAACTGAGCGAGGCCCTCTGCAACTTAGTGAGACCCTGTTTCCAAGTAAAGAATAAAAATAGGGCCAGGCGTGGTGGTGCACGCTTGTAATCCCAGCATTCGGGAGGCTGAGACCTGAGGATCGTGGTTCGTGGCCAGCCTCAGCTACTTAGTGAGGCCCTCTGCAACTTAGTGAGACCCTGTTTCAAAAAAAAAAAAAAAAATAGGGCTGGGGATGTAGCTCAGAGGTAGAATGCCCCCGGCTTCAATTCCCAACACACACACATACATACAAAAAAAATTTCTAAGCTGGGCGTGGTGGCGCACGCTTGTAATCCCAGCATTCGGGAGGCTGAGACCGGAGGATCGCGGTTCGCGGCCAGCCTCAGCTACTTAGTGAGGCCCTCTGCAACTTAGTGAGACCCTGTTTCCAAATAAAATATAAAATGGGCCTGGGAGTATAGCCTGGAGATAGAAAGCTTCTGGGTTCCACCCCCAGTACCAACCCCCCCAAAAAAAAACCCAAAAACAAACAAACAAAAATCCTGCCCTATTTCCATCTTAGTTTTGTAATAAAAGACAACATAAAATGATTGAGATCTGGAGATCTGCACCTGCCAGCTTCTTAACATGTGCGCCCTATTTAAGCGTGAGACCCGGATGGGTTTCATTAGATTGAAACCGGTGGCCGAGAGAGCCTGGCTTGGGAGGCGGAAGACGAAGGGGCTCCCTGCGCGGTTTGAGGCCGATCGGAGTTCACTTTGGCTGGGCTTGAGCTTCCCCACATCTGTGGAAGCGCATTCCGCCCCTCCAGATGGCAGGGCAATTCTCCACCCGGGGAGAGACCGCAGATTGCCTGGGAAACCGTCCTCTTGACGGCAACACTGCTCTCTCTGGATCCATTCTGAGTTGATGGATACAGGCGTGTGAGTTTCCATCTGCCTCCACCTGAGCTTGTTAAGGAGGAAAAAATAAAGAACTATAAAGAAAAGCACTAAAAAGCACTAATAACCTTTCTTTTCAAAGCCTGGATCGAGTCAATTTATGTAGGATCTGCTGGTGCCATAAAAAAAGAAAGAAAGAAAGAAAGAAAAAAAAAAGAAAGAAACGGGAAGTTGGTGTTTGTTTTCAGTGCAAACACAAGTCTGTTTCAACTTGTCCGATTGTTTTGGCTCTGTTTCAGATCTGCCAACAGAGAAATTTCTGAGCTGGAGACAGCGCTGTAGGGGAGGAAGAGGGCGGCCCTTGAGGGCGGGGCTCTGGAATCAAACTTTCTGTGTCATGAGCAGTATACCTCCCAATTCTAGATGGCTATTTATTTATTTTTCTTAAATGATTAAGATGATTAAGAATTGTGTGTGTGTGTGTGTGTGTGTGTGTGTGTGTGTGTGTGTGAGAGAGAGAGAGAGAGAGAGAGAGAGAGAGGCGCTGATATAAATTTTGATAAGGTAAAGGTGTACAGCTTTAAATAAAATCTGGGTTTCATTAGACTTTATATTGCTCAAAGAGAGAAATTGTGACCTCCCAAGAGTTCCATCCCAGAGCCTATAGAGTTGTTTTAATCGGATCCACAGAAATACTGTAGTTATGGCATTGAGGGCTCTTTCTCCCCCACTGGCCCAAGAGAAAGGCCCCGTAAATAATAAATACATTACCTTGAAATATGTCCAGACAAATTCTTATTTAATAGATGATTAAGATAATAGGAGGCCGGGCGTGGTGGCGCACGCTTGTAATCCCCGCTCTTGGGAGGCCGAGACAGGAGGATCGCACAGGTCCGAAGCCTGCCTCAGCTACTGAGTGAGGCTCTCGGCAACTTAGTGAGACCCTGTTTCCAAATAAAATCTGGGAATTTAGCCCAGAGGTAGAAAGCCCCTGTGTTCCATCCCAGTACCGCAAAAAATAAATAAATAAATAAATAAATAAATAAATAAATAAATAAATAAAAGATAATAGGGGATGCCGTGCCCTATGACATTTCCTGTGTTTTCCCTGGGTTTCCATAAACATCTTCAGGATGGGAACTAACTACCTACCAGGCAGATCTTTGCTTTGGGAAACAACGTCAGCGACTAGAATTATTTCATTGAAGCCAAGTGAAAAATCGGATCGACGCTGTGAAATACGTGCTAAAGAATTGAAAAAACGCGCCGCCATCTCCCCCTTGAGAAGCCTCCCGGGACTAGACAGTCTCACTGGCTGGTAACACAGCGACGGCGGACCAAGACAAACTCACGATAGCATCTGCCCGGTATTGTTACCTAATACAGCCTGCGGCTCGGCCATGGCATGCCTTCGTCTATAATAGATGGTTTACTTTGGGTTGGAGAAAGCAAAACGATCCCTCTTGTATTACAATCGCCCAGGAATGTCATTAATGGCATCTCGTTTTGGTGAGCTCATCAAGCTCTCTGTGTACGCCTCTAAAGAAGGAAAATTGGCAGTTTTAGGGCATTCTTGATATATTGCAAACACTACTGCTAGTTTGCATAGCTGTGGGGCCCGTCCAGCACCTCGCCGGATCCAAAACAAATTTACTTTGTCTTTAGGGTAGCGAACATCCACATTAGATTTAAACAGTTCTCTGTCTGACATTACGCAGGCTCTTACAAGACGCCAAACAAAGCCGGGCGCGGTGGCGCACGCTTGTCATCCCAGCATTCGGGACGCTGAGACAGGAGGATTGCGGTTCGAGGCCAGCCTCAGCTGCTTATTGAGGCCCTCCGCAACTCAGTGAGACCCTGTTTCAAAATAAAGAATAAAAAATAGGGCTGGGGGCGTAGCTCGGAGGTAGAATGCCTCTGGGTTCCATCCCCAGTTCTGCAAAAAAAAAAAAAAAAAAAAAAAAGCCAACCTATCTGATTGGAGGTGAGGCTTGGGGATCAATTCTGCCGACTGAGTTCTTTATCTTTTTCTTCCTTTTAATTTTTAAGAGTCAGTATGGATGTCTCTAAACAATTTACATAAAACCTATCAGCGAAACACCTAACTCATAGTGCTTGAAGAAGGCTGTTAATTATATTTATCACAGTAATAACCACGCTGATACTGCTCCGGTTTCTGAGCTGCGCACACAGCGCACCCACAGGCTTCTCCACTGTCGTATCTGCTCTCTCCTTTCCAGGAAGATTTGAGTTGTTTTAATCAGACCCACGGAAATACTGTAGTTAGGGCAATGAGCTTTCTTTCTCCCCAACTTCCAAAGTCACAGCCAGGGATGGCTCAGCGGAGAGGGTGTGGCGGGATCCCAAAGGGTTGTCATCGTGATCCGAGGCTCTTCTAGCTGGAGCTGTCGAGATGGAACCGTGGGCTCGTGGGGTGAATGCAACTAATTGGGTAAAGGCAAAATCCACCTGGTAAGAAATGTCAGCCTGACAGCTCCATCGATTATTTATGACTCATCCTTCTCTGTCATGTTCCAACACCAAGCCCCAGGCTTGGCACACAGGAGGTGCTTGAGAAGAATGTGGAATAAACAAAGGCAGTTTCTTATCAGAAGCCCCAGACGGCCTTCCATTTTTTTTTTCTTTTCTTTCTTCAGACTGGCCTCATAGATAGTTCACTCCAGGGCAAGCGATCTCTGTTCCTCATGGACTCCTGTACTCCTTGGTTTTCTTCTAGACCAAGGTGATTTTCAGATATCATCGTGAGATTGCAACTATATACCATACCCATTGCATTTGCAGACTTTGCTTTTCACTCCTTGTCCAGGGAGGCAGGGTCGCCAAGCACCTGGCAGAGGAGATGCTGTTCTGCCCTGTGGTCCATGGCAGACATTACTAGACGATGCTGTTCTGCACGTGGTCCATGCTAGACATTGCTAGGTGATGCTATTCTGCGCATGGGCCAGCAGACATTGCTAGGTGATGCTGTTCTGCACATGGTCCATGGCAGACATTGCTAGAGGATGCTGTTCTGTGGGTGGTTCATGAGACATTGCTATGCAATGCTGTTCGGTAGCTGTTCCACAGCAAACATTGCTAGGTGATGCTGTTCTGAGTTTGGTTCATGGCAGACATTGCCAGGTGATGCTCTACTGATGACATTGCTAGATGATGCTTTCTGTATGTGGTCCATGGCAGACATTGCTAGACAATGCTGTTCTGTGCATGGTCCATGCCAGACATTGCTAGGTGATGCTGTTCTGTAGCTGCTCCACAGCAGACATTGCTAGGTGATGCTGTTCTGCGTTTGGTTCATGGCAGACATTGCCAGGTGATGCTCTACTGATGACATTGCTAGATGATGCTGTTCTGTGTGTGGTCCATGGCAGACATTGCTAGAGGATGCTTTCTGTATGTGGTCCATGGCAGACATTGCTAGGTGATGCTGTTCTACATGTGCTCTATGGCAGACATTACTAGACGATGCTTTCTGTATGTGGTCTATGGCAGACATTCTAGGTGATGCTGTTCTGCATGTGCTCTATGGCAGACATTACTAGACGATGCTTTCTGTATGTGGTCCATGGCAGACATTGCTAGACGATGCTGTTCTATGCGTGGTCCATGCCAGACATTGCTAGGTGATGCTGTTCTGTAGCTGCTCCACAGCAAACATTGCTAGGTGATGCTGTTCTGCGTTTGGTTCATGGCAGACATTGCCAGGTGATGCTCTACTGATGACATTGCTGGACAATGCTTTCTGTATGTGGTCCATGGCAGACATTGCTAGATGATGCTGTTCTGCGTGTGGTCCATGGCAGACATTGCTAGATGATGCTGTTCTGCGTGTGGTCCATGGCAGACATTGCTAGAGGATGCTTTCTGTATGTGGTCCATGGCAGACATTGCTAGGTGATGCTGTTCTGCGTGTGCTCTATGGCAGACATTACTAGACGATGCTTTCTGTATGTGGTCTATGGCAGACATTGCTAGACGATGCTGTTCTGTGTGTGGTCCATGGCAGACATTGCCAGTGGATTGTCATGCGTTTTTTTTTTTTTTTCTGAGGGGGAGGCATATTGTGGTAATCACGGAGTTGTGCAATCTCAGTTCCCCATCCAGGAAGGACTGGCCATCTAGCCACTGAGAGCATAGCTAGCAGGCGGTCCAGCTGCTAGCACCTTGGGGAGCGGCTGCAGCTGCACCGCGCCTCATATAATGGCAGGAGAGCTTCAAAATAGCCCCTGCCCTGGCCGGCTAATGCTGCCGCTATAGCACCTACCAATCTATAGGATTTACAAAGTAATTGAAAAAAGAAAAACTTCTCCCACAAAGCCAAACTTTGTCTATCTCTCAACCTAAAGCTTTTAATAAAAATGCGCCAGGCTGGGCCCTTGGGAATACGTTTGCCTCTTGAGTGGCAGATTGACCGGAGCGATGCTTCCAGTAAAATCGATCGTATTTTGTCATGAGCTGGTATGACAAAGAATCCCACTCTTCTTTATAATATTAGGCACCAGTTTAAAAAAAATTGTATAAGAAGCCCATTTTTTTTAAGATGCTATCTTTGGGGCATTGTAATTATACATTAGGCTGAGATTCAGAGTGATATATTAACATATGCACACACTGCTTGGTGTATGTAAATAAATACACTCATTTATTTGTGAAATACAACCCAAAGTTCCTTAAAAGTGAAACGAGTTTCCCAAAGGCTCTCAGGCAATGTGGCCGTGACCTTGGGGTCCTGCACCTTCCACTCTCTGTGCTTCCTTTCTTCCTCAGTTCAAATATTCT
Source organism: Muscardinus avellanarius (assembly GCF_963383645.1). Lineage (NCBI taxonomy): Eukaryota > Metazoa > Chordata > Mammalia > Rodentia > Gliridae > Muscardinus > Muscardinus avellanarius. The sequence goes on along the minus strand of NC_137804.1, from coordinate 48,165,387 downwards.
TTAAAAAATATAAAAAAGGCTGGGCGTGGTGGCACACGCTTGTCATCCCCGCGCTTGGGAGGTGGAGACAGGAGGATCGCGCTGGTTCGAAGCCAGCCATGCTGGTTTAAGAGACCCTGTTTCCAAATAAAAATATAAAATAGGTCTGGGAGTGTAGCCCGGAGGTAGAAGGGTTTCCAGGAATCCCAGTACCACAAAAATAAATAAATAAATAAATAAATAAATAAATAAATAAATAAATAATAAAAAAAAAAAGGCCGGGCATGGTGGCGCACTCTTGTAATCCCAGCATTTGGGAGGCTGAGACAGGAGGATCGCGGTTCGCGGACAGCCTCAGCTACTGAGTGAGGCCCTCTGCAACTCAGTGAGACCCTGTTTTGAAATAAAGAATAAAAAAAAAAATAGGGCTGGGGGTGTAGCTCGGAGGTAGAATGCCCCTGGGTTCATCCCTAGTACCGCAAAAAAAAAAAAAACCCACAAAAAAACAGAAAGGGTGGTTCTGGGGGGCTTCTGCTCTGGGGTCCTGGGTTTTCAGGTGGGCTCTTGCCCAGGCTCTCTCTGAGGGCAGGGAGGAATCTGCCTGACTTCAGGAGCTCATGACCTGGTGGGGGAGACAGACCCAGGCAGAGCTCCTTCCCTAGTACAGGGAGATGGGCTTTTAACCAGAGGCCCAGGAGAAACCGGTTCTGAGAAGGAGGATTTGAGCTGGCTTGGGAGGCTGAGTCGGGTTTCAGGAGCAGAGAAGACAGGATGGATGCTGTAAATAATAATAAGGCATTGCCAGGAGAATTTTGCCCTTGCCTGACAGACCTCCTGCGGCACTCCGCAAACATTCCCGATTCATCTTGCAGCCACACTGCCAGGGGGTCACGGCTGCTGTCAGCTGGGCACGCTCGTCTTCTTACAGCAGGCGTCAGCAACGCACCTGAGGTTTCTATAAATATTCACGGGATACTGTTGGTAATGGCTGGACCAAGGATGCCGGTCTAGGCGGGTCTGACTTCAGAGGCCTAGCACTTCCTGTACACTAGAGGGCAATCATAGTCTAAACACACGTTTAAAACATGTTAAGAACATGACTTAAAAAAAAAAAAGGTCGGGCATGGTGGTGCATGTGTGTAATCCCAGCATTTGGGAGGCTGAGACAGGAGGATCATGGTTTGAGGACAACCTCAGCTACTTAGTGAGGCCCTTTGCAATTCAGTGAGACCCTGTTTCAATATAAAGAATAAAAAATAGGGCTGGGGGTATAGCTTGGAGGTAGAATGCCCCTGGGTTCCATCTCCAGTACTGCAAAAAAATTTTATATATATTTACATATTTAAATAATTTTTATATTATATATGTTATATATTTAAATAATTTAAATACTTATTAAATAATTTTAAATTATATAAATTAAAATATAAATTTATATAATTTCATATTTATATAAATTTATATAATTTATATTTATATTAAACTCAAATTTGTTTAATTTTTTTGGTGCTGGGGATGGAACCCAGGGACATTCTATCTCCAAGTGACACCCCCTGCCCTACTTTTTATTCTTCATTTTGAAACAGGGTCTCACTGAGTTGCAAAGGGCCTAAGTAGCTGAGGCTGTCCGTGAACTGTGATCCTCCTACCTCAGCCTCCCGAATGCTGGGAAAATAAGCGTGCACCACCATGCCTGGCTTAAATTTAAATTATATATTTATACATATTTATATTTTATATGTTTACATATTTATATAAAATATATATTTTAAAATATATATACATAAATATAGTTTTTATTTTCGAGAACTGACATGTATCAAATGCTTAACATGTGCAAGTTCCAGGGACTTGTACAAGAAGTAGAACCCGCTGTGGTTATGAGCATGGGAGTCCAGAGTCAAAGTCCTGAGTTCAAGGTCAGGCTCTCTGGGTCTCAGTCTTCCCCTCTGCAAAATGCAAATGATACCAATAGTGTTCTGCCCCCTGCCCCAGGATAAAGAGAGTTAATTCTTTTTTTTTTTTTTTTTTTTGGTGGTACTGGGGTTCCTGGAAGCCCTTCTACCTCCGGGCTACACTCCCAGACCTATTTTTACATTTTTATTTGGAAACAGGGTCTCCTAAGCCAGCGCGTGCGGCTGGCTTCGAACCCGCGCCATCCTCCTGTCTCCGCCTCCCAAGCGCGGGGATGACAAGCGTGCGCCACTGCGCCCGGCAAGAGAGTTAATTCTTGTAATGATGGTTGCTAAGTAAGAACAGATCTTGTTTGCTCCTCACACGACTCTACGTTGTCCATTCTCAAAGGAGGTAAGCTGGGTTGCCAAGGCCCCATGGAATTGTGGCAGAGCCGGGATTCAAGCTCTCTCTGACCTCAGCGCCCTGTGTGCTTTTCCTTTGGGTGGGGCTGGGGCCATGACAGCCCGTGGTCCAGGTCTTCTCTCAGTGTGCTGATTTCCACCTTGTGTCAGAATGTTTGCAAATAAAGCAAGCTTCCCCTTCCCGTCAGGCCTCTTCTCCTTCTTCTTGATTCCCTGCCTTCCAAGTAAAAAGTAAGGGGCCCTGTGCGTCTTGACTTCCCGCCCCTTGGTTCCTCTTTTGCCCTTTCTCTTTTATACTCTATTTCCTGGTGTTAAGGTTTAGGTCTGGAATGCTCCCCCAAACGTTTGTGTATTGAAAAAGTGGGAAGCAGGTTCAGCAGGAAGCAAGGTTCAGAGGTGAGGCTTTGGCTCATGAGGGCTCTGATCTTCTCAGTGAATTAATGCACCCACAAAGTGAATTAAGCCACTGTGGATGAACTGACTACTAAAAAGTAGAACCTAGTAGAAGGAAGTCGGTCACCTGGGAGGGTTTGTCTTCTCCCCAAACACACTCCCTCTTCTCTCTCTCTCTCTCTCTCTCTCTCTCTCTCTCTCTCTCTTTCTCTCTCTCTCTCTCTTCTCCCTCTCCTCTCTTCACCTTCTCTCCTCCTCCTCCTCCTCCTCCTCCTCCTCCTCCTCCTCCTCCTCCTCCTCCTCCTCCTCCTCTTCTTCTTCTTCTTCTTCTTCTTCTTCTTCTTCTTCTTCTTCTTCTTCTCTCTCTCCCCCTCATCTCTCTCTCCTCTCTTCTTTCTCTCCCCCTCTCTCTTCTCCCTCTCCTCTTTTCCCCTCTCCCCTCTCCCCCCTCCTCTTCTCTCTCTCCCTCTCTTCTCTTCTCTCTTCTCTTCTCTTCTCTTCTCTTCTCTTCTCTTCTCTTCTCTTCTCTTCCCTTCCCTTCCCTGTCTGTCTGTCTGTCTGTCTGTCTGTCTGTCTATCTGTCTGTCTGTCTCTCTGCTTTCCAGTTGCCAAATGCTGAGCAGCTTTTGTCAATCACATCCTTCCACCATGATGTTTTTTTTTTTTTTTTGTCTTGGAGTCAGCCAACCATAGACTGACCCTCTCAAATGATGAGCCAAATGACCCTTTCCACCCTTAGTTATTATTGTCAAGTATTTCAGCCACGGTAATGAATAGCTAACACTGCTGTCATTGACGTATGAGTACAACTATTACCTGGAAAAGGCTGTCAGGTAGCAAAGTAGGGAAGGCTTGAGATTGGGAGGAAGGCCTGGGCTTTAAGCATCGACTCGGCTTGCTTACGTCACTGCTCAGTGGAGCTCCAGCAGAGACCAGCCAAAGGAAGGTAATGTGGACCAGTTAAAGAAAGGGAGACCTTGCTGTGGAATCAGTTATAACCCTGATCCCTTCCACCCAAAAATGAGGCATCTTGCTGTAGATATTGGCAAGACTAGTGAACTGTGAAGACATTCGCTCTTCGCTAAGCGCCCTCTAGAGAGCTGCAAACTTTTACTGCAAAGGCATTAACAGTAAATATTTTCCGCAGTGTTGGCCCCTGCCGTCTTTGAAGTCCTTATGCAACTCTGTCCTTGTGGCTTGAAAGGTCTCATGCAAGACACGTGAACACACCTGTGTGGCCGTATTCTGAAAATTTTATATATGGACACTGCAAGTTGCTTTCATATCTTTTTACCTGTCAAGAAATATTATTCTTTTGTGTTTTTTTCCCCCCTAACCATTTAGAAATGTAAAAATCGGCCGGGCATGGTAGTGCAGCCTTGTCATCCCAGCATTCGGGAGGCTGAGACAGGAGGATCTGGGTTCGCGGGCAGCCTACTTAGTGAGGCCCTTTGCAACTCAGTGAGACCCTGTTTCAAAATAAAGAATAAAAAATAGGGCGGGGGCATAGCTCAGAGGTAGAATGCCCCTGGGTTCTATCCCCAGTACTGCCCCCCCCCCAAAAAAAAAAGGCCTGTAAAAATCATACCTAGCTCATGGGTCATATGTGCATACCGGGCAACTTTTCAGCTTGTAGTTTACTCTATAACAGGGGCTGTGTGATTAAGTAGACCCTAGTTTTACCACCACAGAGTTTTAATGAAGTTATTAAAGTTTCACCAAAAAAGGGCACCTATGTTCAAAGTGTTTGGGAAATACTGGGTTTAAGCAGAGTGTCTTCACGACAGAACTTCTCAGAGCCTTCCATGTGCTGGTGTACAGTCTGAATTTCCAAGAAGAGGCTAAGGCAAGACAGACTTGGAATCCAAGCTTCTTGGATTACAGAAACGTTTCATACATACATATTCTTCCGACCCGGCATTGCGTGGAAACCCTGTGGGAAAACTCCCTTTTCTTTTTAATAGGGAAATGAAGTCACCTGCCAATATCCAGCTACCCAGCTGAAAGATTAGGTCTGATGCTGAGGTCGCCTTCCTTCTAGTCTCATTCTATTTTCCAGTGACCAGAGAGTGCTTTAGAATGGCACCTCCTGCTTTGATAAGAAGGTAGAAAGGACAGAGAAATATCTGTTCTGTCATGGGCGACTTTCCACTTGGTTATGTAAGCCCCTGGTTGACTCTGCCTGAGTCTGTGGCTCTCGGCCCCCAAGTCCCCATGACTCCTCTCAAACTCACCCCCCCACCAGTGGCTGGGTTCAGTTTCAATTTCTCCTTCTCAGTTTGCATAATTGCTGCTTTAATAATTAAACCTGCCAGCCCATCTGACACTAAGCTCTTTGGGGCCAGGACGCCCAGTGTCAAAAGCAGCTGAAATGAGACAGGGAAAGCTCTGGTACAGAGAACCGAGGTGTGAGTTGTTTAGAAGCAAACACGAATCCTAGGATTTAGTGGGGCCAGTTTCTATTAGAATTGGAGAGCCTTTCCAAAACCTCATATAATGTGGACGCTCCTTGGGGCTTGAGCTGCTTAAAGGACTCAGAGCAGAGTCATTTCCTACGTGGGAGGTAAGAGTTAGTGCCAAGGCAAAGATCGTATAGAGTCAAAATTGCCCTCGGAAATTCTGAAAATCACCCATAAAGTGTCAAATACAAAAAAGAACAGAACATGACTTTGTGTTTCTCAGTAGTTTCTTAGTAAGTCTAAAAACTAAAAAGTCATTTCTCCTTGCTACAAAGCAGCTAACCAACCAAGATTGAAGTTGAGGAAGCAGAGCAAGATGGAGACTGAGTAGATCCTCTGGGATTCCTCTCTCTACACACACACACACACACACACACACACACACACACACACACACAGTTAAACACTCATCACACTCCGGCCACCTTCAGGAGAGCTGAAGGGGAGGACCACAGTGTCTCCTTTTAGGGAAAATAAAACTAAGAGACCACTGAAGAAGGCAGGAGGGAAAGAGTTGTTCCTGTCCCTCCTCCTCTATTCCAGGGAGAGAGAGAGAGAGAGAGAGAGAGAGAGAGAGAGAGAGAGAGCGCACCATAGAGATAGATAGATATATAGATGATAGATAGATAGATAGAGACTGACTCCAGTTGTGGGAGAGGAGTAAGTCCAGGTCTGAGACTTGACATCCACCATCAACACTAGCACTGGGCCAAGCCCCAGGACACCAGGCCAATCCCCATAGACTGGGTTACAGGGACTGCCTTAGGCCAGGCAGTGATGGTGGTCACCATCCCTTGGGATATAGCATGGGGAACAGAATTCTATGCACTGGGGAGCAGGGCACTAAAGCTAGTGCAGGGCTTTCTGGGGTGGAGCCTAGCACCAGGTAGAGGCTGAAGGCCCCATATATGGGCCAGAGATCATAGAAACTTCAGACTGACTCTGGCACCAGGCTGAGACCCATGTGTTATGGTTATCTATAGTCTTGAAGAGCTCAAGTATTAATGTTCAGAGGAGATATAATCCAGTCATGGGAGTTATCATCATCAGTAGGAAAATTCACTGTGATGGACTTACTGGGTGGTCACCTAGGCTAATAGAGTGTGGCTGTAATGGACTTACTGGGTGGTCACCTAGGCTTGGGGTGTGACTACAAGAAGGTCCTTGGGGACTCTGCTTCTGTCTTTGAGTCCCCTCATTTGTGACTCTTGCTTTGGCCTCCATGATGTGAGATGTGAGCGAGAGTCTTTGTTCTCTCTCTCTCTCTCTCTCTCTCTCTCTCTCTCTCTCTCTCTCTCTCCTTTCTTCCTCCTCCTCCTCCTCCTCCTCCTCCCCTCCTCCTCCTCCCCTCCTCCTCCTCTCCTCCTCCTCCTCCTCCTCCTCTCCTCCTCCTCCTCCTCCCCTCCTCCTCCTTTTCTTCTCACCAGCATGCCCTGAACTGTGAACAAATGAATCTTGCATCCTCTAAGCTGTGTGTGGTCAGTTGTTTTTAATCATAGTGCTGAGAATGGTGACCAAAATACTGTATGTGGGTGGGACAGACTCAAGTTTGGCCATAATTGCCCTCCTCTCAAGGTCCTCTGGCCCCTGTGGCTGTGAGACTCAGGTGTGACCCGGAGGATCATGAACTTTGGTGGGGTGGCCCAGGGGCTTTCTCTGCCACCCATGCTAACCTTGGGCAGCACAGCCACCCCCAGGCTGGTGCTCACAAATAGGGCCCTAGAACTGAACTGGCACCAGACAGAGACCTGGGCCTCAGTGGGAAGGCTCACATTTTGGTCTGCATGGCCACCAGCTATGGCTTGTGTGTACCCCTGAGACCGTGTGGGTCCTTGCCACTGTGGGGGCTCAGAAGTGACCCAGCTTAGCATGAGATTTGATGGCCAAGGGTCTGCCTTCCCCAGAGCACTACCCCAACTCGGGCAGCATAGCATGGTGCCAGCCCGATTCACTGGTGGTAGAACCGGGTAGTAACACAAGACTTTGCCCCAGGGGTGAGTGCTAGTGAAACCTAACACTGGGTGGATCCTAATACCCCATCCCCAGGCCTGTCATGGACAGAAGCTCTCAAATGGTTCCAGTACCAGAGGAGAGCACACGGCCCCAGCCCATCAGATTCCACCCGTGGCTGGATGCAGCTGCCTTCAGCCCTAAGTCTGCCTGGTAGCAGGGTGGGCCTTGGGCGTACCCCAGTGTTGTACTGGTCTTGGGGCTCTATGGGCTTGATGTAGGATAGAGCAGAAAAAATAGGTAGAAAGGAAGATAGAAATGTCACAGGGTGGCGAGTTGCCCTCGGTTCTTGTCACCTCCAAAGAAAAATTTTATTGAGGGGACCCAGATAGGGTAGGCACGAAGGGTTTATTGGCTGGGTTCACCAGGAAGTTGGCAGTGCTAGCTGATCTAGGAGTGGAAAAAGAAAGAGAGTCTGCCACATGGCGAGTTCTTAAACTGTCCAGAAGTCCAACCTGTCCTCACGCGTAGGAATTTGGGGTGGTCACTCGTGGGTGTAGCGCCGCGGCTGGGTGCGATTGCGCTGGATTCGCCATGTTGGAATTTTCCGCTGGTGTCTAGGGCTGCACGACTCTGACCACAGCTGGGCTGGGCACTCTCCATCTCTCTTTTCAGGAAGCCTGGCCGGATATTTCCTACTCCATTTCATTCTCTGCTCTGCTTATCTTTAACTAGTGCCCAAGATGAAATAAAATACAACTTTTTTTTTTTTTTTTTTTTTTTTTTGGTGGTACTGGGGTTCCTGGAAGCCCTTCTACCTCCGGGCTACACTCCCAGAACTATTTTATTTTTGGAAACAGGGTCTCCTAAACCAGCGCGGCTGGCTTCGAACCTGCGCGATCCTCCTGTCTCCGCCTCCCAAGCGCGGGGATGACAAGCGTGCGCCACCACGCCCGGCTAAAATACAACTTTAATAAGAAGATCTGGCGCTAAAGTTCCTCATGACTTTACTTTCTACTTTTTTCTCCCAGGCCCATGTCTCCCGAATTCCAGGAAATCTGTGAATCTTAAAGTTAACCAAAAATATAATTGCCCTGCGCACTGTTAATGAGACAGATACGATATCTTGAGAAACCCATAATTTGGGGTGCTCCCAAGCGTATTTATTGATCAGATACAGAGATCATGAAATCGATTAGACATTGGTGAGGGTGAGCTCACCACCAGAAATCCACTGTGATCACGGGATTGAGGTCATTCCCATATACCTTCCATGCCCACCCTTCACCAAGTCTTCTGGAAAAGAAGGGCCCTGCACCCCCAAAGGAACCTCTACTACTTTTGGGGTGGCTTGTATCTTCTCCTTTGAATCTCTATATTTCTTTACTTTCCTAAGTAAATTTCCATCCATGTCTCTGGCTTATGTCAAAATTCCCACCCGTCGAATGTCTAAGTTTGAAGTGGAGGAGCCAGCCCTTCTCCGGCGACAGGCTCAAAGTGTGATACAGCTTGGTGGCCGCAGGCATGCCTGGATCATGGAGCTGGATGATTCCACCCGTGACTGTGCTCAGAGCCAGGCAGAGAGTCTCCCGGACACTGGGATTGTGACCACAGACTGGTGACTGTGGACGAGGCGGTCACAGATGAAGTCTCTCTGCTTCTGCTGTAGCCGGGAGTGGCCCAGGGGGAGCCCTGGAGGGTGAGTGCACAAACCCACGGGGGTCTCTGCCTGTTGGCATGGCAACCTGACTCCCAGCAGTCAGGCAGCATGCTGGAGCCGTCTGACACCTGAACTTGGTTAAGGATGCTCTCCAGGTGGGGTATAGAGGCCCTTGTTATGGGTCTTCTCTTCCCCAATGAGGCCTCTCTCTGAAGCTCAGTTTGTGAGCAGTTTCTATTGTTTTTACTTAGCCTCAGCAGCTGCTGGGCTCCGGGCTACAAATTATATCTGCTTGAAGACTCGACCCTTTGTCTGCAGGTTTCTGCCTGGCTGCCTTTCAAAGCCGTCCCAGCCTCTGCTCAATGTGCCCCTCCTTGGCAGGCACATTGAGCAGGCAGACGTACAGGAGGACACCCCAGACAGAGGCCGCCCGTTGTCAAAAACACAAGGGACTGCTAGACAGAAATCAGTTTTGATTATTTTTTGGGACCCAGGGGCATTCTGCAGTGGTTTTTTTTTTTTTTTTTTTTTTTTTTTTTTTTTTTTTGTTGTTTTATTGCGGGACTGAGGATGAAACTCAAGGATATTCTACCTCTTAGCCACACCCCCAGCCCTATTTTTTAGTCTATTTTTATTTTGTTTGTATGTATGTATGTATGTATGTATGTATGTATGTTTTTGGTGGTACTGGGGTTCCTGGAAACCCTTCTACCTCCGGGCTAAACTCCTAGACCTATTTTATATATATACTTTTTATTTGGAAATGGTCTCTTAAGCCAGCGAGGCTGGCTTCTAACCAGCGAAATCCTCCTGTCTCCGCCTCCCAAGTGCGGGGATCACCACGCCCGGCTAGTCTTTTATTTTTTGAAACAGGGTCTCACTGAGTTGCGAAGGGCCTAAGTAGCTGAGGCTGTCCGTGAACCTGGATCCTCTGGTCTCCGCCTCCCAAGTGCTGGAATTACAAGCGTGTGCCACCACGCCCAGCCACCCCCAGCAGTTTTGATTTTTTATTTTGAAATGGGAACTTGCTAAGTTGCTGAGGCTGGCCACGAACCTGCCATTCTCCTGTCTCAGCCTCTCAAATAATGGGATTACAGGCGTGCGTGCACCCCGAGGCCAGGCTCTTTTGGGGTATATTGAATGCTCAGACTGTAGCAGTGGGGTATCATGCACAGCACAAAGCTACCTGACACAGGGGTCATCTAGGAGCTGAGCCCCGGCTTGTCACCAGTCACCACTGTGACATGTGGTCTAATCCTCTCACAGAGGGGTCTGCCACTAATTTATAAAGACCCTGAATAGACTCACAGGGACTCTGATGGGCTGACAGGGCTGGGGAGGAGGAAAGGGCTGGACGGGGAGCTTTTAGCCTGGGCATCACACTTCAGAAAGACTTCAAATTTAGTGCCGGGTGTGGTGGCACACGCTTGTAATCCCCGTGCTTGGGAGGCGGAGACAGGAGGATCGCGCAGGTTCGAAGCCAGCACGCTGGCTTAAGAGACTCTGTTTCCAAAAAATAAAAAAAATTAAAAAAAAGTATAAAATAGGTCTGGGAGTGTAGCCCAGTGGTAGAAGGGCTTCCAGAAACCCCAGTACCACAAAAAAGGCTTCAAATTTAGACTTTTCTCATAAATATTATTATTATTATTATTATTATTATTATTAGTAGTAGTAGTAGTAGTATTAGAGATTGAACCCAGAGGCATTCTACCTTTGAGCTATACCCCCAGCCTGATTTTTCTTTTCCCCTATTTTTTTAATTCTTTTTATTTTTATTTTTTTTGGTGGTACTGGGGTTCCTGGAAGCCCTTCTTCCTCCGGGCTACACTCCCAGACCTATTTTATATTTTTGAAACAGGGTCTCTTACGCCAGCACGGCTGGCTTCCAACCTGCGCGATCCTCCTGTCTCCGCCTCCCAAGCGCAGGGATTACAAGCGTGCGCCACCATGCCCGGCTTTTTATTCTTTATTTTGAAATAGGGTCTCACTAAGTTTCAGAGGGCCTCACTAAGTAGATGAGGGTGACTGCAAACCGAGATCTTCCTGTCTCAGCCTCCCAAGTACTGGGATTACAAGCATGGCGCCACTATGCCTGGCTCTGATTTTATTTCTTATTGGAAATAGGATCTCGCTAGATTGATGAGAGTCTCACTACATTCTGAGATTGTCTTCAAACCTGCAATCCTCTTGTCTCAGCCTCCCAAGTACCGGGATCACAGGTGTGCGCCCCTACGTACAGCTTTTATTTATTTTTTAAAATTGGGCGCATCGTAATTTTATATCATATTGGGGTACAGAGTGTCAGAAAAGTACATGCATACAACTCTTGTTGCCCTGCTCAAATTAACCCTGCAAGTCTTGAGACTGGAACTGGAGGTTTCGCATACATTAATAACATTTCCATCTTTTCTATTCTCCCTCAGCCAACATCAGATAGATGAGCGGGGACTCTAAAATTTTCTATGGCGTGGTTTGGGACTGTTGGCATTTTTTTTTTTTTTTTTTTTTGCGGGTCTGGGGGTGGAACCCAGGAGCATTCAACCTCCGAGCGACACCCCCTGTCCTATTTTTTATTCTTTATTTTGAAACCGGGTCTCACTGAGTTGCAGAGGGCCTCACTAAGTAGCTGAGGCTGTCCGCAAACCGTGATCCTCCGGTCTCAGCCTCCCGAATGCTGGGATTACAAGCGTGCGCCACCGCACCCAGATGGCTGTTTGCATTTTAAAGAGCAACAGGAATCTCCTGGTGTGGAGGAGGCTCAGGCCCTCTAGGCCTAGGAGCCCTGTCCTGGCCCAGTCCTGCACTGGGAGGTGGCTGGGTGGGCGGTGGCTCAGTGCCCGAGCAGGGAGGGCACTCTTGCCTGTTCTTGCTTGTTGCTCCTCCTCCTCCTCCCCTCCTCCTCCTCCTCCTCCTCCCCTCCTCCTCCTCTCCCTCCTCCTCCTCCTCCCCTCCTCCTCCTCTCCCTCCTCCTCCTCCTCCCCTCCTCCTCCTCCTCCTCGTCCTCGTCCTCGTCCTCGTCCTCCTCCTCCTCCTCCCCTCCTCTCCTCCTCAGTGCCCGAGCAGGGAGGGCACTCTTGCCTGTTCTTGCTTGTTGCTTTCTGCCTCTGACCTCAGGGACCAACACATGCACTTCCCTGTGTATCAGTAAAGTAGGAGTGATAAGTCGGGTCCCTCCCGTATGTGATCTCGCGGCGGGGACAGGAGGGGAAACCCTGGAGGTGGAGATATCGGGAGTCCAGGTGCGAGATGCCAGGCTTTGTGAGACTACAGATGTCCAGAATCGGTGTTCAAATACGACTTAAAAGCAGGATCATTTCCGCCCGGCCACGTGGGCAACTCAGCGGCCCATCCAGACTATGCAGTGGGACTGTCCAGGCAGATAGATGGCTCCTCGGTCCCTTCCCCGACCCACTGACCTCGCCCCCAAGCTCCGAAGGTGCCGGGTTCTTTCAGATTAAAGCAGATTTTTGTTACCTCGGTGGGTGCTTGGCTTCCTTTGTGGTCTCCCCAAGCGCCCACATCCCCAGTTAAACCTTTCAGATAGAAATAAAATGTCGTAGGCTGGGCGTGGTGGCGCACGCTTGTAATCCCTGCGCTTGAGAGGCGGAGACAGGAGGATCACGCTGGTTCGGAGCCAGCCTTGCTGGGTTAAGAGACTCTGTTTCCACATAAAAATGTTAAAAAATAGGTCTGGGAGTGTAGCCCGTGGGAGTGTATACCAGAGGTAGAAGGGCTTCCAGGAACCCCAGCACCACAAAAAAAAAAAAAAAGAAAGAAAAGAAATAAAATGTCGTAAATGTAGTGTTGTGGGGTAGAAATAAAATGGGTAGAAAGTAGAAAGTGAAGAGGTAGAAAAAAGTGGGCAGATAGGACCAGAGGGCTGTGGTGAAGTCTTCATTACCTGAGAGGCCACAGATGCTAACTGACTTCCAAAACTCCTTCACGGACCAGGCCTCCCGAATGTCCAGTGCTGAGGAAACCAGAGCCTCCTGAGAGTGACCAGAGCTTCACAAAAGTCCAGTTGATCCTGATGATTAGGAATCCCAGGAGATTCCAGGAGACAGTGTCTGGGACGTGGGCCAGAAAAAGGACACACACACACACACACACACACACACACACACACACAGCATAAAAACCCCTAGACAAAGCCGGGCGTGGTGGCGCATGCTTGTAACCCCAGCATTCGGGAGGCTGAGACAGGAGGATCACGGTTCGCGGACAGCCTCAGCTACTTAGTGAGGCCCTCTGCAACTCAGTGAGACCCGGTTTCAAAATAAAGAATAAAAAATAGGGCAGGGGGTGTAGCTGGGAGGTAAAATGCTCCTGGGGTCCATCCCCAGACCCGCAAAAGAAAAAAAAAATAGAACTGAGGGTGTTGCTCAGAAGTAGAACACCCCTGGGTTCCATCCTCAGTAACACACACACACACACACACACACACACACACACACACACACACACACACAAAAGACCCTAAATGAGTCACTCTCAGCGGTCACCCATGCAAGAACCCCTTCCCTTTTGGGGAATGCTGCTCCTTGTAGACAGGCCATGTTGGCTTTGGGAAAAAGCTGCATGTCATTGGAATTACTGGGCCCCGGAGACTCCCGGTGGTGAGACCCCCGCTGGACATGGGGCTGGCCGAGGCCCCCAGGGTGGCCTGCACCTGTCTTTGGCCGATCGCATGGAGTTTGGGAGAAAGCGTTTTGCAATTGATGGCGCGTGGCTCGGGCTCCTCCCTAGCGCTGTCCAGAGGCAGCTGCCCGACTTTAGGCCCCCAGGGCCCGCAAGGATGACCTGCCTCTTCCCCCTCTCTGTTCTCTTTACAGTAAGCTCCCCGCTCGCCATCCTGTCGTCTGCCCGGGTCATTCTTTGCCCTCGGTAGACAAGAACCCCAGTAAGAATGTCTGTTTCAAAAGGAGACCTAAGGGAAATGTAACTTTAATATGGAAGCCTGTGACCTGGCCCAGGAGACTCTACAGGCCCTGAGAAATTTACGACCCTGGGCACTGTGGGCCGTCCTGAGGGAGGTGTCTGTTTATCAGACAATGGTGTTGGTGGAAGAGGCCTCACCTTGGGCACCGCGCAGGCGCAGGAGAGCAAGCCGCTCCACGTGACTGGCTGGTTTAGAAAGATGCCCACGGAGCCGGGCGTGGTGGCGCACGCTTGTCATCCCTGCGCTTGGGAGGCAGAGACAGGAGGATGGCGCAGGTTCGAAACCAGCCGCGCGCGCTGGCTTAGGAGACCCTATTTCCAAATAAAAATGTAAAAATAGGTCTGGGAATGTAGCCTGGAGGTAGAAGGGCTTCCAGGAACCCCAGTACCACCAAAAAAAAAAAAAAAAAAAGAAAAGAAAAAAAAAGAAAAAAGAAAGGTACCCACGGATAGAGTCGGGCCTCGCATCCCTCCTGTCCACCCCTCGCAAAAGTCCCCTCTACCAGAAGAGCTCTGACTCCCATTGGGGTTTCTCTCATTTTGGGTGTGGGCCGCCTTCTCCCTTGAACATGCATTCACTACTTTCCTAAATAAATTTCTGTTTATGTCTCAGATGGGTGCAGGCTGAAATTCTTTTCCGGTACCTGAGCCGTCGACCCCATGGATACCGAGTTGAGGAGTCTGCCATCCTTATTTGACCATGGGATAATCAGTTGAGATGGTAACCAGGGATTTTTCCTATCAGCCTTTGGCCCCGAGTCCCTGCCTTGGGTGGGGGCAGGAGAGCACAGCTGTGTGTACAGTAAGTCGAGTTTAGGAACTGTGGAGACGGGCATCGCCTTTTTTCAAAGACAAAGACTTTGCCTCATTTACTCCTGAACCTTGGTTGCCTGGCAACCGTCAGGATGGGCATCGCTGTCCTGGTTGCCTGGGACTTTCCTAGCTGTTGTACTAATAATCCCGTCCCCCCGGGAAACTCCTTAGACCCTGGCAGTCTGGGATTGTAAGTGATCACCCTTCAAGGAGTTGAGAAGTGAACGGATGGATGAGTAATTGGCTTTCATTTCCCACAAATCTGCACCCACTGAAGGGATTGAACGGAGTTTCTCTGAGGATAACACTAGGATATTGCAGAAGAGGGTCCAGCTGCTGGACCCTCAGATCTGACCCGATCTGACCCGCTGAGGTGAGACAGAGACATAAATATGTAGAAAGGAGTCATAAAGGCTGGAAGAGGAAAATGTAACTTTAATACGAAAGCCCGTGACAAAATTCCCCAATACGCTTAACTCTTCCACTGGGCCTGTTGAGCCCCAAGCTTCTGAGGAATTTTCAAGTCTTTTCTAGTTACTCTGAAAACCGCTGGCCATGCTCAGTCTCCTTGAGAATTGTTAGCCAGCCCTGAGTAGTCTTAAATACAAGAGACACCTATGAGCTGGCGTGGTGGTCCATGTCTGTAATACTTGGGAGCACCTGGGAGGTGGAGACAGGAGGATTTGCAGGTTTAAGGACAAGTGGCAATTTCTCAACCATCTGAGAGTGGCGCCTAAGCCGGGTCACTGTAAGTCCTGTGGAGGAGATGCCGACATGGTCCTGATGTTGTACAAGCCCAGGGCTGCAGGGTGTGTGGCCCAAGCATGTGTCTAGTCATGGCCTGGGGGTGAGATCCCTGTGCCGGGGGTTCTTTTTCTGTTTGGTACTGAGGATTGAACCCAGGGTTTTTCTACCTCTGAGCTATATTCCTCCCTCCCTCCCTCCCTCCCTTCCTTTCCTCCTCCTCCTTCTTTCCTCCTTCTTTCCTCCTCCTCCTCCTCCTCCTCCTCCCCTTCCTCCTCCTCCTCTTCTTCTTCTTCTTCTTCTTCTTCTTCTTCTTCTTCTTCTTCTTCTTCTTCTTCTTCTTCTTCTTCTTCTTCTTCTTCTTCTTCTTTTTATTTTTACCTACTGGAATTGAACCCAGCAGCATTCTAACTCTGAGCTAGACCCCAGCCCTATTTTATTTAAATAAAACATTTTTTTTTCATTTTCTTTTTTTTGTGGCACTGGGGATTGGACCCAGAGGCATTCTACCTTCAAGCTATACCCCTAACCCAATTTTATTTCTTCTTTGGAAACAGGGTCTCAGTAGGTTGATAAGAGTCTCACTACTTGCTGAGGCTGGCCATGAACTTGTGATCCTCCTGTCTCAGCCTCCCAAGTACTGGAATTACAGAATGCACCATCATGCCCTGCTCATTTTTCCCCCCCCTTGAAACAGGGACTCACAAAGTCGCAGAGGATCTTGCAAGTTGCGGAGGCTGGCCTTGAACCTGTGACCTTCCTGTCTCAGCATCCTAGGTCCTGGGATGACAGGCATGTGCCACCACGCCTGGCTCAGGAGTTTCTTTTAAGCCATGAGGGGAGGGGGAATTCGCAAAGTCCCACGTCTCTCTTTTACCTTCCAGGAACTACTGCAAACCCAGCAGGTAGCTGGTGATACATAATGCGTAAGAAATGAACGGCCAGATTTATTTTCCCTGTCTAGACCTTCAAGTACCCACTCTATTATAACAGGACATGGGTAATTTGCAGGCTAATGTGAATTTAAGTCAATTGCTATCACTCTGAGGTGTTTATAGCTAAGCTTTAGCTATAGCAAAATGAAAACATACTATGCAATAAAGCAATCCAAGCATTAGCAAATTAGCCTGTGACCCAGGTCTTACTAGGACATCTGAAACGGGCACCCTAGTAAAAATGCTAACAGCTGCCGGGCGTGGTGGCGCACGCTTGTCATCCCCGCGCTCGGGAGGCGGAGACAGGAGGATGGCGCAGGTTCGAAGCCAGCCACGTGCGCTGGCTTTAGGAGACCCTGTTTCCAAATAAAAATGTAAAAGTAGGTCTGGGAGTGTAGCCCGGAGGTAGAAGGGCTTCCAGGAACCCCAGTACCACCAAAAAAAAAAAAAAAAAAAAAAATGCTAACAGCTACCATGCACCTGTAAGTATCAGGTTCTCAGATAAGCACACTGGGAATGTTTTGTCGTTCTCACAGAAATTCTGCAAAGCAGATATCCTTACTGGACAGACGGAGAAAGTGGAGTTCAGAGAGGCCAAGAGACAGACTCAAAGTCACACGACTACTGCTCGTCTGTCTCAGCCTAAGTCCCATCGGATGCGAGGGCTCGCGGGGAAATGTCTAACCACCATTCTGCAGGAGGATAACAAGTCCCTGGAAACCAGCACCCTTGTCTTTTCTTCCGCGGCGTGGATTTCTGAGCATCGGGAACTCCAGGGCTGTGACGGAGCCTGGCCTGCTGGAAACGCATTCAGCTTTTCCCGATGGCTTTCGTATCGGATGCTGCTAACTTTTGCGTCCGTCATCTCAGAAGAGACACGGATACCTCTCTGCTTCATTCGTTTGATCTGAAGCCCAGGGAAGTTTAGCCAGAGAAGTGCGTTATTTTGAATAATCAGCTTTCTTTCCCAACATTTCCTCCTGTATAGAGATATACCTGATTTGAGTCCTGGGTGTCTGCCTGCTTCTCCACCCCACCCCCGTTCATGCACCTGAAAGTCCATCTCATCTGTTTATATACATGAAAGTCCTGTTTGGCAAGATTCCCAGACATAAGGAAGTGCGAACTGAGGATTAATTCCTAGCCCTCTTATTGTATCTATTTACTAAACAGACTTCAAAATCCAATGACAAATTATAATGCAATATAACATGCGCCCAGCTTTTATGCTCCTCCCTGGGGCTTGCAAAGATCATTTAGCTGGGAGTGATTTACATGTATTGCTTCTTTTTTTGGTACTAAGGATGAAACCCAGAGGCCTTCTACCTCTGAGCTACACCCCCAGCCCTATTTTATACTTTATTTGGAAACAGGATCTCATTAAGTTGCTGAGAGCCTCACTAAGCTGCTGAGGCTGGCCTCGAACCTGCGTGATCCTCCTGTCTCAGCCTCCCAAGTACTGGGATTACAAGTGTTGCCACCATGCCCAGCTGCTTCTTGTTTTCATAATGCCAAACACTTCCAATGTGCTACTTAAGGGTTCTATTTTTGTATGGAATCCATGCTCCAAGACCCCTGTGTTATCACCTTAAGAAAACAAGTTTTCCATGGCGGCGGTGGTGGTGGGGAATCGGAGGGATCTTCCCAGCACATGTGCACCCCCAAAGGGAGTCTGGCTTTTAGTGGAACAGTTAGGATCCGAGCTTTTAAAAAACCTAGCCTCTCGCCGGGCGTGGTGGCGCAGGTTTGTAATCCCAGTACTTGGGAGGCTGAGACAGGAGGATCGTGGTTCGCCGACAGCCTGAGCTGCTCCATTAATCAGTATTCTTTATTTTGAAACAGGGTCTCACTGAGTTGCAGAGGGCCTCACTAAGGAGCTGAGGCTGGCCACGAACCGTGATCCTCCCGTCTCAGCCTCCCGGATGCTGGGATGACAAGCGTGCACCACCACGCCGGGCTTTGCAGCAGTGTTGTGAAATTATTCTATCATGCCTGACCTCTCTCCCCCCTTTTTTACGCGTCTCATACATATTTATTGATCCATGTCGTTAAATTTTTTTTTTTTAATAAAAAAGAACAAACCCAAGCCGGGCGTGGTGGCGCATGCTTGTAATTCCCGCGCTTGGGAGGCTGAGACAGGAGGATCACACAGGTTGGAAGCCAGCCTCAGCTACTAAGTGAGGCTCTCAGCAACTCAGTGAGACCCTGTCTCCAAATAAAGTATAAAATAGGTCTGGGAGTGTAGCCCGGAGGTAGAAAGCCCCTGGGTTCCACCTCCAGTAGCACCAAAAATAAATAAACAAATAAATAAACAAACAAACCCAACAATAGCATTTTAAATCGTGACAGGCTAACTGGTTGCCTTTTAGAAACCAAATGACTATGCCGGGCGTGGTGGCGCACGCTCGTCATCCCAGCATTCGGGAGGCTGAGACCGGAGGATCGCGGTTCGCGGACAGCCTCAGCTACTTAGCGAGGCCCTCCGCAACTCAGTGAGACCCGGTTTCAAAATAAAGAATAAAAAATAGGGCAGGGGGTGTAGCTCGGAGGTCGAATGACCCTGGGTTCCATCCCCAGACCCGCAAAAAAAAAAAAAAAAAAAAGAAACCAAATGACTGATTTTCATTATTATGTTCCAAAATAAATTCCAGATAGATCAAAGATCTTCAAATTGCAAAAGAGAGAGAGAGAGAGAGAGAGAAAAAAAAAGTAAGATGATACAAGCAAACTACTCTCTTGAGTTCGACGCACATGCCCATTCTTTCCCAGCTTTCTGACCTGGGCAAATGGCTAACCTCTCTGAGCCTCTGAAAAATGGCAGTGAGATCATTTGTAAGTCAGAGCTGCTGAAGGGCTCACTGAAGGGCTCAGCACTCCATTATCATACAGCAAGTTTTCAGGAAATGGTGGATATTGTTATATGTAGGAATAGGAAAAGAAACTGTCCAAAATTTCAGAGGACGAACAGCATGCCGGCACCAAAGACTGACCCTTAATAACACATTCTTGTAAGATCCTCATCCCCCTCCAACCTGCACCCCATCTTTCTAAGAGAGGTTTATTCTGATTGGTAGCTAATGCTTTTATTCCTATACGTGGCTTAGAGTGAGTGGAGCCGGCTTTAAATTAAGTTCAGAGATGTGAATATTGTCTTCCTCTCGGCTTATTTTTTTTTTCTTTATTATAGAATCACAAATGAGGGGTTTGGAGCATGAGTCTGCATATTTAGGAGAGGCAAAAATCTGATTTCCATAACCAGTGTTCAATCTCCGAGGAACAAAGGATTGTATAATTGCTAGGCAGAAACGGTGGGTGTATTCTTCTCTGGAGAGCCGGGCTCCATATTACCCGAACCACCCACTTAAGCGGGGCCGGAGTGGCTTCAGATTTAGTACGGGGATGTTGATACTTAGACGTGTTCAATTGAACGCTAATTTGCTAGACATCCTGGATGGCAGATCCGCAGTAGCTCCTGCTATACATGCAGGTTATTTAGGTCTGAATGACGAAGGCAGACAGTGCGGTTTAATCAACAAAAAACAATATATGGAGATCAGTGTGGAGATTTCTCAGAAAACTGGGAATGGATCTACCAGTGATACCGCTCCTGGGGGGGTCTTTCCAAAGGGACTGAAATCAGAGAATTACAGTAATAAATGCACATTTGTGTTTAAAGTAGCATAATTCATAATTGCCAATTTATGGCACCAACCTAAATGTCCATCAACGGATGAATGAGTTACATAATCATGAAAAATACAGACACTTAGAAATTCTACTCAGCACTACAGAAGAACAAAATCTGCAGGCAAATAGATGGACCCAGAAAATATTATGCTAAGTGAGATGAGCCAGGCACACAAAGTCCCGGCCATCCATGAACTGAACCCCTGAGATCATGAGCCAAAATAATTTTTCCTCCTCTAACTTGCTCTTGTCAAGGTGTTTGGGTTACAGCAGCAAAAAGTTGATTAATGCAGAGAATCAACTCCAGTTTTCTCACCTGCATGATGTAGATATTTATGTCTACACCAGAAGTGATAGTCACATCTGTCCCGGAAACGATAGTCACATCTGTCCCGGAAGTGATAGTCACATCTGTCCCGGAAGTGATAGCTACATCTGTCCCGGAAGTGATAGTCACATCTGTCCCGGAAGTGATCCCAGCGGCTCCTGTTGCTGCTGGGGCCACGGTGCTTTGCACATGACCTGAGCTCCATAGATGGTCCCTTTGTTCTCTGTCCTTGATGACCCCCCAGGATGTCTAGCAAATTAGTTTGAGTGTGTTAGCTGAACTATTTTTGATGGTTATTGTTTCTTAGATTTGGAATTGTGGACGATTTATTGAGAACTTGTAACAGGAGTATCAGGAGTGTGTGGTGTCTCTTATTTTTTTTTTTTTGTTAATGTGTGTGTGATGCTGCAGGTTGAACCCAGGGGCCTTCTATCTCTGAGCTACACCCCCAAACTAATTTTACTTTTTTATTTGGAAACATAGTCTCGCTAGGTTGCTGAGAACCTCACTAAGTTGCTGAGGCTGGCCTTGAACTTGTGATCCTCCTGTCTCAGCCTCCCAAGTACTGGGATTATGGGCATGCACCACCATGCTCGGTATTTTTTTTTTTTAATGCTGTAATGATATAACATGCTCAGGATTCTACTTGTGCCGTGCCACTCTCTGAATTTGATTATTTAAAAATTGTACCCCAAATAGATCAAAGCGAAATTGGAATCCTTGGGCCCTAGATTGAAGTTGCAGAAGACTGGCAGGATAGCTCTCTCTGGGGCAAGTCCCAGGCTCTCTTTGTCAATGGGGCCAGCCTTTGCTGCTGCCAGTGGACAGGGGTCCCCAAGAATTCTCCTTTGTCCCCCCTGGTGCCAAAGGTATGCCTCTACTAATTTGCTTTCAGCCATCTCCTCTTTCTTACAAAGGTCTATTTAAAGGTCTATTTAAATTCTGATCTCATACTTGAACCCACTTTTAGATGCTAACATAAAGAAAATTAGGGGTTCTAGGATTGGGTATGTTTCTGTCATGCTCAGCAAATTGCCAGGGTGCCGTCGCTCTTGGATAGGAATATCTTGGCTATAATTAATCACAAGGACACTCAGGTTGGTGTTTTTTTTTTTTTTTTTTTTCCTACAGAGACAAGGCATACAAGGTTCCACTTGAAATAACAAATGAAGCCATCCCATCGAGAAACGCTGACTCAGCCCGTATCTGAGAAATAACATTGGCCTTCTAGTCCAACTTATGTATTTTATTCTAGATGTTCTTATGATTTTCTGCAATTATTTCCTTCCCAGGTTCTAGCTTTCTTTTTTGGGGAATCGCTCAACATTATTTAGGAGGAGACGGCTCCTATAGTGTCTGCTGGGTGAACATGTGGCCTGTGTTTTTGACCAGGGACAACTGGACAAGGAGCTATCTCTATACACACTCAGCCAATCAGACCCTCCCTTGGGGTTGTCCTTACAAAACTCAGAAGCCAATCAGATCCTCTCCTGCTGTTGTTCCTACACACACTCAGCCAATCAGAACATCTCCTCAGGTCTTCCCTAGCACACTCAGCCAATCAGATCCTCCCCTGGAGTTGTTCCTTCATGCATTCAGCCAATCAGATCCTCTCCTAGAGTTGGTGTTGGGGCTTCTGAGATGGTATTGTTTGTTGTGTTTTTAAAGGAAAAGTTAAGTAGTTAAGATGTCTGTGCTTAACATCTTGAGCTTGGCTCTTGTGTGAAGAAGCAGAAAGAACTGGCCGGGAGAGAGAGAAAGAGAGAGAAAGAGAGAGAGAGAAAGAGAGAGAGAAAGAGAGAATTTCGAATAATCACACATGCAGGGAAAAGCAGAGACAAGACCAGTTCATTTGAGAGAGACCAAGGGGAACGCCTCTGTTTTGCTTTCTATTAGTTTCCAGTATTTTGTAGCGATCTATCTCATTCTCTGCTTTTTTATTGTGTATCTTGCACTTTGTTTATAAATAAACAACACTTTTCAGCTGGGTATGGTGGTGCCTGTAATCCCAGTATTTGGGAGGCTGAGACAGAAGGATCGCAGGTTCGAGGTCAACCATGGCAACTTAGCCTGGCCCCTCAGCAACTCAGAGGGACACTATTTTTTTTTTTTTTTTTGGTGGTACTGGGGTTCCTGGAAGCCCTTCTATCTCCGGGCTACACTCCCAGACCTATTTTTACATTTTTTTATAATTGGAAACAGGGTCTCCTAAGCCAGCGCGTGCGGCTGGCTTCGAACCTGCGCGATCCTCCTGTCTCTGCCTCCCAAGCGCGAGGATGACAAGCGTGCGCCACCACGCCCGGCAGGGACACTATTTTAAAACATAAAATATGCCCGGCATGGTGGCGCACACTTGTCATCCCAGCATTCGGGAGGCCGAGACCAGAGGATCGCGGTTCGCGGACAGCCTCAGCTACTCAGACCCTCTGCAAATCAGTGAGACCGGTTTCAAAATAAAGAATAAAAAATAGGGCTGGGGGTGTAGTTTGGAGGTCGAATGCCCCTGGGGTCCATCCCCAGACCCCCCGCCCACAAAAACAAACAAACAAACAAACAAACAAAAACAAAACAAAACAAACATAAAATATAAAAAAGGTCTGGGGGTATAACTCAGAGATAGAATGCCTCAGGTCGAACCCTAGTACCACAGATTAATTAACTAATTAATACAACCCTACTCTTTTTCCTTTGTGTCTGTTAGCATGGATGTATAATGGGAATGGACTTTGGTTCATATATATATATATATATATATATATATATATTTTTTTTTTTTTTTTTTTTTTTTTTTTTTGGGGGGGGGTACTGGAGATGAAAACCAGGGCATTCTACCTCCAAGCTCCACTCCCAGCCCTATTTTTTATTCTTTATTTTGAAACAGGGTCTCACTGAGTTGCGGAGGGCCTCACTAAGTAGCTGAGGCTGTCCTCGAACCGCGATCCTCCTGTCCCAGCCTCCCGAATGCTGGGATGACAAGCGTGCGCCACCACGCCCGGCTCCCAGTGGGGTGAAGCCTGTGAAGCTCTTGGGATCTAGTGTCTCTGCACAAGGCTCCCTGATTGATCTGTCACCGATCCTTGCTTGCGCTGATTTCTTTCTTTGCATCAGACTAAAATAGATTCTATAATTGATATCCCCTCGAGGAGCGTGACTTCCCAGATGGGTTTTGAAAATTCTTGCCGGGAGTCCAGAAGGTTGGGATGGCTCCAAGACTCCTCATCCCTCCAGTGGCCGGGCAAGCGCTCTCTCTCTCTCTCTCTCTCTCTCTCTCTCTCTCTCTCTATCTCTATCTCTATCTCTATCTCTCTCTTTCTCTCTGTCTCTTCTTCCCTTTTCTGAAAGGTGCGAGTTTGGCCTTTTCCTTGGTCACCAAGACTGCCATATTTGGCGACTTGTGACTGAGGCACAGAGGACCTTGAGGGAGGACAGCCCACAGAGTTCTATTTGGGGAGCGCCAAATGGTTCTCGGGCCCAGCTGGCTCTGCTATCACTCAGTGTCTGAAATGTGCACGGCTATTTTGGTCGAGTTATAATATTATTGTTCACAGTGAAATCTAATATTAACCCAAATTTAACACGGCCCTCGCGGAGGGCGGACGACGTCCCAACAGGCTGGTCTGTGGGACGTTGGAAAAGCCAGAACCTCCACGCTCCCCTTTCCTCCTCTCTAGGATGGTTGTAATAATTATACCTCCTTCCCGGGGTGGTTGTGGAAGTTAAATGAGTGACTATTCGTTTAAAAAATGGTAAGACAGAAGAAAGAAGACTTTTTCCACCGCGTTTCTTGCCCACAGGTTTCCAGGCAAACAGTACGTCAAAGCAGGAAGACTTTGAGAAATGGACGGAAGCTTTTCTTTAACCTGTTTTCTTAATTAAGTTTCAAGGTCTCCTTTTTAGTGTTCCTGGTGGGGAAAGTAGGGGGCTTTACCGGAGATCTGAGGGTGACAAGACCCCAAGATCCATGTTTTGGTAGTTTGGGATGAAATGATTCCTTACAAGTGGGTTCAAAAGTCTCGTCTCTTTGGGGAGGGGTTTGTTAGTATATGTGTGAGCGCGTAGCGTTGGGCTCAGAAGGAGAAGGACCTGGAAAATGACAATAATATTTTTTTTTTTTGGTACTGAGGATTGAACCCAGGGGCATTCTACCTCTGAGCTACACCCCTAGCTTGATTTTTTATTCTTTTTATTTTTTTGAGGGTCTGGGGATGGAACCCAGTGGCATTTGACCTCCAAGCAACACCCCTCACCCTCTGCCCAATCCTTCCTTCCTTCCTTCCTTCCTTCCTTCCTTCCTTCCTTCCTTCCTTCCTTCTTTCTTTTACTGGGGATGGAACCCAGGGGCCTTCTACCTCTGGGCTACACTCCCAGACCTATTTTATATATTTTTTGGAAACAGGATCTTTTAAGCCAGCTGAGGCTGACTTTGAACCTGTGAGATCCTCCTGTCTCCACCTCCCAAGCACGGGGATTACAAGTGTGCACCACCACGCCCGGCTTTGTTCTTTATTTTGAAGCAGAGTCTCACTGAGTTGCGAAGGGTCTCACTAAGCAGCTGAGGCCGTGTGCGAACCGCGATCCTCCAGTCTCAGCCTCCCAAACGCTGGGGTGACAAGTGTGCGCCCCCACGCCCGGCTTTACAATAATCTTGAAATGTACAAATGTCTCCCCTCCCTGCAAACGACAAGATTTATTTCTTCCGAAGCCTATGTGTTTGATGGGGGCTCTTTACGCTGGTCTCCCTCAGCACCCAGGCAGCCAAGCAGCCTCTGTGTGTCCAGGCCCAGACTCTTTTTGTGTGAGTAAGTGGGGCTTGAACCAGGGCTGTTCTATGTCTGAACTACACCCCCAGCCCTTTTATTTCATTTATTTATTTATTTATTTATTTATTTATTTATTTATTGGGTACTGGGGATGGAACCCAGGGGCATTCTACTTCCAAGCTATACCCCCAGCCCTATCTTTTTTTTTCTTTATTTTATTTTCTTTATTTTATTTTGGTGGTACCTGGGTTCCTGGAAGCCCTTCTACCTCCGGGCTACACTCCCAGACCCATTTTTTTTTTTTAATTTTTGGAAACAGAGTCTCTTAAGCCAACGCGGCTGGCTTCGAACCTGCAAGATCCTCCTGTCTCCGCCCCCCAAGAGCTGGGATTACAAGCGTGCACCACCACGCCCGGCGTCTTTTTTTTTTCTTCTTCTCTATTTTAAAACAGGGTCTCACTGAGTTGCAGAGGGCCTCACTGAGTAGCCGAGGCTGGCCGCGAACCGCGATCCTCCGGTCTCAGCCTCCCAGGTAGCCACATCTTCAAAGCTGTCTACTTCGTGTTCCCCGCCCCCCACACGTTCTGCAGCAGGTCCGACAGGACAGCGACGCTGAGGACCAGCACCATGAAGTCCTCGAAGTCCAGCCGGATTTCTGGGCGCGCCTCCAGCCCGGAGAGGAGCGCCTGGTACCGAGGCTTGGCTTCTTGGCCCTGTGGGAAATCCAAGAAAATGGCTGAATGCACCGCGTCCAGCCCGGCTTCACAGACGGTGAGCACACACGAGCGTGCTTCACAGCGGTCACCTCGTGTGACCCTTGCAGGGACCGCACTCGACAAGCACTAGCATCCAGCCCTCTCGGAGGCAGCTTCGGAGTCTCTGAGTACTGAGTACTGAGGATTGAAGCTGGGGTGCATTCTACCCCTGAGAAAACCCCAGCCCTATTTTCTTTTTTAAATTTGGAAACAGGGTCTTACTAAGTTGTAGAGAACCTCACTAAGTAGCTGAGGCTGGCTTCAAAGCTCTGCGATCCTCCTGTCTCTGCCTCCCAAGCGCTGGGATTACAAGTGTGCGCCACCACGCCCGGCCTTTTTTTTTTTTTTTTTTTTTTTTTGTGGTACTGTGGTTCCTGGATGCCCTTCTACCTCTGGGCTACACTCCCAGACCTATTTTATATTTTATCTGGAAACAGGGTCTCTTAAGCCAGCGCGGCTGGCTTCAAACCTGCACGATCCTCCTGTCTCCGCCTCTCAAGAGCAGGGATTACAAGCGTGTGCCACCATGCCCGGCTTGTTATTATTATTATTTTTTAATGCAGTACTGGGGATTGAAACCGGGGCACATTCTACTTCTGAGCTAAACCCCCAGCCCAATTTATTTTAATTTTTTTTTTTTTTTGGTGGTACTGGGGTTCCTGGAAGCCCTTCTACCTCCAGGCTACACTCCCAGACCTATTTTATATTTTTATTTAGAAACAGGGTCTCCTAAGCCAGCGCGCGCGGCTGGCTTCGAACCTGCGCGATCCTCCTGTCTCCGCCTCCCAAGCGCGGGGATGACAAGCGTGCGCCACCACGCCCGGCTAATTTATTTTAAAATTTGAAACAGTGTCTCACTAAGTTGCAGAGGACCTCTCTAAGTAGCTGAGGCTGGCTGTGAATCTGAGATCCTCCTGTCTCAGTCTCCCAAGTACTGGGATGACAAGTGTGTGCCACCACATCCAGCTAATTTACTTTATTCTATATTATTATTAATTATTATTATTATTATTATTATTTTATTTTTTGGTGGTACTAGGGACTGAACCCGGGGCACATTCTACCTCTGAGCTACATCCCCAGACCTATTTTTTTCTTTTAATTTTGAAACAGGGTCTTACCTAGCTGCAGAGCTGCAACTAAGTAGCTGAGGTTGACCAGGAAGCTGTGATCCTCCTGTCTCAGTCTCCCAAGTACTGGGATGACAAGTGTGTGTCACTTGCAGTAGATGCTCAATAAACGTTTGTTGATAGAAACAATGGTTTGGGGTCTTAAGGTCACCTTCAGGGTATCCCCCTGCTTATTCACGCAGGCTAATTCTCTTACCTCTGTGAAATTCTTAAACTGGGTTCGCAGCAGATCTTTGGCCGTAGCTTTTCCGAGTTTACCATCGGGGTCGCAAGAGTTTCTGAAAACCAGAGCGGCAGTAGCAATGGCCTTTTCTAGCTCTGAGCCCTTCTTCAAAGCTATGAGAAAAGATAAGTGCAATGAAGTCCCCAGGAATAGAAATCACCGTACCCCAGACGGGGCTGTGTAACCGTCAGCTTTTCATAGCTGCGACGGAAACACCTCACAATCACAACTTAGAGGAGGAAAGGTTTATTTGACTCATGGTTGTCAGCCTTGGCAACTTAGCGAGGCCCTCTGCAACTTAGACCTTGTTTCCAAATGAGCCGGGCGTGGTGGCGCACGCTTGTAATCCCCGCGCTTGGGAGGCTGAGACTGGAGGATCGCACGGGTTCGAAGCCAGCCTCAGCTACTTAGTGAGGCTCTCAGCAACTTAGTGAGACCCTGTTTCCAAATAAAATATAAAATAGATCTGGGAGTATAGCCCGGAGGTAGAAAGCCTCTGGGTTCCACCCCCCAGTACCACCCAAATAAATAAATAAATAACTAAATATAAAAATAAAAAAAGTAAAATGGGGTCAAGGGGCATAGCTTGGAGGTAGAATGCCCCTGGTTTAATCCCCAGTGCCAAAAATAAATAAATACACAAATAAGCAAATAGATAAGGCATGCATTTAATGCTCACCACAAACGTACGAATTCGTATGCCATTGAAATTTTCGTTGCGTTATTTAACTTTTCGTTCTGAATGAATCGCAGGTCCTCGGGAAGTTCCCAAGAAATGTGCGCGCACGCGGCTCAAATGAAGTGTGCGCACAGGTCACGTGCACCTGTCACCAAGTTTCCCCAAAGGTAAAAATCTCGCGCAACCGCAGCCCAACATCAAGACCCAGCCCTCGGGGGTGAAATCTCCCGCAGCGCTTGTGAGGATTTTAACAGGCAACCTGCGGGCTGCTGCGACCCTTTATGGGCGTGGCTTGAGGTCTGTGCAGTTGATCACACGGGCAGCATCGTGTCTACATCACCACGGTCCACGCGTGACCAGCTGCCCCAGGTCCGACCACTGAAGTCGTCTTTGTGAAAGCTCGGCCACACCTATCTCTGTGGGCCTATTTCTGAGCCTTCTCCTCTGTCCCTCTGCTTACACTGCTCAGACTTGCCGCCCGAGGCTGTAAACAGAGGCTTACCATCACAGAGGGCCGCCTTCGCCGCTTTCTTCTCTCTCTTAAGTTGTTTCAGCGAGCCCGGGACCTTTCCCTGTCCGGCTCCCACTTACTTCCGGCCTCCATGATGTGAAGAGCGCAGCCAGAGCCAAATCACAGCACCACTGAACTCATCCCAGGAAGACCAGGCGCGCCTAGCCCGTGCTTTCCTGAGGCCTGGGAGTCCTGGATCTGCAGTCCAGTGAAGGGGTCTGGTGCTAGCGCTGGCGCATGCGTGGGGAGAGGCTAGTGGGGTTACGCAGCCGCAGTCCTCCCTCAAGCTCCCAGAGGGAGGAGTTGTGTTGGGAATGTGCTGAGCAGGGTGGGGAGGGCACACTTGTAATCTCGGTATTTGGGAGGCCGAGACAGGAGGATCGCGGGTTCAAAGGCAGCCCCACAACTTAGACTGTTTTCAAATAAAATAAAAAAAATTGGGCTCAGGGTGTAGTTTGAAGGTAGAATGTCCTCTCGGTTAAATCCCCAGTATCAGAAAGGAAGATAGATAGAGAGATAGATAGATAGAGAGAGGAGGAGAGGAGAGAGAGAGAGAGAAGAATGGAAGGGAGAAGAAAGAAAGAAAAGGGAAGAACAAAGAGAAAGAAGAGAAAAAGAAAGGAAGAAAGAAAAAGAAAGAAAAAAGAAAGAAAAAGAAAGAAAGAAGGAAAGAAAGAAAGAAAGAAAGAAAGGAGTGTACTGGGACAATTCTCAAAAGTACCTGGAATTATGTCCATTTTTTAAACATTTTAAAACATTTTTAAAACATTTTTTAAACATCAGGTGTTATGTTGTGACAGGGTAAACATACCCTTTCCACCTAGACGGAGATCTATTGAAATAAAAAACATCCAGAACCTGTTCTGGAGAGATCTAGGTGGAAGTCCAGTTGCAATGTGGGACTGTCTGCTGTGCGTGGACTCTAAACACGGTAAGCCACACATTTTGGAACGAGAAGGAGCTGAGTATATGAGGTTTTTTTTTTTTTTCTTATATTGCTATTTCCATGGCAGTGTTGTTAGTTCTGAAGATATTTTGCCTCTAAAGTTGAATTCCAAGTGCCAGTAGTCACACAGTGAGAGTTGGCCACACTGCTTTCACTGGATTAACAGAGGCAACCAGGGGACGAGCCAGAGGCCCAGGGTCCGCTCTGACTGTCCTGAGGATGCCGCCCACGGAGAAGCAGCTGGACACATGGAGAGAGCACTAGATTAGGAGCACTGAGTGAGGAGTCTGCCGGATCTGTGCTCTTTGCCTTTACTAGGCAAAGCTAAGGTGTCTAAGTTTGGGCAAGCTAATTCCTCTTACTAGATCTAAGCTCCCAAATCTGCAAAAAGAGGTTCACGAAGCTCTTTCTTTACGAGTTCTTTAGGTCTCTGGCGCTCTTTGATGGCTTGTGATTTTTTTTTTTTTTTTTTGGTGGTACTGGGGATGGAACCCTTCTACCTCCGGGTTACACTCCCAGACCTATCTTATATTTTACTTGGAAACAGGGTCTCTTAAGCCAGCGCGGCTGGCTTTGAACCTGCGCGATCCTCCTGTCTCCGCCTCCCAAGCGCGGGGATGACAAGCGTGCGCCACCACGCCAGTGATGGCTTGTGATTTTTAACCCTTGGCGTGCCGTCACGGTAGAGGAGAAGCACCTTACCTGGTATTGAAGCCAGTTGCTTGGATACCGAAATCCTGCCAATAGAACCAAAGAAACATAATGATTCTGGGAGATCTGTTATTGGTAGCACCTAAAGCAAAGTGAAGCGACGATTTCTAAGAGTCTCGCTAAGTGTCCGAGGGTGACCTTGAACCTTCTATCCTCCTCTCTCAGCCTGCAAAGGTCTGGGGTTACAGGTGTGCCCCACACGCCCGCTCATTGGGGTTACAGGGAGCACACACGCCCACTTATTGCACTAGCGCGTGTGGCCACAGCCCTAAGCCAGAGCCCAGTCACGTATCCATCTCCATTCCCAGCACCTTGTGTCTAGCAGGGCGCCCCGAACTTGCTAGGTGACCCCCGACATGTGTTTTGAACTATAGTCAATCTCCTAAATGGAATTACACGGCCAGGATCACTTTTCACATATTAGACCCAATTTTATACATTTGGCTAATAGGAAGCAGTTTCTCTCTGGTCATGAATAGTTTGGAAGAACACGCTTGACACTTCAGATCATTAAAAATCACTACCCGGTCTGGATCGCAAGTGGTTTTTTTTTTTTTCAGTACTGGGGATGGAACCCAGGGGCATTCTACCTCAGAGCTACACTGCCAGCCCTATTTTTTAGTCTTTTTATTTTTTGAAACAGGATCTCCCTGAGTTGCAGAGGGCCTCACTAAGTAGTTGAGGCTGTCTGTGAACGGTGATCCTCCTGTCTCAGCCTCCGGAATGCTGGGATGACAAACACGAGCCCCCACGCCACGCCCAGCTCAAGTATTTCTTGGGAGGTCGCCAGAGACTTTTGGGCTAATTGCCCCAGTTTTTGTTTGTTTGTTTGTTTGTTTGTTTGCAGTCAAAGTTGCAAACAAGGTTTTTTTTTCTTTCCCAACTGGTTTTGAAGCTAGATGCAGCTGGGTGATAAGTACCAAACTTTCAATATCTTGGCTACCAAGCGGTCGGTGCAAACTCTTTGGGAATACCAGCTTAAATGGGGGTGAGAAAGGAAAGCCCAGCACTACTGACCTTTTGCTTTTTTTCTGAGGCCCCAAGGTAGACGTCGGGGCTGTGGGGGCGCTGGGCTCCCCTTCTGAGTGGACGGCCGGGTCCCGGGTCCGGCGCATGCAGCAGCCACCCATGCTCTGGTCTCTGCGGTGCGTCGTCCTTCCTAAGCAACCGTCACTGCCCACGGCCACTGTCGTCACCCCTCCATGACAACCACACAACGGCCCTTGCAGCGAGAGGCACTTCCTGGTGTGGGTGTTGTGTGCACAGCGAGTCATCCATGCGTGTGATAAACGTTGGGGCCGCCTGGTGTGGGGCGGGCGCTGTTGGTACAGGGTGCTGGGGACAGAGTAGTGAGCGAGGGAGACACAGGTCCTGGTGTGGGGAGCGTTAATCAAACAGCCACACAGACTGTCACACCCGTGTGTAGAGTCCCGTGAAAACCTGGTGCCACAGAGACTTGAAGGCCACAGTGGGAACTTGTGAGCTGTGTCCAAAGAATGGGAAGTTGTTTATGGATTTTTTTTTTTTTTTGGCAGTACTGGGGATGGAACCCAGGGGCATTGTACCTTTGACCTACATCCTCAGCACTATTTTTTAGTCTTTCTTGCTTGCTTGCTTGCTTGCTTGCTTGCTTTCTTTCTTTTTTGGTGGTACTGGGGATGGAACCCAGGGGCCTTCTACTTCCGGGCTACACTCCCAGACCTATTTTTTATTTTATTTGGAAACAGGGTCTCACTAAGTAGCTGAGGCTGGCTTGGAACCTGCACGATCCTCCTGTCTCAGCCTCCCAAGCGCGGGGATGACAAGCGTGTGCCACCACACCGGGCCTTTTTTAGTCTTTTAAATTTTGAAACAGGGTCTCACTAAATTGGGAAGAGCCTCGCTAAGATACGAGGATCCGTGAACCGCGATCCTCGTATCTCAGCCTCCCAAATGCTGAGATTATAAGCCTGCACCACCATGCTCAGCTGTTTATGAAATTTTAAGCAAGCAGGGAATGGATTCAGACTAAGGCTTTGGGGAGATCAGCCCCGCTGCAGGGGGGGCGGTGGTGTAGAGAGGAGGGCAGAGTCCGTGCAGGAAGACCGGTGGTGGGGGGCTCTTTCATTTCTGGTAGGTCAGAGGTCTTTTCAGATCTGAAGAGCCGGGCGTGGTGGCGCACGCTTGTAATCCCAGCATTCGGGATGCTGAGACCGGAGGATCGCGGTTCACGGACAGCCTCAGCTACTTGGGCCCTCTGCAACTTAGTGAGACCCTGTTTCAAATTAAAGAATAAAAAATAGGGGGGGGGTGTAGCTTGGAGGTCAAATGCCCCTGGATTCCATCCCCAGACCTGCAAGAACAAAACAAAACAAAACAAAAAACAAGAAAAGAAAAGAAAAAAAAGTAACTCTTGAGCTGGTAAGGGAGAGGAGAAGTCTCAAGAGAAGCTAATAATAAGCTGGGTGTAGTGGCGCACGCTGAGCTGCCTGTTTTAATTTTTCTATTCAACAAACCTTAGTTGAATAGGAAAAAGACCCCCCACCATTCAAACCGTAACATCACCCACTGTCTCGGATCCACAGGACCGAGCCACCCTCTCTGTTTCTTGTTGCGGTTAAAAGATGTTACGGTGAAAGATGGATGTTACCATTTGGGGGTGACGGTTACTGTTTAGGGGAACAGTCCCCAGGGACCTTTGTTAGAGCCCCTGAAACAACTCCCTTCAAGAAAACTGCAGGTTCTTGTCCTGAGCTAAGGCTAAATATGCAACAGCCCAGACTCTTGCTGAAGACTTAAATGAACTCATTAAGAAGATAGAAATACAGAAGACAGTCACAGCCTCGTGATATCCAGGGTAATGCGAGGGGCGCTTTGAATGAAACCACCGAAATACAAAACACGGAACAGGCTTTTTATACACGGGGCATCCTCCATCTTGTTTCATGTAATTCTGATGTAATAAAAGTCCCTGTAAAGTTCCTCCCCTTACTTTTCCCTTAGTTTCTGCCCAGGCATCTCCTTTCTCAACCCCCTCCTCCCATCCTACCTAGAGTATCCAATTAGGTAAGCCTGTCTTTAGAATGAGGAAGTCCTAGTTCCCCTCTCCTATTGACTTGCTAATGACCTTTAGCTAGGTTAATTTACATTCGAATAGTTGCCTGCTTCTTGGCAGAAACCGCACCCTTCCCCAGGTGTGCTCTTTTAACACAATGATTTTTGAAATATATTTATCAATAATCAGAGCTTTCTCAAATCTTCCTCGGCCATTCCCAATACTGGTACATTTCTCTTCATGGCTGCTCTCTTCGGGTTCTCCCTGTCCCTCTTCTTGGACTCCCTAGAGTCTTGTACACACTCTTGGGGTGGGAGAGAGCTTGGCTCCACTGATCACTGCTGCCCATACTGGTCATCAGTTCTTTTTTCTTTTTCTTTCTTTCTTTCTTTCTTTCTTTCTTTCTTTCTTTCTTTCTTTCTTTCTTTCTCTCTTTCTTTCTTTCCTCTTTCTTTCTTCTTTCTTTCTTTCTTCCTTTCTTTCTTTCTTTCTTTCTTTCTTTCTTTCTTTCTTTCTTTCTTTCTTTCTTTCTTTCTTTCTTTCGGCAGTACTGGGGATGGAACCTGTGCCGATATTGGGAACTGGCTTCAAAATGTACTTGAAAATAGGTTTGGTATGAGATAGCCAGAGCTTGGGTGCTCTCAGGCACTCAGACAGGGAAGGGACCCTGGAGAGTTTCAAGCACCAAGGGTGATTAGCAAGAAAATAGAGGGAGCGCAGGGTCTTTTACATTGTAAAGCTAAGCAAACTTCCCCAACCGTGTGTGTGTGTGTGTGTGTGTGTGTGTGTGTGTGTGTGTGTGTGTGTATGCCATAAGCCTTCAAGAGATCCCAGACTCTGATAATCCATGAACACATTTTGGGGTGGAACAAAAGGCTTGGGGTCTGTCCTGGAGAACTGGGCAGGCCTGCAGGAAGGAATCGCCACATCAAAAGACCTGCCCCCGAAGGGGCGGATCTAGTGGGGTCAGAAGATTAATTGGTAGAGCCAGATGGAGGACCATGTATCTATAAAACTGTTCTGTATCTAACAACTTCAGTGACTTCAAGTCACTCACCTGTACCCCCCTTTTTTTGAGGCGTAGGGCTTCAATATGTTTCTATCTTTCCATCTTTGTAATAATAAAATCGCTTACAGCGAAAGGGTTCAGGCTATTCTTTTCTACAAATAGCTCAGAACAAGAACCCTCGGCTACATCTCACTGCTAGAGTTTGGGAGCCCAACAGGGCCCCCGTAACAGAACCAAAGGGCATGATACCTCTGAGCCACACCCCCAGCCCTATTTTTATTCTTTATTTTGAAACACGGTCTCACTGAGTTGCAAAGGGCCTCACTAAGTAGCCGAGGCTTCCCGTGAACCGCCATCCTTCTGTCTCAGCCTCCCGAATGCATGAGCCACCACGCCCGGCTTCAGCCGTCAGTTCTGATGTGGACTTTGGTGGTGGTTTACCTTGGAGGACGAAGGCCTGGGCCAGCATCCTGGCTCTGCCATCTACTCGTCTCTCTCAGCAGGACACCGCTCCTCTGTACAGTATCACTCTGCCCACCGTCAAGGCAGGGTGAGCTCATGTGGGTGTAGCCCACAGCACAGCGTCTGTGGTGGGGGGCGGTCAGCAACTACAAGTCCCCGAGAAGATGGTGTGGGAGATGACTGTACCATCGGAGTCCTGGCACGACGCAGACTCCAACTGGGATGGCACCGGAGACATTCAAGGGAGGATTCCTCAGCGGGCAGGGTTAAAGACCAAGCACACAGGTTGTGGTGCCCAGAGAGGAAGCTGCTGCCACCCTTGGTCCTCAAGGGGCAAGGAGAGGAGGTGGTACTAGGGCGCTTGCTATGATGGAGCTGGATTCTTGGAGCAGGGGCTGCCTGGCAGTGTCTGTGGCTGGAGGAGGAGGCATTGCTTGAATGCAAGTCAATTGGGATGGGTGGGGAAGGGAATCAGGGACGGACTGGTGGGGAAGAGAATCAGGGATGGACGGGTGGGGGAAGGGAATCAGGAACAGACAGATGGGGGAAGGGAATCAAGGACGGACGGATGGGGGAAGGGAATCAGGGATGGACGGATGGGGGAAGGGAATCAGGGATGGACCGATGGGGAAGGGAATCAGGGATGGACAGGTGGGGAAGGGAATCAGGGATGGACCGATGGGGAAGGGAATCAGGGATGGACAGGTGGGGAAGGGAATCAGGGATGGACAGATGGGGAAGGGATGCTCTGATTGATGTCATGCTAACCTGTCCCTCTGGGTGCCTCAGCCACTTAGGGCTCCCCCAGCAGGGGAGCCCAGGAGGTGAAGTCTGTAGGAACCAGCCTCCTGGGGTGCGAAGAAGGGTGGGAAATGGAAAGAGAGGGAGAAACAATAAATGGAGGCGAAATAGCATGATGAGGCCCGGCGTGGTGGCGCACACCTGTGATCCCAGTATTTGGGAGGCTGAGACAGGAGGATCGCAGGTTCGTAGCCAGCCTCAGAAACTTAGCGAGACCCTGTTTCAAAATAAAAACATGACCCTCAGTGCAATCTCCAATACCCCCACCCACACCCACACACAGAAAAAAAAAAAAAAAGATGATTATGTTGAAGGCAAAATACTGGTAAAGGTCTGTTGATCATCTTTTCAACAGGATCTAAATAAAGCTGGCCTTCTCTGAAAGATACCAGTGTCTATAGACAGTCCAGGTGAGAAAGGGTCATTTTTTTCTCCTCCATACCTGTTACGGATTGGGAGAATATGGTTGTGGGGAAACTGTTCCCGGGGACCCCTGTTAGGGTCCCAGACACACTTTCCCTCAAGCCACAACAAAACCCCAAACGACTAAAAAACCGAGAAAAAAAAACCGCGGGTTCTTGTCCTAAGCTAAGAATAAATATGCATAGCTTGGACAGTTGCTGAAGATTTAAAGAAGTTTATTAAAAAGATAGAAATACAGAAAATAGCTACAGCGCCATGCCAGAACGGCATAGGGGGAGGGTGGCCCGGGCCATCTCACCACCCCCAAGATACAGCATGTGGACCCGACTTTTTATACCCATGACCTCCATCTTGTTTGGGTAATTCTGAGGTAGTGAACGTCCCTGTAAGCAAACAGCTATTGAAACTTAGATTGACTTAGGTAAAAGTAATTAGCAAGTCAATAGGAGAGGGGAGCTAGGCCTTCCTCTGTCTAAAGACAGATCTACATGATTAGATAAGCTAGCTAGGACGGGAGGAGGGGTCGACCTTCGTGAAAGGAGCCGCCTTGCCACACCTTGCTGGGGGAGGTACCCTACAAGGACGTTCACTAGTCAGAATTACGTAAACAAGATGGAGGTCATGGGTATAAAAAGTCCGTCCACGTGCTGTATCTTTGGGTGGCGAATTGGCTCAGACCACACCCCCCCATGCCATTTGCATGGGGCTGTAACTATCTTCTGTATTTCCATCTTTTTAATAAACTTTTTAAATCTTCAGCAAGCGTCTGAGCTAATGTATTTTTACCATCAGCTCAGGACAAGAACCCGCGTTTTTCCTCACTAAGTAGCTGAGGCTGGCTTCGAGATTGTGCGATCCTCCTGTCTCAGCCTCCCAAGTGCAGGGATTACAAGTGTGTGACACCACGCCCGGCTATTCTATTTTTATTTTGAAACAGGGCCTTGCTAAGTTGATCCCTACCTAAGTTGCGGAGGCTGGCCTTGAACCCACAGTCCTCCTGTCTCAGCCTCCCAAGTCTTGGGATCACAGGCGTGCACCACCACGCCTGGTTTGGGGAACCACTCTTGGTTCAACTCTCCCCAAAACCAAGTACCACTGGGCTCCCCAGCTCTGAGCTCTGCCTATAAATGCTCTGGTCTTGCTTTTTTTTTTTTTTTTTTTTTTTTTTGGTGGTACTGGGGTTCCTGGAAGCCCTTCCGCCTCTGGGCTACACTCCCAGACCTATTTTTTACATTTTCATTTTGGAAACAGGGTCTCCTAAGCCAGCGCGCGCGGCTGGCTTCGAACCTGCGCGATCCTCCTGTCTCCGCCTCCCAAGCGCGGGGATTACAAGCGTGCGCCACCACGCCCGGCTCTGGTCTTGCCTTTGAGCCGTGTCTTTTCTTGCACAAGGCGGGGACACGCTCTAGTCTCAGGAACTTACTTCTCCTAATAAATCTACCCACAATTCTTTTAGCAAAGATGCGCTTTTCCTTTGAGTTGGGCATTTGACAGGAGTGACTTAGTTTGCTGGGTTCTTCTTCAATTTCGTTGCCCCGAGCTCTGTTAGATAAACTGCGAAGTTGGTAGGTAGCAGGGCACTGGGAAGATGTGTATCGACTCAAGGCCTAATCCGATTCTGTGATCTTGCAGCCAGGGCCATTCTTTTACTGCAGAAAACGGAGACTGAAAACTTGTTTTCTTCCATTCAGAGCCAGAAACTTCTGCAGCAGGCAACGACGGGCCGACTCAGGGATAGTGCCTTCTCTGCAGCTATTTTTTTAAATTTATATATATTTTTAATTTTTCCTGGTACTATGGGTGGAACCCAGGAACTTTCTACCTCCGGGCTACTCTCCCAAACCTATTTTATACTTTATTTGGAAACAGGGTCTCACTAAGTTGCTGAGAGCCTCACTAAGTACCCGAGGCTGGCTTCGAACCCATGAGATCCTCCTGTCTCAGCCTCCCGCGCTCGGGTATGACAAGCGTGCGCCACCACGCCCGGCTTGCATCTTGCAACCTGTAAGGGCAGCAAAGCTTTCCTGCCGCTCCGCCTTGACTTGGTCGATGTTTTTTTTTTTGGTGGTACTGGGGTTCCTGGAAGCCCTTCTACCTCCGGGATACACTCCCAGACCTACTTTATTTTTGGAAACAGGGTCTCTTAAGCCAGTGCGGCTGGCCTCGAACCTGCGTGATCCTCTTGTCTCTGCCTCCCAAGCACGGGGATTACAAGCGTGGCCACCATGCCTGGTTCTTGACTCGGTGGATCTTGCCAAGGGGTGAAGCCGAAGGGCAGTGAGAGCGGCTTACACAACGAGCTGTAGTTATGGGCAAGGATCACGATGTTGTTCTGAAATGAATTTTACAAATGGTAATCTACCGTGTGCTAAGTGTCTGCTATATCCATATGGTACAAAATGTCTGCTTTTGGAGAATTTTTTAAAATCGCAGAAGGGTTGGGCGTGGTGGCGCACGTTTGTAATCCCGGCCTTTGGGAGGCCGAGACAGGAGGATCGCGGTTTGCAGCCAGCCCCAGCTACTTAGGCCCTTTGCAACTCAGTGAGACCCTGTTTCAAAATAGAGAATAAAAAATAGGGCTGGGAGTGTAGCTCGGAGGTGGAACACCCCGGGGTTCCATCCCCAGTACTGAAAAAAAAAAATTATAGTAAAATTAAAAAAACACAAACTTGACCTATTTAAGTCCGTTTCAGCGCACAGTCCAGCCGCATGAAGTTCGTTCATGATGTTGTTCCGTCATTACTGCCCCGGTTCTCTGGAACTCTTTTCAACCTGCAAACTATAATCTTCTACCCTTTTAAAACTAACTTCCAGCCGGGCGTGATGGTGCAGGCCTGTAATCCTAGAACTTGGGAGGCGGAGACAGGAGGACTGCAGGTTCGAAGCCAGCTTCAGTAACTTAGTGAGACTCTAGGCAACCCAGGAAGACCCTGTCTCAAACTGAAAATAAAAAGTGCTGGGGGGTGTAGCTCAGAGGTAGAATGCCTCTGGGTTTAATTCCCAGCCACTCCTCTCTCTCTCTCTCTCTCTCTCTCTCTCTCTCTCTCTCTCTCTCTCTCTCACACACACACACACACACACACACACACACACACACACACACGGCTGCACTCCAGGATCCCCACTGTCAGCTCGCCCGGGCCATCACGATGCATTCATCCACTGCTGGGATTACAACCCTCAGGGCTCACATCAGCTCCAAACGTTAATAAACAAACTCTTTAGGGGACATTTTATGTCTCACTAGAACATCGTCCACCTCCCATTCAGCGGTTCACTTTTTTTTTTTTTTTTTTTGGTGGTACTGGGGGTGGAACCCAGAGGCTTTTCTATCTCCGGGCTATACTCCCAGACCTATTTTATATTTTATTTGGAAACAGGGTCTCACTAAGTAGCTGAGGCTGGCTTCGAACCTGAGCGATCCTCCTGTCTCAGCCTCCCAAGCGCGGGGATGACAAGCGTGCGCCACCACGCCCGGCTTAGCTTTTCACCTTTGTTAAAAATGAGTTTGATGCTTTTTGTTTGGGTTTATTTTGGGTTTCTCTATTCTAATCCATTGTTTTTGGGGTTTTTTTTTCTCTGTCTGTCTTTCTCGTCAATATCACACATTACTAACTGATCCTACATAAAACATCTTATATTGGACAGACCGATTCCTCCCACTTCATTACTTTATATTAAAAACAAACTTGTTTATTCTCGTCGTAGTCGTCCTGCCTTCCCATGTAACTTTTAGGATAAGCTTGGATATGTCTGTGCAGAAAGGCATGCTGGGATTTTTGTCAGGAACCGCGCGCTGAGCTGAAGAGAGGAAGAGGGAAAAGTCTGTTTATTTACCCAGGGCTTAGCTTACCACAGTCTTTCTTCTCTTCTGTGTTTCAAATCCCTTCTCTTATGTTCGGACAGGGTCTTTCAACACTTCTTTTAGGGTATGTCTGCTGCCCTAAATGTGAAATTACTTTTCTGAAATTAAATTCTCTTCGTGTTCCTTTATCTGAGAATCTTTAGATTTCCCCCTCGTTCCTAAAGGATATTTTCACTGGCGATAGGATTTGGGTTGGCAATGTTTTTTTCCCCTAGCACTTGAAAAATGTTCCATTGTCTTCTCCCGTTACGGTTTCTGATGAGAAATCCACTAACGTTCCACCTGTTTCCCCTATAGATAATATATTACTTCTATCTGCCTTAGTTTGCAATATTTGAGTATGGTGTGTGCGTGTGTGTGTGTGTGTGTGCGTGCGTGTGTGTTTTGCAGGGGATGGGGATGGAACCCAGGGCCATTCTACCTTCAAGCTACCCCCCCCCCCCCCGCAGCCCTATTTTATTTTTTTGCTTTGAAACAGGCTCTCCCTAAGTTGCTGAGGCTGGCCTCGAACCTGCGATCCTGTCTCAGCCTCCCAAGCACTGAGATGGCAGGTAGGCACCGCCACGCCGAGCAGAGTATGATCATTTTTTAGTGTGGCTGTTTTTCTTATCGGGACATCACTCAGCTTCTTAGACGTATAAATTTATGTCTTTTACCAAATCTGGGAGATTTTCAGTGATTTTTTTTTTTTTTTTGGTACTTTTCAGCCTGCCCTGTTCTTTTTCTTTCTCCTTCCAGAACTTTGGGGACACAGATGTGAGAGCTTTTGTTAGAAGCCCACGGACCCCCAAGGTTCTGTTCATTTTTCAAGTGCGTTTTCTCTCTGTGGCTAATGTTGACTAATTTATACTGTGTCGTCTTCAGGTTCACTGATTCCTTTCTGTTCCCTTCATTCTGCTGTCGAGGAAAAATATCTCAGTTACTGCACTTTTTGCGTGTGTTGTGTTACTTATATTTGTGCATTATAGTCTCACATCATAATGTAAACCATGTTGACAAGCGCACGTACACACTCTTGGTGCCCCTCAGCGACTGCATTTCTTTTTTTTCAGTTTGAAAATACCCATTTGAGCCCGGCGTGGTGGCGCACGCTTGTCATCCCAGCACTCGGGAGGCTGAGACAGGAGGATCGCACGGCTTTGAAGCCAGCCTCAGCTACTTAGTGAGGCCCTCCGCAACTCCGTGAGACCCTGCTTCAAAAATAAAGAAGCCGGGCGTGGTGGCGCACGCTTGGAATCCCCGCGCTTGGGAGGCTGAGACAGGAGGATCGCACGGCTTTGAAGCCAGCCTCAGCTACTTAGTGAGGCCCTCTGCAACTCAGTGAGACCCTGTTTCAAAATAAAGAATAAAAAAAATAGGGCTGGGTGTGTAGTTTGGAGGTAGAATGCCCCTGGGTTCCATCCCCAGTACTGCAAAAAAACAAAACAAAACAAAACAAAAACCAACCCAAAAAACAAAAAACAATACAAAACAAACAACAACAACAAAAACCGAAAAAAAAAAAACCCAACCCATTTGATTGTTCCATGTATCTTCTTTTCTTTGCTAATAATTTTTCTTTTTTAAAATTTGTTTTAAGTGTATTTACAATTACTCCTGAAAACATTTTTTTTTTTTTTTTGGTGGTACTGGGGATGGAACCCTTCTATCTCCGGGCTACACTCCCAGACTTATTTTATATTTTTATTTGGAAACAGGATCTCTTAAGCCAGCGAGGCTGGCTTCGAATCTGTGCTATCCTCCTGTTTCTGCCTCCCAAGAGCGGGGATTACAAGTGTGTGCCACCACACTTGGCTGAAAACATTTTTATAATAGTAATTTTATTTTATTTTTCGGTACTGGGGATGAAACCGAGGGGCATTCTACCTCCGAGCTCCAGCTCCAGCCCCAGCCTGATTTTTTCATTATTTTGAAACAGGGTCTCACTGAGTTGCTGAGGGCCTCACTAAGTAGCCGAGGCTGTCCGCGAACTGCGATCCTCCTGTCTCAGCCTCCCGAGTGCTGGGATGACAAACGCGCGCCCCCACGCCCGGCTGATGTCTGTCTTTCTTCATTTTGTTTGACATCCTCCTGGCTCTTGCTGTGCTAGGGATGCTACCTTATTGAATCCTGGTTTGGGTCATTATGTTATGAGCCTCTTAATCAATCGTATTTAAGCCTTGTGTTTCAGGCCGCTTCCTCTGTACTCCCTCAGCAGGGGACTGGAGAGGACGCTGCTTCCTTACCGCCAGGTGTGTGGATGAGTCCAGGCTTCCAGCAGGGTCGCACTGACTGGTCTTGGGTGGGGGCAGAGGTGGCCTTTGTTATTTCCGGCTCCTTTCCTACCATGTCCGTGTTATTTCCCTGCCCACGGGGTACCCACTAATCCCGCTGATGGAGCTTGCCCCTGGCTGAGTGTTGGTTTGAGTTTCCGCCTCTCCACCCGCCTCCCCGGCATCCCCCATAGAGATGCCTCCGGGTTTCCTCAGGGTATCAGCCAGCCGCGAGGTGGGCAGGGGGGGCTTGTTTCTGCAGTTGAAGAATGAACGTCCTGGCCTCTTCTGTGTCCTCTGTGATGGCGCTTGGCTGCGGGCTGCGGGCTGTGCCTCACGGCTGGCTCTCTGTGGAAGGGCCGGGGCACCGCACTTGTTTGCAATGGTGTTTAATGTGTGTTTATTCTCTGGGCAGTTTTTGGCTTGCATGGGTGCCCCTTTCCTGCCTTTTTGACTGAGAGCTCTTTTTCTCTGTGCCCATGTGTATTTCTGGCGGAATGGGTGCCCGCCTCCTTAGCAACCAGTTGGAGGGAGGGGAGGACAGAGGAAACCCCAGGGAACTCAGCATCTGGAAGCTTTTGGAGTCCCGGAGGCCCAGCAATCTGTTTTCTTTTCTCCACCTTTTAGACTTGTGTTTGTTTTTGGTACACGGCCTAGGAGTTTTAATTGCATTTAGCAGGAAAAATGGGGGGCAGGGGGGTATATTTGCTTCATTTTCCTGCATGCAGATGTCTCCGTATAATTCTGAAAACATTAGATTATTTAAGTATTCACCGTATCTTCATAAGCAGATGCAGAGAAGTTAAATAACTTGCGGGAGAGCCTATTTACCGATGACACCGCACAGCTGATGCCCTCTCAACGGCTTCCCTGCCAGAGCAGCATCGACGTTTCTGAAACTCCAGTGTGCCCCAGTCGGAGCCCGTCCCCATCAGATACTGTGGTCAGCCTGGCCTGTACTTTACCTACATCTACCCTGTCTCTCTGCCAATCATCTGGTTATCTCTCTCTCTATTGAATCTATCTATCTATCTATCTATCTATCATCTATCTATTATCTATCCATTCACCCATCCATCTCTTTCCAATCACTTATCTCATCCACCCATCCATATAATTCTATCCACCTATCTTTCTGTAAGTCCACCCATTCTCTATTTCATCCATCCATCCATCCATCCATCCATCCATCCATCCATCTCTATCTATCTATCTATCTATCTATCATCTATCTATTATCTATCCATTCACCCATCCATCTCTTTCCAATCACTTATCTCATCCACCCATCCATATAATTCTATCCACCTATCTTTCTGTAAGTCCACCCATTCTCTATTTCATCCATCCATCCATCCATCCATGCATGCATCCATCCATCCATCTCTATCTATCATCTATCTATCTATCTATCTATCTATCTATCTATCTATCTATCTAATCTATCATCTATCTACTCTCTCTGTCTCCTTGTCCCCCCCCTCTCTCAGTTTTGCTGAGAAAGGCCCACATCCTGCTGGCCTTTCCACGTAGGTCCCGGCTGCTGCACCCTGGTGATGGTCTGCGCTGGGACAAAGCCCACAGCTGATCAGCAATGCAGGCTTCATGGAATTACTACCTAACAAAACTGGACTCTTCTGTGCCACATATTTTATATAACATCTTGTTTTGGGGTTTGTCTATTTTTAATGAGACAGTCCTCTTGGATTTGTGACTGGACTCGCAGGTGTTGGTACCCAAGCCCATCAACACAATGCGGTGGGCCCGCCTGCTGGACCATCGCCTCTCCGTGGCTGGGCGTTGGCAGTGCCACTTGGATAGACCTTGGCTGTGTACTGAGGTTACCCGGTGGAGTTGCCAGCAGATGCCTAAAGCCTTCCAATGCCTGTTTGTTGTAGGGGAAATTAAATTTTTGAAAAAGGATGCTGAATACTTTATTGATCTGGGCTTAAATTATCTCGCAATGTAATGGGAGGACTAGTTAGAACCTTTAATTTTGCATGGATGCTTGTCATTACGCTGGCCTCTCTGATGTTTGGGAGAGGGACACAGTGGTTGGGATGGCCACGGGAACAGGCTGAGGCCTTTTATGAATAAAACCACGTAATTTTGGTGACACCACCGGCACACCCATCTAAGCGGGGCTGGCGCTTGTTATCTCGTCAATGAACAAAGAAAATGGAACCAGGTTTTAAGGCTAATTTCTGCAAGTAATCCACCACTCACTAAGCAGGTCTGGGATATCTTCCGCTGATCCGTGGATTCTTAATT
Organism: Muscardinus avellanarius; assembly: GCF_963383645.1. Lineage (NCBI taxonomy): Eukaryota > Metazoa > Chordata > Mammalia > Rodentia > Gliridae > Muscardinus > Muscardinus avellanarius. The sequence continues at coordinate 48,121,351 of NC_137804.1, read as the reverse complement.
TCAGAGTTTAATGCCTACAGGGTGAGGAAATCAGGCAGGAATGCTCAGCTCAGCTTAAAGAGGTTTGATAAAAGACTAAAAGAGGAGCTGTGAGCCCTCAAAGTGAGATGCTCGTTCACATCTTCCGGGAGGCAGGCTCAAGTGGGAAAGGGCTCTTTTCAAAGTCACCTGAAACAGTTTAACCTCGCACCTGCAAACTCTCAATTTATCTTTTGAGTAAATGATGCGTTTACATGCTTGAAAACCAAACACATAAAGAGATAAATAAAGGGAAATGACTTTCCTATTCGTAGGCCCATCTGCCTAGCTTCTCTATTCAGATCACCTTTGTTGGAATCGGTTATAAAGTCTGTAATTTTTTTCTCTCAAGAAAATGCCATACGTGATTTCCACACAGAATCAAGACTCGCTTGGGCATGGTAGCACATGCCTGTCATACCTGTACTTGGAAGGCTGAGACGGGGGAACACAGGTTCGAGACCATCCTCTCTCTGCAACTGAGACCTTGCTTCAAAATAAAATCACCATCATCACCATCATCATCATCATTATTAGCAAAGGTGTAGCTTGAAGGTAGAATGCTCCTGGGTTTAATCCTTTGTACCAAGACCAAAACACCAAAACCAAACCCCAAAGCTGAGTGAATTCAGTCTTTTTGGGGCATAAGGTACAGTGTGGGGACATCAGACCTTAACTATAAACCCAGGCATCCAAAGGAGAGGAGTGATGGCTCCCCCCTCCCTTCTCCTCTGTGGGGATCTCTGAAGCCTTTGACCACCGCCTTCTTCCTGATGAGCTGCTTCTGTGTTTCTGAGAGCGAGGAGGGGGAATCTCTGCTTCTGTGGTAAGAGGAGCGCTCCGAGCTCGCACTATTGTCACGGTGGAGATGTTGTCTGTCCCCTGCTCTGACCCCGTGATTAGTCTTGGCCTGGCTGCTGGGCGACGTGTCTCTTCTTGCTATTCCTGCGTTCTTCTGTCCTCCCCGAGGAAGCTGGAGTGCCTCACCTTCACGCAGACCTTTATTTTTCTCGGTTTATTTCTCCGGCACATGCCTTTCCAAACCCAGTGAAAAATTTCTCTGCTGATGTCAGAGTTTGAGTCTAATCGGCAATGAAAAAGAAACAACAGGCTTAGACGTTTCTGAAGCTGCTTTCCCATTGAGGGGATTGCGCCTTGCCCTGGAGAGATTCGGATTCCTAGGATATCAACAGGATCTTTTCTTTTTTTGAGATCTTCTTTTACGCTGTTTTGGACACGGTCTCACCACCGCGTGCGTACAGGGTTTTAAGATACAGTGTTGATGAAATTGTCTTGAACTCAGAAACATCTGGCAATGTGTCTTCCTTTTGGCATGTTTGAAATTGGACAGATGCAAATAAAGACAACCAAGTTGTAAACAGAAATATCCAATCTCGAGCTCGCAGGAGATATTAATATGCCAAAAAATCTATTTGGGGGATTTGAATTTCTCTAATAAAATAAATGTCCTTCTGAGACGTGACTTAGGGAAGCAGGGAACCTGCAAATTTCTCTTAACTCCTCGGCGCCTGTCATGATGATGAATCACTACACGGCTTGTCTGAAGGAGTAAACCTCACCACCAATTTCAAGTTGCCAAGCCCTTTGTAAGTTTCAAGGAATAGAGAGTGCCTAAAAATAACACTTGAATAAAGATTAACGAATTCCTGAGCTACCTCCACCTGACTATCACTGGCAATATCGATCAACAAGAATTTCTATCTCTTTATATAATCTGATATTTCTTCTTTTTTTTTTGTGTGTGTGTGCTACCCAGGGTCATTCTACCTCTGAGCTACACCCCCAGCCCTTTTAATTTGTTTTTAGTTTGAAACAGAGTCTTGCTAAGTTGTTAAACGTCTCTCACCTGCAATCCTCCTGTCTCAGCCTCCCAGGTACTGAGATGACAGACACATGCTACCGCTCCTGGTTCATTATTCTTTTCAAATGTCTAGTTTAGAGTGAGCACGACACGGGAGGAATGCACTGGAACACATTTTGGAATCGGTTCTTCATAGTTGCATGCCGTATCCATTAGCATTCTTGTTCCTGTGGCCCCAAAATACCTAACAACCACAACTTAGATGAAAGAAGATTTGTTTGCTCACAGTTCCGGAGTTTTCAGAAGTTTCGGTCCATGTTAGGCCTGGCCATGTGTGTAGAGTTCAGAGCATGGCAACGGAAGCAGAGAGAGCAAGGGGAGGGGATGATGGAGACAGACAGACAGACAGACAGACAGACAGACAGACAGACAGACACACAGTCCTCAAGGCCAGACACCCGGTCACTTACCTCCTGCAGCCACACACTATCAGTTTACTTGAGCACCCAGTAAGCCTATCAATGGATTTACCAGCTGATGAGATCAGAACCCTCACGATTCAATTTTTGTTCACTTCTGAATGTTGTTTTAAACGTTGCCACACAATAGACTTTCCAGGTCACATTCTCTCTCTCAACCATAACCCGTGAGTAGAAGGGATTCTTGTTTTTAAGTGTTTTTCATCTACCCCATCACTCATTGTTCATTCATTCAGAGAGTTAGTCATCATTCAGTAACCCACATAGAACTGATGCCAACTCTGTGCCAGGCACTCTGCCAAGGCTTTGGGACTACAGATATGAGTCCCATGTTCATGATGCTTAGATGTTTGTGGGGACAAATTGTTAATCCTGACATGGAGATGCTTCTAAACCAACATGGACATTCCCAATTTTTTTATTTTTTTAATTTTTGGTGGTATTGGAGTTCCTGGAAGCCCTTCTACCTCCGGGCTACACTCCAAGACCGATTTTATATTTTTATTTGGAAACAGGGTCTCCTAAGCCAGCGTGGCTGGCTTTGAACCTGCGGGATCCTCCTGTCTCCGCCTCCCAAGCGCGGGGATGACAAGCGTGCGCCACCACGCCCGGCTGGACAGTCCCAATTTTGATAAGGAGATCCCAATTTTGATAAGGGTGTCTGACACAGCATCGTCGGGTGGCGTGGGTTTGCAGTTAGAGGAGGGAAATATCTTTGGGTTGGGGGGAATCCAGAAAGGACCCTCTAATGACAGTTGAGCAGAGTCTTAACCAATGAGAATCAGCCCTGTGCAGTGCTGGGGAGGGGCACCGCGGGCAGAGTGAACGGCAGGTGCAGAGTTTCGAGGCATGGAAAAGAGCCATTAGGGCTGGCACGGAGCAACTGAGCCACAAGGGGAGGCCGTCTACACCGTGCTCGGAAGGCCAGTGTTTATCCTGAGAGCAGCGGGAGATTGTGGAAATAGAGGCACGGACCATCCAGGAAGGTCGTGATGTGAAGACGTGATGTGGGTCTACGTGTAATCTCTAGTTGGTCTATAAACACATTGGAGCCAGAACTTGGTCCCGCCCGTGTGTCGTGGTGAGGTTCTTGTAGTTTTCAGCTCCAAACACGAAGATCTGACCTCGGGTTTCACCCGAGGCAATTTTCCATGTGAAAAATGGATCGTAGTGAGCTTGTGGAGGGCTGTACTGCGAATCCCTGTGGAAGCACACACCGCGTTACAAACAGTGAGAGTTCAGTAGGAGGTGCGGGAGGTTCAGAAAAGCGAGATGACCAAAGACTTGGAAGGGGGGCAGTGCTACTCGGGGTAGCCTGTCAGTTATGGAACACATCAAATTCTGGAAGGAGTATGATCGTGGATATCAGTGGGAATAGACTGGATTGTCGACGGGCACCTGTGTTGGTCCATAATGGACCGCCGTGGATTGCGCTACTGTAGGCATGGGCACCTGAGCATCGCTGGGGCACTCCGACTTTAGCTCTTTTTGGAAAGAGCCCTAGGGGTGGTATAGCTGGCTCGTATGGCGATCATGTTCTTAGTCTTTTTTATACACACAATGGAATTCTACTCAGCCGTCAAGAAAAACAAAATAAGGTCATTTGCAGGGAAAATGGATGGAGCTGGAGAAATATCAGGCTACGTGAAAATCAGCCAGTCACAGAAAGTTAAAGCTCCCGGGTTTTCTCTCTTATGGGGAAGCTGGAGAGAAAACTAAGGAAGGAAGGGGAATTCAGGTAAATGAGGAGGGAGACGAGACGAACAGTGGAAAGGGACTTGGGGAAGGTCGTGGGGAAAGGATAAAAGATGAAGGGGACAGTGGACACCATGCTGTGTCCAAACGGGAGGGCATCGCTCCCCATCTCACTAACATGTATGGGGGCTGGAGGAGCAGCGCTAGTCTGGAGGTGTGCGTGTATGTTTGCACCTCTGAACCTCGCCGTGATGTATATTTATAAGTATGTGTGTATTTATACACGGATACGCACATATCTATACATGTAATATTCTTTTACCTATAAAAGGATAGACTGGGTTGCTTGATGACACGAGATTGCTTGCAGATTGCTCCCGGGGAAATATCAGTTGCCCCGAAAGGAGGGAAAACGATTGCTAATGTGAAGACAATTCAGCTTTCTGCTTTGCTAGAGCTCACAAGGTGCTATGCGAGCAGGCCACCTGTCACGTGAGGTTGTCTCTGGGGAGTAGCGAGGTGGCTTTGGGCGGCCAGGGACCAGTGAGCGCAGGGCGGAGCCCAAGCCAATTAGACCCTCGAAGATGCGGTCAATCAATACGGGACTAAGGTAGCAGATGCTCAAAGACGCTCTCTTTCCCGCCACCAGGAAGCCTTCAGAATGATCGCAGCTGCCTCCAAGGGCTTCGTTCAATAAAGCAGGGCGCAGATGGCGGGGACGTGTCCACTTAAAAGAAACACTCAACTGGGCTTCAAATATTTTCAGAGATACACAAGACTTCCGGGCAAATAAACAAAGTTCACTCTAGTATCATCTTGGCCTTTTGGGATCTAGTATATATTATATTATTCACAGAGATGAGTTCTTTTTTGTTTATTTTATTTTGTTTTTGTGGTACTGGAGGTTGAGCCCAGAGGCATTCTACCTTCCAACCATACCCTCAATCCTATTCTTTTTATTTTTTTGTGGTCCTGGGGATTGAACCCAGTGGCATTCTATATCCGAACTACACCCACCCCCAGCCCGATATTTTATTCTTTATTTTGAAGCAGGGTCTCACTAAGTTGTGGAAGGCCTCACTAAGTAGCTGAGGCTGGCCTCAAACCCAGATCCTCTTATCTCAGCCTCCCAAGTACTGGGATTACAAGCGTGTGCCACCATGCCTGGCTCTATTTTATTTTAATTTTTAAAATTTGAAACAGGGTCTTGCTAAGTTGCTGAGGGCCTTGCTAAGTTGCAGAGGCTGGCTTCAATCTGCGATCCTTCTATCTCAGCCTCCCAAGTACTGGGATTACAGGCATGTGCCACCACGCCTGGCCTAAAAGAGGTGAGTTTTGATCTGGGATGGAGGATCTAGGGTCATTCTTGGAAGTGCTTGTGGCTGACGGTTTCTGAAGAGCATCAGAAAAAAAATCCCAAACCCAGCAGAGCCTCCTCTTGTACTTGGGCACAGCGAGAAGACACTACTAAGCCTTCTGTGTTTAGCAGTCCCTGTGACTTAACTAACCTGTGCCGTTAGTTAAGGGGCCTGACTTTACTTGTGTTGGCAAATGTCTCTCATAAAAACTTCCTCTCCATCTATGAAGAATGCGGCACTCCGTGGAAGGGTCCAGGAACACTGGACAGACTGGGCCTTTATTGGTTGTACCCTGGTTGGACAGACAAGTGACCCTGGCTTAAAATTCAACAGGATGGCTGGGCATGGTGGCGCACGCGTGTCATCCCAGCGCTTGGGAGGCTGAGACAGGAGGATCGCACAGGTTCGAAGCCAGCCTCAGCTACTTAGTGAGGCTCTCAGCAACTTAGTGAGACCCTACTTCCAAATAAAGTATAAAAAAGGTCTTGGATTATAGCCTGGAGGTAGAAAAGCCCCTGGGTTCCACCCCCAGTACCACAAAAATAAAAAATAAAACTCAACAGGATGGTGGGGTAGCCCATTGTGGTCCAGAGACATGGTGTAGAGTGAAAGAGGGATTTTGGACACCGGGTTGTGGGGTTCTGCATTGGGCGGGCTCTACCCACTCCCATCTCAGGAACCCTGAGCAGTTGATCTAACTTTCAGAAATCTCAGCTTTCTCATTTGTGCAGTGGGTATAAGGATAGTGTTTCTTGCCAGGCGTGGTGGCGCACGCTTGTAATCGCAGCAATTGGGAGGCTGAGACAGGAGGGTCTGGGTTTGTGGTAAGCCTCAGCTACTTAGTGAGGCCCTTTGCAACTCAGTGAGACCCTGTTTCAAAATAAAGGATTAAAAATCAGGATGGGGTGTAGCTTGGAGGTAGAACGCCCCTGGGTTCCATTTCCAGTACCTCAAAAAAAAAAAAAAAAAAAAGATAGTTTTTCTTGCATTTCCTCTGAATATCAAACAGGAACATGGCTACAGACTATATATAGTTTTCTGCAGAATACTCAATAGATTGTAGCAGGAAAGAGCTGATTTTACTGGTTCTCACAAGGATTTTGCCATTGTCGAACTTCTCCAAACTTCGGTTTTCTAAACCGATCTACCTTCGGATAAGAATTCAATTTCAACCGGGGACAGGGGCATCTGTCTTTGTTGAGCTGTAGGGAGTGTCCCATGGACTATCAAGGTCACTGCCACTTTTGACGAGCTCAAAGCACTTCCTATAAAGCGGAACTTGTTCGTCTGCCAGTGTTTACAATTTCCCCAAGCTGGTGTTACCTCCCAGGACCAGCCTGAGCCGTTGTGCGATGCTAACTCAGCCCTCATCCGAGCGCTGGCTGCCATGTTCCCCCACGGGGGCTTCCGGCATCTCACACGGTGTCTGTCTCCCCCAGCGCTACTGCTCTCCTGTGTGTCTTTCTGTTTTTGCTTCTCCTTAGCATTAATCACTATTTGAATTGACCTTGTTTCTTTATCTGCATAAGTCCTTGAGCCCTGACCTCTTTGAGCACGGGGTAATGTCTGCCTTCTTTAAATCCCATCTGTCAGCCGGGCGTGGTGGCGCACGCTTGTCATCCCCGCGCTTGGGAGGCTGAGACAGGAGGATCGCACGGGTTCGAAGCCAGCCTCGGCTACTTAGTGAGGCTCTCGGCAACTTAGTGAGACCCTGTTTCCAAATAAAATAGAAAATAGGTCTGGGAGTATAGCCCGGAGGTAGAAAGCCTCTGGGTTCCACCCCCAGTACCACCAAAAAAAAAAAAAAAAAAGAAAATCCCATCTGAAATGTATATTCCTTAGCAGAGAATTGGGCCCATGTTGGGAGCTCAGTAAGTATCTGCCGAAAGAACTGGTCAACTTATCAACCTAGTCTCAGCACTCCCATCTATAAGAAGTTGAAAAAAACAGTATATAGACTCCTGAAAACCCTTTGGTCGTCTTCCCCCAAGCTTATATCTTCTGTAATCACGGCAGAATGATACCTAGGAGACTGAGACAGGTGGATCGCAGGTGCGAGGACAACCTCAGCAACCTAGCTGGTGAGACCCTGTTTCAAAACAAAAAAGTGGCTGGGCGTGGTGGGCACGCTTGTAATCCCCGCGCTTGGGAGGCAGAGGCAGGAGGATCGCACAGGTTCGAAGCCAGCCGCGCTGGCTTAGGAGACCCTGTTTCCAAAAATAAAATAGGTCTGGGAGTGTAGCCCGGAGATAGACGGGCTTCCAGGAACCCCAGTACCACCAAAAAACAAACAAACAAACAAACAAACAAACAAAAAGCCAAAAAAGTGAAAGAGAATTGGGGGTGTAGCTCAGAGGTGGAATGCCCCTGGCTTCCATCCCCAGTAACACACACACACACACACACACACACACACACACACACGTGTGAAAATTCAATCACGCCGATGTACTCTCTACCTGCCCAGTGGCTTCCCACCTAGAATAAGGTCTGTTTTCCGTGTCTAGAATCCGGATCTTTCCAAACTCGGCAGCCCCAGCTCCTGGCTCCCCATCGCAACACCCCCCCCGGGGGTTCCATTGATTTTTTTCTTATCAGCTCTTCAAAGACGTGGGCAGCCTTCTACTCAAAGATCCTGGACACACTCTCTTCTCCCCTGGAAAGCTCTCCCAGGACTGATGCCTGCCTGTGGGAAAGAGGAGTAAGCCAGCATCCTGTGCAAAGTTGGTTGCACAGAGCTGAACTAGACTTCAAGGTATAAACGCCGGGAGTCCTCGTGTCTCTGCATAAAGCGGCTGCCCTGGTAGCCATTTTGGCTGCCCACCCGCCCTTCTCCCTGGGTCCTTTGTTTCACACCCTCAATCAGAATGCTTTCCGTGGGCCGTGTTTGCTTTATTTCCTTGTCTGCGACTTCCAGTCTTGAGCACAGAAGCTCCAACGATGCCAGGGCTTCGATTTTCTCGCTTCAGTGCACGTAGGAGCTCAGTTCTGGAGAGCTCGGCCTTGCATAAGTGTGGCTTGCCTTTAGACCTCGACATTGAGTTCAGCTCTGTGCAACCGACTTCCTGCACACTCAGCTCACTCCTTCCCACAGACAGCCGGGCCGGGCCTTGTTGCCACCCTGTGAGGCGGGATTATCTGCAGCCCTGAGCAGAAGACCCGTGATAAAAGTGAGGTTCATCGACCGCAGCAGTAGGAGGTTCTCACGCACCGGCGTCGCTTTCCCTGGGTGAGCCTCTGCTTTCAGCCACAGCTGGAAGGATGGTTCCTGCTCCTGTTGACCGTGACCTCCCTCAGGCACCGTCCAAGGCTGTTAATCCTTCCTCAAATTCACTGTGCACAGGAGCGAGGGAGGGGAAGGCTGCCAGTCCCCTGCCCCTAGCCCACTGCCCCATAGATGTCAGGGCTCTAACTTATGTCTCTGGAGTCCTAGGAACGTGTTTAGTTCGCAGGTAAGTGCGACTTGGAAATGTGGGAAGGTTATCACCTTCCTCGGCACTCTCCAGTAGGAGTTAGGATGGATGGATTAGAACGCCAGCTCCTGTTCCTTAGTAGAGAATTCCAAGAGCTTGCCTGCCTGCCTGCCTGCCTGCCTGCCTTCCTCCCTCCTTTCTTCCTTCCTTCCTTTCTTTCTTCTCTCTCTCTTTCTCCATCCTTCCTTCTTCCTTCCTTCCTTCCTTCCTTCCTTCCTTCCTTCCTTCTTCCTTCCTTCCTTTCTTTTTCTTTCTCTCTTTCTTTCTCCTTCCTTCCTTCCTTCCTTTCTTTCTCCCTTTCTTCCTTTCTTTCTCTCTCTTTCTTTGTTCTTTCCTTCTTTCTTCTTTCCCTTTCTTTCTTTCTTTCTTTCTTTCTTTCTTTCTTTCTTTCTTTCTTTCTTTCTTTCCTTCTTTCTACTGGGGCCCAGGGACATTCTACCTCTGAGCTGCACCCCCCAGCCCTATTTTTTTTTTCTTTCTTTCTTTCTTTCTTTCTTTCTTTCTTTCTTTCTTTCTTTCTTTCTTCTTTCTTTCTTTCTTTCTTTATTTTTGGTGGTACTGGGGTTCCTGGAAGCCCTTCTATCTCCGGGCTACACTCCCAGACCTATTTTTACATTTTTATTTGGAAACAGGGTCTCCTAAGCCAGCGCGCGTGGCTGGCTTCGAACCTGCGCGATCCTCCTGTCTCTGCCTCCCAAGTGCGGGGATTACAAGCGTGCGCCACCACGCCCGGCCTTTTATTCTTTATTTTGAAACAGGGTCTCACTGAGTTGCAGAGGGCCACACTAAGGAGCTGAGGCTAGCCGTGAACCGCGATCCTCCTGTCTCAGCCTCCCAAGTACTGGGATTACAAGTGTGCGCCACCACGCCCGGCTTCCAGAGCTATTCTTAAGAGGACTCGGAGATGCCGATGAAACGTTCTCATCCTGCCTCTGCCTCTGCCTCTGCCAGGGATGTCCTCCCCACAGCCTTCGATGGGGTTTTCCTCCCTCGCCGTCAGTCTCCAATCCCTCACTCCTGCCTCCTGAAAGCACCTCCCGGACAAACTGCTGGCACCCAAACCCTTGTCTCAAGCTCTGTTCTCAAAGAAATTCTAACTCAGACAGTGTCTGCTATGTGCTGTAATACCTTTGCAGAGTTTTATCGTTGGGATGTGGGGTCAAAATGTTTTCTGAGCCGGGCGTGGTGGCGCACGCTTGTCATCCCCGTGCTTGGGAGGCAGAGACAGGAGGATCGTGCAGGTTCGAAGCCAGCCGCGCTGGCTTAAGAGACCGTGTTTCCAAATTTTAAAAAAGTATAAAAATAGGTCTGGGAGTGTAGCCCTGGAGGTAGAGGGTTTCCAGGAACCCCAGTACCACCAACCCCCCCCCCAAAACCCCCCAAACAACAAACAAACAAAAACCACAATGTATTCTGAAAAGCTCCCGTGAGGGTAATGTAGCAAGGTTCAGAGGTGGGGCGGGTTGGAGGAGGCAGGTCACTGGGGGTGGCCTTGGGGACTCTGTTTGCCTCTGGTCTCTCTCTCTCTCTCTCTCTCTCTCTCTCTCTCTCTCTCTCTCCCTCCCTCCCTCCCTCCCTCCCGCTGTAATGAGCTGAGCAGCTCTCCTCCATACCCGGCTGCCACCATGTTCCTGCCTTGGAGCCAGGCGCCCATGGACTGAACCTTTGAAACCATGAGTCAAAAAAACCTCCCCCCTCTAAGGTGCGCTGTAAGGCGATTTGGTTGAAGTCACGAGAAAGCTGGCTAACACACACGGCTTACCTTTTTCATCCTGCCAGTGACAGATATTCCTGTTATCTCCGTGCTCGAGAAGGAGTAACTGAAAGAGAAATCAAGTATCTAGCCAGAGGCGTTCACTGGCCGCCCCCACGGCTGGGTGGAGGAAGGTGGTCCCCGGGGTTCTGACCTGGGCCTCTCCGCCTTTCCAGGCTACACAAACCCATAAGCTTCAGAAAACCCCCAGGGCTTCAGAGAAAGCTTAGAAAGAGGAGAGTTCAGTACACGGCAGGGCGGGTGGTCCGATCCCAGAGCTGACTCTTCCTACCTGTGTTTGACTTCCTCTCAAGGGAACAAAGGCTCCGGGAAGCTAATTAATACTCTGAAACCCAGCTAGAGAACTGAGAGGCTGAGATTCCAAATTAGGATTACTTACCAGACACCTCGCCCCGGGCACACCAGCCGCACTGACTACTCCTCTCTTTTGTTACAGGGCAAATCAACCGTTCTTTACTTGAAACCCAGAGAACTAAAATGAGTTCCGTGAGACCCCTTGATTGCAGATCTGTAGCGGACTGCAGGAGCCTGTCTCTCCGTCCACCAGGGCGGGGCATGTGTTCTATTTCTCAAGACCCCTGATGTGCCTTGGAGTTGCTAAGGCCGGACAGAGGGATACACACCTGTCATCCCAGTACTTGGGAGGCTGAGACAGGAAGATCGCAGGTTGGAGGCCAGCCTCGGCAACTTGGAGGGACCCTCGGCAGCTTAGTGAGACCTCATTTCAAAATAAAAATAAATAACATTGGGTTGGGGTATGGCTCAGAGGTAGAATGATGATGAATTCAATCCCCAGTACCTCCATCCCACATTCTCCCCCCTGCCATAAAAATCACTGCTGTGTAGGAAGCTTCTCTGATTTGGAGAGTCATGACCGTTTATGAATCGGTGGCTGACCTAAGGAAGCAGCCCCGTTAGCCAGCATCCCAGGAAATAAAGGGTACAGCACCCTTCCTGCCACCCCCAGTCCGCTGCCTACTAGATGCCAGGAGTTAGGGCTCATGTCCTTCCTCCACAGTATCTTTCTCTTCTCCTCTGCTCCTCCATCTGCTGCGGGACCCGAGATCCTTCCAAATGCCAATCTCGCTGTGTCCCTCCCTGGCTTAAGAACCCTTCTGCACCTTTCTGAGCTCCTTAAGACAAAGACAGGGTCTCTAATTCTGGCCTTCGAGCAGGTTTCGCCCCTGCACCCACCAGCAGCAGCATCTCCAGCAAAGCCCCCCTCCTTCATCACACCAGGGCACCCCTTTAAGTCCCTGCTGCACCCCACCCGCCCGGAACACGCGTCCTCCCCACCCCCATCCTCGATAAACTGTGTGCAGTGCTCAGATCGGAACCCCCCCGGACCCTTCCCACGGCACCCACGCACCGGCTCCAATCCCTGGTCGATGTGCTTATGTGAAATCCCAGTTCTGTGACTGGGGCTTGGCGATTTAGTCTGTCTCTTCTAATAGAAGGTATGTCTTTGTTTTTTTAATTTTTGGGTGGTACTGGGGATGGAACCCTTCTAACTCCGGGCTACACTCCCAGACCTATTATATATTTTTATTTGGAGACAGGGTCTCTTAAGCCAGTGAGGCTGGCTTCGAACCTGTGCGATCCTCCTGTCTCCACCTCCCAAGCGCGGGGATTCCAAGCGTGCGCCACCGCACCTAGCCAGAAGGCATGTCTTTTTTTTTTTTTTTTTTTTTTTGGTGGTACTGGGGTTCCTGGAAGCCCTTCTACCTCCGGGCTACACTCCCAGACCTATTTTTTACATTTTTATTTGGAAACAGGGTCTCCTAAGCCAGCGCGCGCGGCTGGCTTTGAACCTGCGCGATCCTCCAGTCTCTGCCGCCCAAGCGCGGGGATTCCAAGCGTGCGCCCCCGCACCTGGCCAGAAGGCATGTCTTTTAATGGGGGAGACTGCTTCTGTTTCTGCTCACAACTGTGCCCCCAATGACTTGCAAGGTGCTGGGTGCTGGGTGCACCTGAGGTCCCAGAACGATGGAGTGACTGAATGAACAACTCTGGGCCCAGAGAACAGGATAAGGGGAGGGATGTTTTGTCGTCGCTGTTGGTAAAGTGGACCGGGTTCTGGGGCGACACCAGCCACTCCTCGGTCAGCATCAATTGCCACAACTTTATTAAGGTCAAATAGATATCACGATACAGGTGTGTCCAGCAGGATCATAACACTGGTTACAGGTGTCATCTAAGAGACAAGGCTATTTTGTGCTAAAATATTTCCTACATCACAGACCACACAAAGAGTTTGCACATCGGTAACGGCAACGCTTATCTGGAAACAGAGATGCTTAGCTCGCCTTGCTGTTGGGCTCTGGTGTTGCAGCTGAGTTCACACAGAGGCAGAGGTTGGCATTTTTCTTGATAATGAACATATTCCGGGGAATGTATTTCTTGAGAGCCCTCTTTGGGATCCAGAGAGACACACAAAAGCCATCTTTAATTTATGGGTTATACTCCAATCGGAATTTGTAAGTCAGTTGAGCTGTGACTGGGGGATTTTTTAATAATTGGATTGAGGAACATATCAGCTTGACAAATAAATAGGGTTTAAATGTTTGGCTGGTCATGTAGGTCTACAGAATATCCTTTCTAGATTAGAAATTTGGTCCAACAGCTTGGTTACCAGCTAACTCCGCATCTCCAGGGTTTTAAGAAGATACCACTTTATGACCTCAGCTAGTTATTGGGCCTTAATTACATACATTCCACAGAATAACAGCAGCAAAACACCACAGAAAAATCACAGGAATGTAAATACTTAGCTAAGCAAACAGGATAAATATCAGAAAGTTATCAGATGTAACGCTGTTAACTAACAGGTGTTGGGGAGGGCAAATCTTAGTTACAATGCATTCAGAACTTCGGTAAAGCCAGAAAGACAAAATCTGCAAAGTATACAAAGCAATACGTGTATTCCTTTAAGGTCCATTTAACAAATTCACGGTGCAAACTAGAATAAAAATCTTGGTAAATACGACGCAAACATCCGTTGTGCGAGAAATGCTTACCCATGCACTAAATCATATGTGCGCTGATTCACTGAGTTAAAAAATAATAATAATACGGAGTAATTGTCTGAAACAAACAGCGACTGTGCAGTCCTAGGGGGGGGGCCTTAAACTAAAAAAAAAATAATAACGCATGCAGGTCGCGAGACACCCAGTTGTCTTCTAGGAGCCATTAAGATGGCTTTTGCCTCGAAAACGTACAGGAAAACTCATCGTTATTTAATTTGCGTTGTGCATATGCCAGACCGGAGACTCGAGGCTACAAAACACTTCTACTCGCTCACACACACGTGCAGAACGACCATAAAAGTATCTGTGTATATAACAAGGTGCTCGCCAATTAGCCCGCCGTGATGTCTCATCCTCTCCTTCCCAAGTCCCATTTATCACAACCCAGGCCTTTCTACCCTAAATGAGCACAGCGTGGCCCTAATTTACATTCAACACTCAGCATTAATAATTGATGGAAACCCTTAAAAATTCTCTGTCAGTGCTGTGGGCGGCGAGGAGGAGGCTACCTCCGGGAGAATGTAGACGGTACTCTGTTAAATCTGATTGGTAAAGGACGTGGGGCCGCCGGGCTGTTGACCAGCCTCTTCGGAGGTTGGCCCCAAACTCGCCTGCTGGTTGTACCCACCGCGTGCCCCATAGCTCTCCTGGCTGTACCCGCCTTGGTTATAGCTACTGGAGTGCTTCTCCAGGGGGTCCGCGAGGTATCTCTGGCCCGAGGAATGCCAACCGGTCTCCTTGAAAACAAACCATATGTTTCCAGCCCAGAGGATGAAATTCAAGAATCCAAAGACCTGCGGGAGAAGCAGAGTGGGATGAGTTGATAGACGGGAGAGAAACCTTAGAAGAATCTCAATTTCAGAAAAACAAACAAACAAAACCTTGGAGGACACTGGACACCACGGGTCACTTTTCATTTCCACGTTCTGGCCCGTTCCGATTTTCCAGTGGACTCCACAATCTCGTTTTGAATTATCTGGCGTCTATTGAACGCCGGCTCCCTGCTGGCCTCCGAGCCCCAGCCCCAGCCCTTTTCCTTTTTTATTTGTGAAACAGGGGTTTACAGAGTTGCCGAGGGTCTTGCTAAGTTGCTGAGGCTGGCCTTGAGACTGTAATCCTCCTGTCTTTGCCTCCCAGGCACTGAGCTTAGCATGAGGGATTAATATGTATTGATTCCCTTGGTCTCAGAAGACAATCCTAACACCACCACCACCACCACCATCATCATCACCGTTATTAATTTGTGGTACTGGGAATGAAGCCAGGGGCATTCTGCTTCTGAACTATACCCTTAGCCCGATTTTATTTTTTATTTGGAAGGCAGCTGTGCTTACCAGTATATCACCAATGCTGACTTTAATTTGGAAACATGGCCTTATTAAGTTGCAGAGGGCCTCACTAAGTTGCTGAGACTGGCTAGGAATCTGTGATCCATCTGAGGGCTGAGGTTACAGGTGTGAGCCACCACACCTGGATGACAATGTTATTATTGTGTCCATATTATATATATATATATATATATATATTTATTTATATATGGTACTGGGGTTCCTGGAAGCCCTTCTACCTCCAGGCTACACTCCCAGACCTATTTTTATTTATTTATTTATTTATTTATTTATTTATTTATTTATTTATTTATTTTTGTGGTACTGGGGGTGAACCCAGAGGTTTTTCTACCTCCAGGCTCTACTCCCAGACCTATTTTTATATTTTATTTGAAAACAGGGTCTTACTAAGTTGCTGAGAGCCTCACTCAGTAGCTGAGGCTGGCTTTGAACCTGTGCGATCCTCCTGTCTCAGCCTCCCAAGCGCGGGGATTACAAGCATGCGCCACCACGCCCGGCTCCAGACCTATTTTATATTTTTTTATTTATTTAGAAACAGGGTTTCTTAAGCCAGGGAGGCTGACTACAAACCTGCGCGATCCTCCTGTCTCTGCCTCCCAAGCGCGGGGATTACAAGTGTGTACCACCATGCCCGGTGAAAGATATAGGAATATTTTACAGAGATGTAGAACTGTGGCCTGAAGCCCATGACTTGGTTGATAGTAGAGCTGAGTTTTAAACCCAGTTCTCTCTGATGAGATAGCCTGAGCCTTCTCACCCCAAATGATCTATCCCTCATGCCACAGAGGATCACCTTTGGGTGGTACAGGGTGGAGCGCTTTTTGGTAATGTATATTCATTTACAAGGTGACCTTCTCTTTGTGGCCAGAGATGCTACTTTTCCATTGATTCTAATACTATAAAGAAAACTAGCTCATTTAAAAGCTTGCAGTAGAGCTGGGCATGGTGGCGCACGCTTGTCATCCCCACGCTTGGGAGGCAGAGACAGGAGAATCGCGCAGGTTCGAAGCCAGCCGCGCGCGCTGGCTTAGGAGACCCTGTTTCCAAATAAAAATGTAAAAATAGGTCTGGGAGTGTAGCCCGGAGGTAGAAGGGCTTCCAGGAACCCCAGTACCACCAAAAAAAAAAAAAAAAAGCTTGCAGTAGATTCAAAACTACACTGAGATTCCATCTAACGCCAATCAGAAGGGCAGGCATAAAGAAGTCAAATAACAATAAGTGTTGGTGACGCTGTGGACTCGTCTACACTGTTGGTGGGAGTGCAAACTAGTCCAGCCACTATGGAGATCAGTGTAGAGAGTCCTTAGCGAACTGAAAGTGGATCCAGCATATGATCCGGCCAGACCACTACTGGGTGTCTTTCCAAAGGGAACCAGAGACCTGCGGCCATATGTGCCTATCCAGGCTCGTAACAGCACAATTCACAATAGCGAAACCATGGAACCAAGGTAGGTTTCCATCAACAGATGAACGGATTACAAAATTATGGGGAAAACACAATGCGATTCTACTCAGCAATAAAGAAACATAAAATCACATCATTCGCAAGAAAATGGGAGGACCTGGAGGACACTATGTTAAGTGAGATTAGCCAATCAGAGAGAGAAAACTTCCAAGTACTGGCATTAAAAATGTGCACCACCATGCCCAGCTTACTGCAAGCTTTTTTTTTTTTTTTTCCATTACTGGGGACTTATCCCAGGGTCATCCTACCTCTGAGCTATACCCCCCAGCCCTATGTTTAATTCTTTATTTTGAAAAAAGGTCTCACTAAGTTGCAGAGGGCTTTACTAAGTTGCTGAGGTTGGCCATGAACCTGCGATCCTCCTGTCTCAGCCTCCCAAGGATTGGGATTACAAGCGTGTGCCACCATGCCTGGTACAAGCTGTGTGAGTGTATGTGTGTGAGTGCGTGTGTGTGTGTGTGTGTGTGTGTGTTTAATGTAAACCATGTTGACACTGACATACTTGCATACGCTCTTGGTGCCCCCCCCATTTTCCTTACTCCCAATACGGGGTACACAGATTGACATTGGTATATATATCCACATGCTTATACATCATTTATGCTAGTAATTCTATTAACACTACAACCTAAGTCCTCTTCCGCTCCTACCCTGATATCTCCTCCCTGGTTCCCCTGAGGTTTCTCCTCATCACCTGGAGTCTCTCCGTATCCCAGTCACTCCTCTTAAGCCAGCGCGGCTGGCTTTGAACCTGCGCAATCCTCCTGTCTCCGCCTCCCAAGTGCGGGGATGACAAGCGTGCGCCACCACGCCCGGCCTGCGTATCTATGTTTATCGCAGCACAATTCATATTTGCCAAACTATAGAGCCAGCCCGGGTGTCCATCAACAGATGAACGGATCACAAAATGACGGGATATTCACACAGTGGAATTCTACTCCACCACGAAGAAGAACGAGATCATGTCAGTGGCAGGAAAATGGATAGATCTGGAGAGTATCACACTAGGTGTGATTAGCCAGTCACAGAAAGGGAAAGGTCGGACATTTCCCCTTATTTAGAGAAGTTAGGGAGACATGGGGGTGAATCCAGATAAAGGAGGAGAAACCTTCACGGAGTGAAGGAGGGGTTCTAACTGCAGGAGGCGAGAGGGAAAAGGAAGGCTTCAAGAAGGAACACGTCAATGGATGTGAGGTACACAGACTCATCCCAGGGAAGTGGGGTGGGAACTGGGGAGGGCTCACCAAGTGCCGTGTGCACGTATTCCTCTACCACCTGGGACTTCATCACAACATATGATTACAGTGCACACCCCCCATTTTTATTTTAAATAATGGACTGGTATAATGGCCACATCTCTGAAGTAGGGTGCTGGAATTTATTTTTTGTGGTACTGGGGGTGGAACCCAGAAGCTTTCTACCTCCGAGCTATACTCCCAGACCTATTTTATACTTTATTTGGAAACAGGGTCTCGCTAAGTTGCCGAGAGCCTCACTAAATAGCCAAGGCTGGCTTCGAACCCGCGCGATCCTCCTGTCTCCGCCTCCCAAGCGCGGGGATGACAAGCGTGCGCCACCACGCCCGGCTAGGGTGCTGGAATTTTGACCCTTGCTGGGTCAAAAATTTATCCCATAGCTCTGGGTGGCAGGGTAGAGCGGGGTGCCCTGTTTTTGTGTGTGGGGATAGGAGGCTGGTGTGAAGATGTGCGTCCTGGGGGGTTGGAGCAGGGCTGTTTACCTGTGGACCGTGATACCACAGCTGATGGATGAATCAGCTATCTCTGGGCTCTGGATCAGAGTGAGCTGGCCCTGTCCTTTCTTGTGCTGTGACTTTAGACAGAGCCCGTTGTCTCTAGACCTCAGAGATCCCCTTACATGAAGGGAAGATAACAGTTTTCTCCTTAGGGGAGGTTCGGGACGTGGAAGGTCGATATTGCTGGGCGCATAAGTGCTCAAGGTAAATTACGTGTTGAATCGCATTCTAGCACATTTCCATGAATTGCAATCGATTGATTCTTTTGGTGTGACATAAATTGAGTGAGGTTTGGCGGTGGGGCTCTGTTCTTGAGAGAGGGTAGCAGCTGAAGCAGAATAGCTAGGCTCCCAGTTGACCTAATTGGGGGCTGATTTACAGGCCCCTCTCTCCCGCCTCCCTCTCTCCACTTTCCCTCCTTTGTCCCTCCCCCTCCGTCCTTCATCCTTCTTTCCTTCCTTCTTCATCCCTCTGTCCTCCCTCCATCCTCTGTCCTCCTCCTTTTCCTTCTATCCTATTCCAAATTATTTTCTTCTCTTGACATTAATTAAAAACCTGTTTTATGTTGTGGCCTACGCTAGAGAGAGAAAGATATAAACGAGGTATAGCTGCTTAATCAAAATGAATTAGGTGATCACAGATAAAACTCTAATTTATATATAGAACATTTTAACGACAGGTACAGTAATTAGGATCTTTTCCATTAAAGGGGAGATCTTAATTAAACCTACCTTTGTAAGTGTATGTCGATATATGGGGAGTTATCAAGGTATCTTTTCAGGGGTGTCGGAATGGCTCTGCTCAGGACTCTATTTCTGTTTTCTACCTCCTGATCTTGTTGCTACAAAGTCTCTCTTTTTTAAGGAATTGTTCAAGAAGAATCCAGCTGGGTGCGGTGGCACTTGTTTGTAATTCTAGTACTCGGGAGACGGAGGCAAGAGGAGATCGCAGGTTCAAGGTGGACCTCAGCAACTCAGCAGGACCCCATTTCAAGATAAAGAATAGGCCAGGCATGGGGGTGCAGGGTGCACGCTTGTAATCCCAGTACTTGGGAGGCTGAGACAGGAGGATCACAGTTCGTGGCCAGCCTCGAACATTATCAAGGCTCTCCGCAATTTAGCGAGACCCTGTTTCCAAATAAAGAATAAAAAACAGGGCTGGGGGTATAGCTCAGAGGTGGAATGTCCCTGGATTCCATCCCCAGTACTGCAAAAAAAAAAAAAAAAAAAAAAAAAAAAAGATTAAAAATAAAAAGGACTGGGGGTGTAACTTGGAGGTAAGATGCTCCTGGGTTCAGTCCCCAGTACCAAAGTGGGGAAAAAACAGAGAATGTAGAAATCACGGAAATTCAACTTAAAAGTAAGAACTGGTTCCCCACATGGTCACTGACTGCTTATGTCACGGTCAACACAGAGGTATCAGAGATATCTTGGCTGGCACGTTTTTAGGAGTCCTTGAATCATTTCTTGCCATTTTATTGCAACTGAAATCAGGGAAAGATTTTGATTCAAGCTCGGGAAGAGGGACTGGAAGAATCTGTACATAGCAGGAGAAAGAACAGAGACAGTGACATCTATACTCTCCAGAAAGACGTGTCAAGTTCGCGCACATTGAAGCTATGGAGGCAAAACTAGAAGTTACAGATAAAATAATTATGCTCAGCGGACCTTTAATAAAAATCAAGATGGCGGTGCACACCTGTAGTCCCAGTTCCTGGGAGGCTGAGAGAGGAGGATCACGGATCGGAGGACAGCCTCATCAATGTAGTGAAACAAAAAGAAAAAAGGCCCGGAGGTGTAGCTTCAAGGTAGAATGCCCCTGGGTACAATCTCCAGTACAAAATATAAGATAAGGCCGGGCGTGGTGGCGCACGCTTGTCATCCCCGCGCTTGAGAGGCAGAGACAGGAGGATCGCGCAGGTTCGAGGCCAGCTGCGCACGCTGGCTTAGGAGACCCTGTTTCCAAATAAAAATGTAAAAATAGGTCTGGGAGTGTAGCCCAGAGGTAGAAGGGCTTCCAGGAACCCCAGTACCACCACCACCAAAAAAAAAAAATATATATATATATATATATGTATATATATATATATATATATATGATAAAATAAATCAAGAGATTAAAATACATTCTCCCAGCTGGGCGTGGCGACGCATGTTTGTAATCCTTGCGCTTGGGAGGCTGAGACAGGAGGATCGCGCAGGTTCGAAGCCAGCCTCAGCTACTGAGTGAGGCTCTCGGCAACTTAGTGAGACCCTGTTTCCGAATAACATATAAAATAGGTCTGGGAGTGTAACCTGGAGGTAGAAAGCTCTGGGTTCCATCCCTAGTACTAAAAAAAAAAAAAAAAAAAAAAAAAAAACCCAAAACAAAAAAACATTCTCTCTTCCTTAACCTTCTTTAGACTCTAGAACTATATGACATTTAAGAAAGTGAATATATGTTCATAGTAGCTTCCTGCTGACCCTGAGACTTTGCCACGGGCCAAATACCATATTAACTATTATTTGTACATTATTTCACTGAATTATTTCAACAGCCGCGAGGTCTGTTCTATCACATGCTCATTTTACAGTGAAAGTTGGCTTGATTGGTCTTGAGCAGCCAGTTACTGTATCGTGGAGCCAGGGTTTGAACGCTGGCACCGACTCCTGCATCGTGCCTTGAACCTTTCTGAGCAGGCATGGCCCTGGGAGAGTCTGGCTCTGTACCCGACATTGCTCTCACTAAACTGGTGGGCCTTACGCAAGCCCCTTAGCCTCAACCCCTTGACATTTATACTATCTGGACAGGTTACCTGCCTTGTAGTGTTATTTTAAAATTACAGATACGAAAGTACTTTGAAAGATGTCAGTTTGCTACCAACACAGAAAAGATGATTGTCTTTTCCAGACCCAATAAGCTGTACGGATGATTTACTGTGGTGTGTGTCTTGGTCCCTTCTCTAAGGCTTTGCCTGGGAGACGAGCTGAGTACAGGACTCCCCAACCCCCAGCTACAAATGGGGAGACCAAAGTGCGCGCCTATCCCAAGAAGAGCTGACGAGAGTGATTTGAATCCAGCCCAAGCTGTCTCTTTCAAAGGGAATATAAACTTAGAAACTGTAAGGTGGCTGTCTGCTGTGTGCCCAGGGAGAAAAACCCAAATTCTGTCTGGAAAGAGAAAGTAACGCAAATAGATATTTGCTGTCAACAGAAAGACACAGTCATCCAGAAAGAGACAAAGGAGGCAGAAGATAAGGATTTGCTGCCTGTCTTCCAGCTGCTGGCCCTGTATTCAACCCTGGGAAAGCACTTTTCTAGTGTTTTCCAAACTATTTTCAGTTTTTCATAAACGGGCTCAATATAACTTGAAGGCAAACAAGTCTGTAATTAAAAAAGTGTGTTTTGGCTGATTAACCGTCTTTCCGCTGTCTTTGGCAATACAAGTCCGCTTTCTTCTGCGCTGGCAAGCTTCTCTCAAAGGGCTTGAGCTCTCTCCTGGAACTTTGCATGTTGAACAGAGAAATGCAAGGCTGGGTAAAACATCCCCACTCCGACATCTACTGCCCTGGTTTTGTTCTAGATTTTGCCTCTTCTTTTTTTCTTAAAGTTTCATCAAGTTTACCTGCTACTTGTTATATTTCCCAAGCCTGTTTTATTCCTGGTGAAGTTAGAGTCAAGTTTTTATTTGTAACCCAAATATAGACTTTGGTACCAGAAGTGGGGTCCAAAAAACAAACTTTAGAGTATGGAGAGTGCTCTGCGTCACCCAATTTAAATTGGCTTTCAATTATGTGGAAATAGAAGTCTCTTGTCTGATATGAACATATAATTATAATAATACCAACTTTTTTTTTTGTGGTACTGGGGATTGAACCCAGGGGCATTTTACCTCCGTGCTACACTCCAGCCCCGTTTATTATTATTTTTTAGTTTTGAAACAGGGTGTCACCAAGTTGCAGAGAGCCTCACTAAGTAGCTGAGGCTGGCTGCGAACCCTGATCCTCTTGTCTCAGCCTCCCAAGTACTGGGATTATAGGCATGCACTACCACATCTGGCTAATACCGACTTTTTCTTTCATGCACATTGAATTATTTGGTTCTGATGCATTCCGCTTTTTGGTTTTAGGAGACTTATCACATTGCTTCATAAATCCCATCTTATAGTTTAAAAATTATTAAAGATACCAGAAGTGGTATAACAAAAACCATGCAGGTTTTCACAATTTATTGGGAGATTGGTTACTAAACTAACAAACACATCAAGTGATTTTTTTCTTTGTTCTCTTAGATGTTGAGAGCTACGTTATAATCACTTTGGCTAGACACAAAAGGCAGAGGCAATGTTACTTAGGCTCATGGGCTCCCTCAACAGTCATCCATAAGTGTGGCCAGCAATACAAAGAAATTATTCTGAGATGCTAGTATATAGTTTATTTCTGCAGTTATATGGCACTGAGGATTCACAGTCAATTCGCCAGGAGCACACCTTTTCCTCTTGTAAGTGCTTTCCCAGGTTAAATTTCAGAAATCTGGAGAAGCACAAGTTGCCCTGCAGCAATTATAATTATTTTTGGAGTTCTGCTAAAACCGGTTGTTCCTTTAACCAACCTTTTGTTCCTTTAGCTGAACCTCTGATTCTTCCACAAATGTCGCTTTATGTTGTCATTAGAGCTGACGTCTCCCTTAGACGCAACTTCTTTCTTTGGAACAACACAAGTTCTTACACTTACAAATTAAGAATTTAATGTAGCATCCCTGCTAACCGTCAGATTTCCTCTCCTCCTATAAGAGTCATACACTTGATGACATTATTCGACCTTTTTTTTTTCCTGTGACCACAGTGCATCTTTTCCAAAGCTATTAAGCAACTAAACCAAGAGTATGGAGAAGAAAAAAATATTACCATAACTATAATAAGTACTTATGCTGTGTATTTCTTTCGTTCCCCACTAGGCTTGCGTATTTTTCTCCAGTCGATCGGGCCTATTCTATGTATGGCTTGAATAATACCTTCCTCCCAGGGGACATCTGTGCTATCAAATATTCCTTTTAAATTCTGGCAGGCTTCAGATTTCATATCTGTTTTCAGCTTAGAATTTTGCTTGGCCGTCATCTAAGTAGCAGATTTTCCATACCTGCATAGTTTTTATTAAGAACTCCATGATTGGTGGTCTTCGAGTGTATAGATAGAGGGTTGCGAAGGCCAAAGGAGATTTTGCACCTGGATTGAAATATCACCTGTGTCACTGACCTACTTTTGGAGGCAGAAGTTTCCAACCTGGCTTTGGAGATGTTTCTCTCGTTTGTTGACTGGTAACCAAAGATTTGGGAGTTCAAGCATAGAGGCAAAGACACTCACCACAGAGGTGTTTAAGCCAGACATGACAGGGCTGTGGACAGCCATGCATTTGTTAGACGGCTGTTTGCAAGCGGACATCAGTAGTAGGACTTCCTTGGGATCGGTCGCGACTTTGACGTCAGACAGTCCTTTGGCCCACGCGGACGAACCCACCAACCACAAGAAGGAAAAGACCACGGTGACGATGAAATCCTAAGGAAACAAAGAGAAAAGACAGGGAAAGGAAAGAGATGTGAGTTCTAGAGACAAATCAACCGGTGTTTACAATGCTTGGTTTCCATTTTACAAAATTCCAAGATCCCATACCATTAGGACGGGAGAAACATGTAAAAAAAAAAAAATAAAGTTTTATGGTAACATCTTTATGTTTCCATAAGATAAAGTAATAACAGTAATAGTTATTGGATGCTTACTGTGCCCCAGGAATGATGCCTCTAACTATATATTCTAATCCACCCTACAATACTCCTATAAGAAAGTTCCTATCACAGTTCCATATATTGAGGATAAACGGAGACAGTGGATGGTTGAAAAATTTGTCTGAGGCTCCACGGTCAGTGATGGCATTCTGCCTACTGAGTGCAAGCTCTTAACTATATTCTGTGATGATTTCAAACATTCAGAAAGATCTGATGACTGTTAAAGACTCCTGGAGCTATAGGCAAATACCTGTAAACCAGGGGTAAAATGGCCCTGGGTTTCATTTCTAGTCTCTCTCTCTCTCTCTCTCTCTCTCTCTCTCTCTCTCTCTCTCCCTCTCTCTCTCTCAATTCTCTCTCTCTTTCTTTCTCTCTCTATCTCAACTCTTTCTCTCTCTCTCTCTCTCTCTCTCTCTCTCTCTCTACACACACACACACACACACACACACACACACACACACACACACTGTTTCTTCTATAGATGGAGCAGCCTGACTTAACAATGACTGAGTGGATTGGATTCTCTATTTTAGTGTTTTGCTACTTCCATAAATTGTTATTAGCAAACATTTTTTTTGTGTGTGTACACAATCTAACATATAATACAATCTAACATATAAAGCTGTTGGTCCTCGATCCCTCTGTAGCATACAAGAGGGAATTCTCTTTGGTGACAGAAATCTTGATGACTTCAGAGCCAGGTGGATCACGTCTCCATCCCTCTCTGATGGTGACACACCACACCTCACTGGATATTGGTCTATATAATTAATGATTTCATTTATCCCCATTAGCAAATATTATCCACAGTTGCGTCCGAGGACTTTATTATTTCTTTTGTCTTTTTCTCTTGTTTACATTTATACTAAGAGAACCAACCACAGACACCGGGCATCCCAAGGAGTCACCCTCATCCTCGGCGTGAATGGATTCACTTGGCCGATTCTGCTTCCAGGGACCCCAGAAGGGTGTTGTGAACCAGCCAAGACCGAGAGCGGCAAGATTGGCGTCTCCGTCGTGGGCAGCGCCTTGGTCTTGGCTTGGACGGGGCAAAAGCTAAATCAAGGCTAGATGCAACAGCTTCCGGTCTATCAACTTACAAGTTCGTTTCATTCTTTCATCTGAAGTACTACTAATCAGGACATCAAATTCCAGACGGTGCTTACGGATTTTTAACATGTCATTGCCAAAGACTATTTAACTCTCACAACAGCTGCGAGAGGGGGAAGATCATTATATCGTCTATTTTACAGATGAGCAAGCTTAGTGCTAGGAAGTTGAGCTGTGGCCAAATTGTCATGAGTAGCTGGGATGGGAATCTGGGGCTTGGGGAATCCCTGTGTAGTGAGTTGATGTTCATTAGGCCCAGGTTTGCTGAAGGCTGGGTTGCCCATCATGGTGAGAATACAAATGTAGCAATCAATGATATTGATCTACAGAAGGAGAGAGCATTCTTTCTCACCATTTTCTTTCAATCTGAGTGATTAAAAAAAAAAAGCAAGTCGCCGGGCTTGGTGGCGCACGCTTGTAATCCCCGCGCTTGGGAGGCAGAGACAGGAGGATCGCGCAGGTTCGAAGCCAGCCGCGCGCGCTGGCTTAGGAGACCCTGTTTCCAAATAAAAATGTAAAAATAGGTCTGGGAGTGTAGCCCGGAGGTAGAAGGGCTTCCAGGAACCCCAGTACCACCAAAAAAAAAAAAAAAAAAAAAAAAAGCAAGTCTCAGTTGGGTGGTAATCTGTCTCCACCACCTATTTAGTACCTGCTAAATTTCTTTTATTATTAAAGAAAACCAAAGTGGCCCTAGGATAAGAGCCTTCAGGCAAGCAATGGTACCAGATAAAATAGAACATAGCTTTCTACTTGCTACCACTGATTCATTTCTATGTTTCTTTCTTTTTGTGTGTGTGTGTGTGTGGTACTGGGGATGGAATTCAGGGGCATTCTACCTCCAAGATACACTCCCAGCCCTATGTTTTATTCTTTATTTCGAAACAGGGTTTCACTGAATTGCAGAGGGCCTCACTAAATAGCTGAGGCTGGCCATGAACCCCGATTCTCCTGTCTCAGACTCCCAGATGCTGAAATTATAAGTATATAGCACCATACCTGGGTTATTTCTTAATTATGCCAAATAATCCTGTACTTCTATATTCTGTGGTAGAACAGGGTTTTATTAAAAATCAGTTTTAAGGCAGGTGTGGTGGTATACAATTGTTTACCCAGTCCTTGGAAGGCTGAGTCAGAAGGATCACAAGTTCAAGGCCAGTCTCAGCAACTTAGTGGGACACTGTTTCAAAATAAAATAATGAAATAAAAGGACTGGGAATATATCTCAGAGGAAGAATGTTCCTGGGTTTGGTCCTCAATTACAAATTAAACAAATAAATTTCATTTAAGCTTCAGAAAACAATTTAAGTTAGCCGGGCATGGTGGCATACACCTGTAATCTCAGGACTTGGGTAGATGAAACAGGAGGTTTTCAGGTTAGAGGTGACTTACTGAGTCCCTGTGCCCACAGTATGGGCAGCCCAGGGAAGGAGCGGCCCGCGGGGAGAGCCCTGCCCTGTGTGTGGAGCTGCCTTCCAGTCTAGGAGCAGTGTAAGGCTGACTCAAGCTCTGTGCACTCGGGAAGGGGGCAGGTGAGAGGGATGGAGAGAGGTCACCTTCTTGCTTATTGAGCTGGTTGACAGATGGAAAGAAAGAAAAGGCTAGAGGGAGAATCAGGAGCCAGATAGAGGGATGAGGAGGTGAGAGGAAGGGGCAGGAGGGAGAAAGATGGGCTGAGGAAGGAGAAGGGGAAGGGAGGTAGCAGGAGGAGAAAGAGGGAGGGAGGAGGGAAGGGAACAGAAGGAGGAACAGAGGGGAGAGAGGAGGGCCAGGAAGAAGTGGAGAAGAAAGAAGTGGAGGAGGATGGCGGCAGTGTTTGAGAAGAGGGAGAGAGGGAGAGAGGGAGAGGGAGAGAGAGAGAGAGAAGCCAGGCGTGGTGGTGCACGCTTGTAATCCCAGCATTCGGGAGGCTGAGACCTGAGGATTGCGGTTCGTGGCCAGCCTCAGCTATTTAGTGAGGCCCTCTGCAACTCAGCGAGACCTGGTTTCAAAATCAAGAATAAAGAGCCATAATTTTACACATGTTCAGATGTGTGTGTAAAATTATGAATAAGACATGGTTAACCTGGACAACCATTGGTGGGAGGGGGGAAGGGAAAATGGGGGCAGGGGGGAGAGAGCACCAAATATAGTTTAAATGTATACTATTTATGTTCAATAAAAAATTGTTAAAAAAGTAAATACATACATATAATTTCAAAACTGAAAAAAAAAAAAAAGAATAAAGAGCCAGGCGTGGTGGCACACGCTTGTCATCCCAGCATTCGGGAGGCTGAGACCGGAGGATCGTGGTTCTCAGACAGCCTCAGCTACTTAGTGAGGCCCCTGCAATTCAGTGAGACCTGGTTTCAAAATAAAGCATAAAAATAGGGCAGGGGGTGTAGCTCGGAGGTCGAGCCCCTGGGCTCCATCCCCAGGCCCACAAAAGAAAGAAAGAAAAAAAGAATAAAGAATATCGCGTGTAGCTTGGAGGTAGAATGCCCCTGAGATCTATCTCCAGTATTGCAAAAAAAAGAAAGAGAGAGAGAGAGAGAGAGAGAGAGAGAGAGAGAGAGAAGAGAGAGAGAGAGGAGAGAGAAGAGAGAGAGAAAAAGAGAGAGAGAGGAGAGAAGAGATGAGAGAGAGAGAGAGAGAGAGAGAGAGAGAGAGAGAGAGAGAGAGAGTGTCAAGTATTGCTATTATTTTTATTTTATAAATCAGGACATGGAAGCCCAGTTTACAGAGGTCAACCAAAGGAGTTTAGACCAGCTGTGGAGATGCTGGTTCTGGGAGGCAGTCTCCCCTCTTCCTGACATTGAGTAGGCTTTCACAAATCTCATTAATTCCTTTAGCACCTTTAATGGCAAATCCCCCCAGCGGAGTGGCTTAAGCCTTCTGGGGCAGCTGGAGTAGCTACAGAAAGCCTGGACTTGGCAAACAGCCTCTTTCAAATGCACAGGGGAGATGTCTGGGATATTGAGAAAGGTCAGGTGGTCAGATCTGCTCATCCTTCACAGAGAAGAGTCAGTGGGAAGGTCCCTAATCAGAGCTAGGCAGCCGGAGTTGAGCCAAACTCACCTCCATAGGGCCGTGGAGGTGAGCCACTGTGCTCGCTCTTGGGGAGAGAACTTCCCACTCTGTTTCTGTGATGATTACCTTGTAGCAATACGCCAAGGCCCCTGGGTGCCAGCTGCTCCATTTTCCAAGTGGAAGGAGCTTCCTTCAGCTAAACCCATCGCGATTGCCTTTGCTTCATACCCCACCTCGAGTCTTCTTGAGCTGGAGGCTCCACATCTATCTCAGTGAACCTCTGTCTTCCCCAAGTAGGGTTTTCTCTAAGCAAGAGCTCTCTGAAGGCAAGAGGCCCAAAGAAACGGGCCAGGCAACTTTTCACTATCATTGTGAGTGGAGTAAACTTTCCAATCAATTCAATTGTTATTGTTGTATTTTTAATTTGAGAGATAAGCACTTTCTAAAGATTTGGTTGTGGCCCTTTCAAGAAGATGATTGTAATGAGGATGATGACAACCATGATGATAACAGCGATGCTGGTGATGGGGATGGTGGTGATGGTGGTGGTGATGGTGGTGGTGGTGATGGTGGTGGTGGTGATGATGGTGGTGGTGGTGATGATGGTGGTGGTGGTGATGATGGTGGTGGTGGTGGTGATGATGGTGGTGGTGGTGGTGATGATGGTGGTGGTGGTGGTGGTGATGGTGATGATGGTGGTGGTGGTGGTGGTGGTGATGATGGTGGTGGTGGTAGTGGTGGTGGTGGTGGTGATGATGGTGGTGGTGGTGGTGGTGGTGATGATGGTGGTGGTGATGATGATGATGATGGTGGTGGTGATGATGGTGGTGGTGATGGTGGTGGTGGTGATGGTGGTGGTGATGGTGGTGATGATGGTGGTGGTGATGGTGGTGGTGGTGATGATGGTAGTGATGATAGTGGTTGTGGTGTAGGTGATGATGGTGGTGGTGGTGATGATGGTAGTGATGATAGTGGTTGTGGTGTAGGTGATGATGGTGGTGGTGGTGGTGATGATGGTGGTGGTGATGATGGTGGTGGTGATGGTGGTGATGATGGTGGTGGTGATGGTGGTGGTGGTGGTGGTGGTGGTGGTGGTGATGATGGTGGTGGTGGTGCTTTCAGTCCTCAAGAGGTTCACATCCTTCCTATCTGTAGCCTCCAATGTCTTAGGCTACAGTAGTAGGACAGGCTGTATTCACACTGCCAGCTAGTCAGGATTTTGCAGAAATGAAGCTGTAGTGGATGCCGGTGTTTCTTTGTTACAAGGAGGGCTGGGTATTAACCCATCATCCCGTTTCCAGGGTGAAGAACCTAGCTTCTGCTTGACAATCCATACAGGGTTTCATGTCTTTGTTCTTTAAGTTAAATTTGATCGTGATGGACATGTGGCATTTTTTTTTTTTTTTTTTTTGCGGGTCTGGGGATGGAACCCAGAGGCATTTGACCTCCAGGCTACACCCCCTGCCCTATTTTTTATTCTTTATTTTGAAACCGGGTCTCACTGAGTTGCAGAGGACCTCACTAAGTAGCTGAGGTTGTCCGCGAACTGCGATCCTCTGGTCTCAGCCTTCTGAATGCTGGGATGACAAGCGTGTGCCACCACGCCCGGTAAGAAACTCTTCCAAGGGAACTTCAGCAATTGCTTTGGGGTCGCTCGGGTGGGGAAGCAGAGATCTCCTAATTTATGTTGTCAACTTTTCTTGTGAAAATTAGACTAAAAAATGATCCTCTTTGTCTCTCCCTTTGGCTCAGTCCCAGACAACCGATTTTACAATCTTGGTGCATGAGGGGGAAGGCAGGGCTGCTTGGAGCACTCAGAAAGGATGTGAGCCGGGCCTGGTGGTACATGCTTGTCACCTCAGTGCTTGGGAGGCCGAGACAGGAGGATCGCAGGTTTGAGGGCAGCCTCAGCAAGTAGTGAAACTCTCATCAACCTAGCGAGACCTTGTTTCAAAATAAAAATAAGACAGGGCTGGGGGTTTAGTTTGGAGGTAGAATGCCTCCGGATTCAATCCTCAGTACCATAAATATGTGCGTGTGTACACACACACACACACACACACACACACACACACACACGATGCAAAGTTGTCAATAGCTTTCTGCCATGCTGTTGTCTATCATATGTTAAAAAACACTCCTGCAAACCCAGGGCCTTGTGCACCCTCGGCAAGCCCTCTTCCCTCAAGCTACATCCTCACCCTACTGCTAACCCTTTTATTACAAATAGCACAAGCCTTTTCAAACAAGTTAAAAGTAATACTAGTAAACTGGGCATGGCGGCACACACCTGTAACCCCGGGATTTGGGAGGCAGAGGCAGGAGGATCGCATCAGGAGGACTGCAGGTTCGAGGCCCTCAGTAACTCAGTAAGACCCTGTTTCAAAACAAAAAATAAAATTGGGCTTGGGTGGAGCTCAGAGGTAGAATGCTCCTGGGTTCAATCCTGGCACCACACACACACACACACACACACACACACACACACACAATAATAATATTAGAAAAGTAATAACTTTTCAAAATAAATTAGTAGTATTAGAGCATTATTATCATAAATAGCTTTTATCGAGTGAGTGCTTACTAGGAGTCAGGTATTGTGCTAATCCATTCACATATATTGTTCTACATAATCCTCACTGAGAACGCATAAGGTAATCTTATAGAATTTCAGTATACCAGGCATCACATCATGTTTAAGTCTACAGTCGGCCGGGCGTGGTGGTGGCACACCCTTGCAAACCCCGCGCTTGGGAGGCGGAGACAGGAGAATCGCGCAGGTTCGAAGCCAGCCGCGCTGGCTTAAGAGACCCCGTTTCCAAATAAAAAAGTATAAAAATAGGTCTGGGAGTGTAGCCCAGAGGTAGAAGGGTTTCCAGGAACCCCAGTACCACCAAAAAAAAAAAAAAAAAAAAAAAAAAAGTCTATTGTCGTTAGAATTGGGCAGCCCTGAGTTCAAATCTTGGCCCTTACCGAGCAACCCTAGGTTTCTACTGAAGTCCAGTTTTCCTGTCTATAAAAAGGAGCAACAGTGGTGTAAATTGTCATAGGACCTTTTCAGAGATAAAGGAATTCATGCAATGAGATGCTTAGCCTGGCGCTTCAAAGTTCACTTTTAATTAGTCTTGAAAAAGAAAAATTTTACTACCGATAACAGCTTGAAATACAACAGAGAGAAGTCTAAGGGCATTCTACTGTGGGCTTTGCTGGCCAACAATTCAGATGGGTTCCTTCCTTGATTGAAGAAATCCCTACCGAGAACCTTCTGGGTTCCAGGTCTTGGGGATCTGAGAGTGAACATAGGAGACACAACCCCAGTCCTCACGGAGGTAGAGGAGAAAGGGTCAAGATGATCACAAAAGGATATGTAGTTGCGTCTGGTAGCAATGACTTTGCAGTAAAAGGTCTTGGTGTTTTGAAAAGCTAAGGATAAAAACAGACCCCCAAAATACGTGGGGACCCCTGGCCAACCCGGCCTAGAGGGGCAGGAAAGGCTGCGCAGGACTAGTCGTGGTCAGAACCGTTCTAGGTTTGACCCTTGGATGGTTTTCCAAGAGGGCCCTTGTGTGCGTGTGTCTCACTGGGGATTAAACCTGGGGGTTGTTCTACCTCTGAGCTACACGTCCAGCTCTTTTCACTTTTTGTTCTGAAACAAAGTCTTGCCAGCTTTCTGAGAGTCTCCCTGAGTTGCTGGGGCTGTCCTCGAACCTGCGATCTTCCCGTCTCAGCCTCCCAAGTATCGGGATTACAGGAGTGCACCGCCGTGCCTGGCTCCAAGGGAGTTCATGTTGAACAATAAATACAGCACAGACTGGCTTATCTGAAGGCCTGTTAAGGGGCCTGTAAAGGGGCTGACTGGGCTTCTATGACCTCTGGCTCTCTGCTTAAGAAGGATGAACGCTAGCGTTGAGTGGAGAAGGGCTAAGCACGTTTCCCAGGCTGTGCTGTGAGGAGAGGTCCTTGTCTGTGTGTTTCTTGGGAATCTGGACGGCCTGCCTGGCTGTCAACGGTCTTTACTTATCCACCTAGAACCACTCTTTGGGTAAAGAGGCTTCACACAGCTCTGTCTACACAGGCCAGGCTTGGCAGGAGAGTTTTTCTGCCTTTCTGAATCCTAGCACCCCGGCAGTTTGCAAGCCCTGGGAGGCATTAAGGGTTTTTATGTAACTTCCGACTTTATATGGGAAATGGCACCCTTCCCCCAAAGTGGTGATTGGTTCTGACACATCTATCAGTAAAAATAGAAGCAAAAAAACAAACCCAAGATCCTAGACGGACAGCAAGGCAATGGGTGAGACCGGTTTAGATGTCTTAAAAATCCTGAAAGGAAAAATACTACATTTAGCAGAGTTAGCCAAGGGTGAATCGGAAGATTCGGGGAAGCTGGTTGAAAACATATCAATCTTTTCTTATTTTTATGCATTTTTTTCCAGCTGCTCTCGAACCCGTCAAATGAAAACGTTAAGATGGAGGGAATTAACCTCCAGCCTTATCTGCTTGACACAAAACATCTGGGCATTATAAACATATCTGGCAAACGCCAGCTGTCGGGAGTCACGTTGGTGAAACATCTGGAGGAAATGTCGCGTGCAGGGGACGCGGTGGGTGGGAGGCCTGGAGTCAGACGCAGAGGCAGCCACCACAACTTTATCTTTCACGTGTGCTGCGGACCATAGCGCGTGAACCAAATACCTCATCACAGTACACACACACACACACACACACACACACACACACACGCATGCATGCACATTTTTTTAAAAGATGGCTGATACGACCACCCTTTTTTCTCTATCCAATGGCAGATAGAAGAGGCCTGGATTATTAAAGTATCATACAAGCCAGAGCAATGTCTTCATTTATCTACGTATTCTTTTTTTTTTAATTGGTGCACTGTAGTCATACATCTTTTTTATTATTATTTTTTGGTGGTACTGGGGTTCCTGGAAACCCTCCTACACTCCCAGACCTATTTTATGTTTTTATTTGGAAACAGGGTCTCTTAAGCCAGCGAGGCTGGCTTCGAACCGGCGCCATCCTCCTGTCTCCGCCTCCCAAGCGCGGGGATGACAAGCGTGCGCCACCACGCCCGGCTAGTCATACATCCTGATGGAATGCATGATGGTGATGCACACATCACCCAATTAGCCCTGACCCAATTCCCGCACCATCTCCCCCTTCTCATGTTTGGCTTAGTGATTGACTTTGATATGTCTCTTAAAGTATGTCATGTGCATTTGAGAATTTCCCTCTGACCCCTCCCATCCTCTCAGTTAGGTCGCCTTATTTGCTCATTTATAGACTCTCCTTCTTCATCTAGAGTTCCTCCATGTATTCTTATGGCGTCCCTTCCACTCAGCCATACTTAAAAATGGTTATGTCCTCGTGAATTCTCAAGGACATGGACTCATTTCGACTGGGAAAATGGGGACAGGTCTGGGGTGTCACCACTGTAGTGGAGCTCCCAACTTTGCCCTCTGCCCTCTGCCCTTTGCCCTCTGCCCTCTGCCCTTTTGCCTCGCCCCTCCCTAAACCAGTGGATGGTACGCATCTCCCTCCCCCAGAATTACATAACGCGGAGTGGGAAGGGATTGTGGAGATAAATTCAGGCTGTCAAATACGCCTTGAAAACATAATCCTATTATTAACTCACCACGCTACACCACCGTGTCGCTCACAGCTGTGACACGGATCTGCAGTGCTGTCCGCCCGGGGTCTTTGTGAGGAGTAAAATTAAACAACAACGTTGAACACAAGAGTCTGGAAGACTTTGTTGTTGTTGGTGGTGGTGGCGGTACTGAGGATTGAATCCAGGGCATTCTACCTCTGACCTATACCCCTAACCCCTATTATTTTTATTTTGAAATAGAGTCTCACTAAATTGTTGAGGGTCTTTTCCTTAAATTGCTGAGGCTGGCCTGGAACCTGTGATCCTCCTGCCTCAGCCTCCTAAGTACCTGGATCACAAGTATGAGCCGCTGTGTCCAGCTGGAATGTTTTAATCGTTGTATAGATGGTTATGGCGATGGTGGTGGTGGTGAAGAGCCTGGTTTGGTCATGGTCAGAGACATTTGACATGAATCCAGCTGTTATGACTTGATTTAAAAAAAAAATCTGTATTCTGACATACTTTGGAGGACAGTGGCACTCTGTTAAGAGTAAATAAAGATGAGGTAGGTAGGCATGGTGCTGCACGCCTGCAATCCCACGACTTGGAAGGCAGAGACTGGAGGATCACAGGTTTGAGGCCAACCTTGGAAAATTGGCAAGACGTCAGCAACTTAGTCAGATCCTGTTTCAAAATAAAAAATAAAGTGGGATAAGGGCATAGGTTGGAAGTAGAATGCCCCTGGGTTCAATCTCCAGCAGCAGCAGCAGCAATAATAATAATAAACAACAATATTACAAAGATTAAAGAAACATGGCCCAATATTTGCCAACACAGTCTAAAGTGTTGAGCCAGTGGTTCTTTAAAGACACCTGTGCATGTATGCAGGTGTGTGTGTGTGTGTGTGTGTGTGTGTGTGTGTGTGAAGAACTTGCTAATTGTGTAAAGATGTAAGGCCATGACAGCGTGGTATCACACACCTGTAATCCCAGTATTTGGGAGGCTGAGCAAAGAGGAATCGCAGGTTGGAGGCCGGCCTGAGCAACTTAGTGAGACTCCAGAATAAACAACAAAGGCTGGAAGTGGTGGCGCACGCCTGTAATCCCAGTACTTGGGAGGCGGAGGCAGAAGGATCGCAGGTTCAAGGCCAGCCTCGGCAACTTAGCGAGACTCTGTTTCAAAATGAAAATCAAAAGAGCTGGGGGCATAGCTGAGATAGAATGCCTCTGTGTTCATTCTCAGTATCAAAAAGAAAGAAAACGTGTAAGGTCACTCGAACAACTTCTACCAGAAGTAAGGTGCTACTGATAGAACGGAGGAGGGCCATGATCCTCTTACTCCATTGTGGCAAAAGTTATCTGAGCCCTCTGTGTCCCTCAAAAATTGCTGCCATTCGTGATTTCTCATATATTCTCACTGAATATAAGAAAAATGGAAAGAAAAGTCATATTTGATGGAGACGCTAGAGAAAGTCAGTTGGGTCTCGAAAATCCATATGTTTTCTAAATGAGCTCAAGAAATTCATGACTTGGCTACCTGGGAATATTAGGAATCAAAGTAGGCGTTCAAAAAACTTTTTAACATTTTTCTTTACGTAAGTTTCTCCCCTTCCCCCAGAATACCCCCCCTGGAAGTGACTGAATTTGCAATCTCCAGCGCCATTTTAGAACAGGCATATTTTACTGCTTTTGACCTTTGGCAATTAGGAGAAACTTTCTGTTTTGGGAAATGGTTACAGTCCTACTTCACACCTCCCTCCCACTGACGTTTTATTTGATTTTTTTCAAATGAGCAAGTGGTATTAACAGCGGGGTTCATGAAAAGAGCTGCTATTTTTTCCCCAAGTGTTCCTTCTGCTTTTCTAGCATTGAAGATCCATTATTCTGTTATCTATCAACCCATCTGTCAGCCTGCAACAGATGGGTAGATAAAGAGCATCTAAAATACCAAGGAGGGAATTATCCCGGGCCTCGCCATCCTCCGCTGAAAGTTGGCCTAACTTCCGAAGTTCCTCCACATCTCCCCACTTAATCATGCGAAGTGGAAGAGAGGGTAAATACTACATTTGAATTACAAATTAGAAGCCATCTAGAATGGCTTGTAATTTGTATTATTCTAGATGGCTTCTAATTTGTAATTAGAAGCAGAAGATGGATGAACTTGGGTTCCAGTCCGTCCGTCCTTCCTTCCTTCCTTCCTTCCTTCCTTCTTCTTTCTCTCTCTCTCTTCTCTCCCTCCACCCCTCTCTCTTTCTCTCTCTCTCTCCTTTTTTGATACTGGGGGTGGAACCCAGGGGCTTTCTACCTCCGGGCTATACTCCCAGACCCATTTATATTTTATTTGGAAACAGGGTCTCACTAAGTTGCTGAGAGCCTCACTAAGTAGCTGAGTCTGGCTTCAAACCTGCGCGATCCTCCTGTCTCAGCCTCCCAAGCACGGGGATTAGAAGCGTGCGCCACCACGCCTGGGTTGTTCATCTATGTCTTAGCTGCAAAGTCTTTGACAATTGATCTCATCTTATAGGCTTCTAGAATTAATGTCTTGTCTTACAGGGTGACTGGAAGAACCAGAGAATGGATAAAATGGTGGGGAAAGTCTCCTGCACAACTAGGCTTCTGAAAATGATAGCTATTCCCTTCTGTTTGTGTCCTTTGTTTTTTATGTCTGCTCCTAGTCGAGGGTTCTGTGTCTCTGGAAGATAAGATTATTTTTTTTTTTACATCAGACATGACACGTGTCTTCACTAATCTGATGAACTACGCGACCATCATTGGAAGGTGAGATCTAAGCAGGTGCCTAAGGACAGAAGCCAGGTACACTTGGAAAAAAAATGGGGAAGTGTAGACAAAGTGGGGTGTGTGTATCTGTTTTTCTGTAGTGCGTAGTGTGCCTATAGGTGACCCACCATGGTGGTGGGTAATGTTGGTGTTTGATGTGTACACCACAAAAAATAAACAGGACACACATGCAAATGCAATAGCATTGCACTCTAGGGGTGTATTATTATTGGTATTATTATTGGTATTATTATTATTATTATTATTATTATTACTTTTTTGGTAAACCTCAGAGTACCAAGGAGTTTTGCCCAAACCCTCTCAAAGACAGCGATCATATGATTTCTTCGTTTCCACTTCAATCTGGATGAAATAAATATTTGCGAGTTTTACCCTGTCTCGGCATAAATATTAATTGAGTCATAATAACTTATGTTTCCTGCTTTATTTAGCCGGTTCCCCTCATGGTTGTCACTTCTATCATATTCTTTCCAATGCACAACTGTTAGAATTTCGCATTGGTGGTTTTTCGAAGTGGCAGTGATTGGAAGGGTAGATTCCTCGCCCCAGAATATTCTTCTCTAAGCGCTGTATGCCCTAGGGGATGATGGCCGGTCTCAAAGTTTTGAGGAGCAGGATGTGTCCTAGTGAGGGGTCCTCGACGTCCCGTCCTGTGCTCCCGGTCTTCTAGAAATCTGCTTGAAAGGCAGATCCCCATTTAGTGGGCCAGGGATGGAGTCTGAGAGTCTGCAATCCCCCTCCTC